>NC_058094.1:211476250-211787500 GCF_020171115.1 Neogale vison
CTAACCCAAACGCAGCATACACAAGCTCAGAAGCTTCTCTCCTACTTACACCAGTCTGGTCTCAGGGTCAGAAAAACACACCCTTATGCTGTTGTGGTTAAAAATACTCTCACAGGCGCCAAGAGGAAGGGTCTATAAACTAAGGATTCAGTCTATTAGCGAGTTGTGGCATCAATTTGGTGGGACCAACTAGCCTTTAAAAAACAAAAAGAATGGAAAAAAAACAAAAACAAAAGCCACAGTGTATCACGGACTAGTAAGTATCGATTTGTGAAACTTTTTCATTTCAAATACATATGTGGATAATAGGTCATGAGAGGTAAAGTATATTTCTTACTGGGGCATGCTTCCAGAAGTGTTTGAAAACCAGTGGTCTAGGGGAGGAAGTAAGAACAAGTATGCCAAAGTCAAACGAAGTTCCTGATCTGAACGCCACCTCTTCAACATCTGGTCCCCTAGAAAGCCGTTCAGCCTCCTCTCGTGGGTGAAATGTAGGTAGTAACAGTGCATTGTGAGATTACTGTTAGGTGCTTAGCACAATGATAAATATCCAGAAATTATCATCACTTGACACTATTATTATTGCTACCAAGAAATACTCCTTTCATCTTGGCAAGCCTTCCCGGCCAACCAGCAGACCACAGACTCCGGCTGGGCTAGGAGCATGAGATGACCTAGGCTCTGAGGAAGCACCACCTTCCCAGTGGCCTGAGAAAGTTCCAGCACCAAGAAGCTCCTCCTCAGCTTCAGCCCCTCAGCCACCCAGGTGACAGTTGGCTCCACAGCTTCTTGCCTGTGGACCATCAGAGGGGCTGGGTCACTGGAAAGGCATGTCTCAATTCAGCAGAGAACACGACTTGGCTCTGATAGGACATTTGTTATCCTGGCCCCCTTTCAGCCTCAGGACCAGGGAAACAGATGGTCCCTGGCCACTGTAATTCCTTCATGGTAGATTTAAAGACGAAGATGATGAAGAAAAAGACAGCAGTTGATTTGTGGTTTGCAAGAATATATGATACACCTGTCCCTGTCCAACATTAACTGTCAATGAATCAATGTCCAAGAATCAAAGGAAGTGCTTTATACTGGGGCTTTGGGTGATAAGGCTCCCTTTCTTGTGGCTCCCAGTGTCAGCCTTTGAGCAATGGGGAGGGTTTGTTCCAAATCACCTCCTCTGGTAAAATCCCAGAGCCCGCTTCCCTAATGCTCTCTCACTTCCCAAACCATCTGTCAGCCTTGTGTGCCCATGGGGGGCACAGGTAAGAACACCTGGGCATAGAAACCCAGAGCCTGAGGATGCCGGGGAAACCAGTAGATGCTTCTATTGAGTTAGGACCACACCTGCTGCCGATGGTACAGGGAGGAGTGGTGTTATGGGTGGTGTGGCTTGCAGAGCTGAGTGTGGGCCCCAGTGGTGACCCACCTGTTGCTAAGGATGCCATTAAGGGCCCACACCATGACTAGGTACCAGATCTTAGGTATTTGCTTCCTCTGCTCTCATTTCATGGTCCCAGCTCTGCGAGAAGACTAGCAAAGGGGAGGGGAACATAGAAAAGGGATTTCCCTTGTGCCCTAGTCTCATGAGTGAAACAGACTGGACGAAGGAGGGGTTTGGTCGGTCCGGTCCATTAGTGATATCTTCGCCTGCCCTGGCCCTCGGGAGTCCATAGCTCTTCCTGGGAGAAAGGCACAGAGGGGACTGACAGAGGGGAGATTACTGTGTTCTATGAAGCTTGTCACCTTAATGGCCTGATGAAAGGAGGGTGACAGAGATAGATCAGGGTAATGCCAGAGATTACTTACTGGATTGCCATTATTATTAACAGCCTTAATTAGTCTATAATAGACTGTACCTCTGCAGCAAGTGCCAGTTAGAAGTGGAAATCAGGCAACTGGGAAGACAGGGAGCAGGAACGCAAGGGTCCATGGCTCCTCGGGTCTGTCTACAAGGAATGCCTTGACCTTGGAATTCACCGCACTGACTGAAGTGCGACGCCTGGACTTGAGCTGCTAACCACGCCTGTGCTTCTAGAGCCCCACTCTCTTCTCACTTCCAGTTCTCACCTCTCTGACCAATAATGGCAGGTCCTACTCCTTTATTCCCTTGTTGATCATTCCATCCTACAGGGGCGCAGTACGCTACATTTTCCCCAGGCACTTATATTCCCAAGGTTTGCACTTACTCCCTCCTCACGGTAACCCTGTGGGGTTGGTGGGACAGGTATTTCTACCCTCATCTGACGGCCAGGGGACACTGAGGCACAGTGACTGAATAAAATGAAAGTAAGATGAGGATCCAATTCTCAAACCCAATTCCCAGCCCACTGCCAGCCCTACAATCACACACATTTATACTCACGTACACATGCACACACATACACATACTCACATACCCTCATACATGCACCCACATACCAAGACTGTCCTTCTGATCAGATGTGCTTTCCATTTCCAACAATATCAAATAATTCCTAATTATTGAGATGAGTGACTCAGAGATCCTTCCCCTTATTCAGCTGTCACCCAGGTTCCAGTGACATAAAATATAGAATTCGGCAGTTTCCCATGAGGCCTGGGCCAAGGTCTGAGGGACACTACCAAGAACCGTTTCTCAAACTTGCTTCTGCCTTCCCTCTCTCAACAGTGACACTGCAGGACGCTCTCACTGATTCAAGAAGGACCCTCCTCCACACAATCCTTTTCCTATCTTTTGGGGAATTAAAGCAAAATCACTCACGCTCTCAGCCTCCATGTCCATCCCTCCTCAACCCTGCTCAAGAAGAGGAAATACTCCTCTGTCTTCTAGTGGATAAGACCCCTGAGCGTGGAAATGGTTTTGTTTCCCAAATCCTCAGTCTAATCATGAGAAAACATCAGACATACCCAAACTGAGGAAGATTCTTTTAAAAAAAAAAAAAAAGTGACTTCTACTACTCTCTGAAGTGACAAGAGCATGAAAAATAAGACTGAAAATTGGCCACAGATTGGAGGAGACGAGGGAGACATGACAACCAAAATGTCATACGGGATCCTAGACCAGCTCCGGCAACAGAAAAGTCTTATAGCGGAAAAACTAGTACAATCTGAATAAAGGTTAATTTGGTTAACAGTCTTGTACCTATGTTCATTTCCCCGAGGTGGCAACGCACTGTGGGGATGTAGGAGGCCGACATGACGGGAAGCTGGATGAAAGGTACATGGGGACGCGCCGTGCTATCTTGGCAATCTCTCTGTAAATCTGAGATTATTCTACACCAAAATGTTTAGTAAAGAAAAGACGGACCCAGGGGTGCCTGGGTGGCTCAGTTGGTTAAGTGTGTGCCTTCAGCTCGGGTCATGATCCCGGAGTCCTAGGATCGAGCCTCCCATTGGGCTCCCTGCTTATTGGGGAGTTGCTTCTCCCTTTCCCTCTCCCTCTGTGCTCCTCCTCCTCTCTCTCTCTCTCTCTCTCTCAAATAAATAAATAAATAAAATCTTTAAATCTTTAAAAGGAAAAAGAAAAAAGAAAAGACAGTCCCAGACTCTATTACCACTAAGCAACGTGTTACATGTTCACTCAGCTCCGTGTCACTGACAAGGTCACGTACAATAAGAGCATTCTAGAACACAGGCATCTGAGTCTTACCTGGTGAGTTGCTCATGGAGGGATGGAGGGTACGTGCTCCAGGAATGCGTGTGCTGGTACGGCTTACTGGGAGCAGCCATGCCAAGGCCTGAATTTTCAACTAATCTGTGAGACTTAAAACCTTCTAAATCAATGACATGTTAATAAATAGTTCAAACACACACACACACAAGCACACACACACACACATGCAGATATAGCAGAAAAAGCTTTATTCTAAGATCTGTGCACGTATGAGTTCACATGTTCCTTTTTAGTCTGTTATATTTGGCACACAATGCATTTTGGAGTTGTGTTTTTTTATTATAGCTACGAAGATCATTTTTTAATAAAATTCAAATTGCTTCTACAGAGAGAGGCCTGGGGTCCCAAAGAGCAGTTTGAGAATTGGCGGGGGCCATCCTTAGGTCTTATGGACGTATGTCCTGACAGGTTTACCCAAGGTTGTACAGCAAGTTGGAATGAGAACCCAGGTCTCCTGGCTCCCTGTCCTGTACCACACACAGGTCAAGGGCAGGCCCCGTGACAGAGTTCTGAATCCACAACCTGGCACATGACAGCAAAAGGGAGAAAGCCAAGCTGAGTGAGGTGGCCAAGAGCATATGGTTCCATGGCTCATACAGATGGGGCTGTGTCGGGAAGAGCAGAGTGGACAGCTCTGAAGAGGCGGTGTTGGGCAGATGGCTTCCTGAAGAGGTGCGCACAGTCAGCAGGTATCTGTCCGTGGGGGCAGGCTCTGAGGCCCCTGGTGAGTGAAGGCCCACCTGGGAGAGCACAGCAGACAATGCCAGGAGCCCCCCACCCCCCAAGCTGCACGAGGGATGGGGATGGGCTTTTGTTATGCGACCAAGTTATGGGCTGTGGTATTATCTCAGCAAAGAGAAAGGGGGAAAACGTCCATGGCCGGATTTGCAGGGAAAATCAGAGGCCGTGGGAGGATGACCTTGAGGCTGTAACAGGATAATGAGAGACAGGCAGCCATGGGGGAACTACGGAACTTCTATAGAAGACTGAGACATTCCTCGATAAATATTTCAATGAATCCAAACAAATCCTCTAAGACAGACAGGCCTGATAGAATAGACGAAGCCATTCAAAACCCACAGCCACCAAAGCTTGAATGACTCTGTTCCTGGGGCCTCAAGCCCCTCCTGGCAGGCAAGTCAGCAAGGCCTCAGGGCTTCCTGCTCTGAGTGGCCAGCCTAACGGAGAGACAGACCTACAGACAGGGAATGATGCTGGAGGCAACACGTGGTGCTTAAAGACAACTGGGCCTCAGAGCCCCGATCTGGAGTTTCTGCTGCTTTTTAGCTGAGTGGTCTCAGTTCAGTCTCCTACAGTCCCCAAAATCTGTTTCCTCCTCTTTTGAGAAAAGTAATCACTTTCCAATTCTAACCTATAACACTCCCTGTTTAAAACCCTCCAGTGGCTCCCCATTCAATTAAAATAAACTCCAAACTCCTGAGCTCAGAGAGCAAGTCCCCATAGAATCTGACCACTCGCTGTCTTTTCCCTTCATCTTCTACCACTTCCTCCTTCTACTCACTCTCCGGCCTGTCCACATCCCACAAACAGCACCTCACCGCCGGCTGGTCCAGGAGCAGAGCATGAGCTCCCCGACTTTCCCATGGCCACCCCTTCTTGCCACTCATACTTTCTCAGAGAAAAATGCCCTGAGCCTCATTTCTAGATAAACGCTCTCCACAGCTATCTTGGTTGTTTTTTCCTTTTACTGCCTGCCTCCCCCTACCTTGTCTGTCTTGCTCAGGGCCCTATTTGCAGCACCTAGAACAGTGCCTGGAATATAGTAGGTGCTCAGTAAATTGTTACTGCATGGATGAGTGAGTGGATTCTTCCTTCCCCTCATGTGCCTCTGACCTCAGATTCTTCTACATCAAGGACATTCCCAAGATACATCTTAGCATCTGTTTGTCAAGGAGAGTCTTTGAGGGAAAAATCACTTTGCTCAGAGAATCTCAGGCAAGGTATTTCTGCTCATTGCTCTTCCTAACACAGGACAGCTCAGCACCACGGTCTATAAGCTGTCCTGAGCCCATGCTTCTTCCCTCTTGAGACACTCCCATTCGGTGCATCTGGTTTCCAAGCCCAAAGATGATATCTTTCCTGTCCTTCAGTAAACTCTAACACTCAGATGGCTCTTCTGCCTTAGGAATTCAGGACTTAGAAGGATATCGAAAGTACTACCCAAGGCAAAAGGACTTTCAGAATTTCCCACCTTGAAGAGAGGACCTCAGCATCACAGACACATTTTTGCTTTCATCTACTTGGTGCAGCCACCATGAGCAAGTTTCACATGCAAATTGCCCAAGTTCCAAGCCCCTGGGATTTATGATCTAGGGCACACGGCACCACCATCTTTCCTCAGATCATTGAGAATGAGCGAAAGACACTCCCTGGGAAGAATAATAAAGTAGGGGGACCCGCCTCACCAGATTTCAAGATTCATTATACAGAGCCATACCCTTGACACAGAAGTGGCATTTCAGGTCCTGGGGAAAGCAGGGATATACAATAAAAGGCACCGAGAGAAGTGAAAATCCAACTCCAGGAAGCAGAGAAGAAGGTAAATATATAAATTCTACTCTCTACCCACATAAAAATCAATTCCAAGTGGATTGAGGACTTACATATAAAGGGCAAACATTAAAACATTTAGAAAATAATATAGGTGAGTTTTTCTTTAAACCCAAGGTATAAAAAGGTTTCTTTAGAAACAGAAGGTTGATAAACATTGACTGCTCTAAAATCAAGGACTTCTGTTCAATAAAGAAGTTTTTAGTTATCAAAAGAGAGCATTAAATAAGTAAATGACAAGTGGGAGAAAACATTTGAAATATATTTAATCAGTGAAGAACACCAAGGTAATTCTTACAAGTCAATTTAGGAAAAGATAATAATCCAACAGAGAAGGAGATGAACAGAAATGTCACCAAAGAGGAACATGAAAACAGAAGCCCCTATGAAAAGATGATCAACCTCGTTAGTGATCAGGAGACTATAAATTAGAAGCACAATAAATACCATATAATACCCACCAGATTGGCAAAGAAATTAAAAACCTGATTAGTGAGGATGTGAGGTAATGGAAACTATTTCGGAGGAGGAAGAATGAACTGACGTCATTCTGAAAAACAATATGAAAATATCTTGAAAGTTAAAAATGCACCCACCAGGGACGCCTGGGTGGCTCAGTTGGTTAAGCAGCTGCCTTCGGCTCAGGTCATGATCCCAGCGTCCTGGGATCGAGTCCCACATCGGGCTCCTTGCTCGGCGGGGAGCCTGCTTCTCCCTCTGCCTCTGCCTGCCACTCTGTCTGCCTGTGCTCGCTCTCTCTCCCTCTCTCTCTGACAAATAAATAAATAAAATCTTTAAAAAAAAAAAAAATGCACCCACCATCAGCCAGTGATAACGTATACATCCCAGAGATATTCTTTCACATGTGTGCCAGAAAAGTGTAAGGCATTTACAAGCAAAATATCAAAACCAAAAGCCTGAAACAACCCAAATGTCCATTAGCAAGAGAGTGAATATGTAAATGTTGGCATAGAGACACAAACGGAATATTAAGTAACCATGAAAAATGAGAGTCCACCATCTGCGCATAGCCATAAGGCTAATCCTAAGAACAAAATGTTGGGCACCTGGGTGGCTCAGTCAGCTAAGCATCTGCCTTCAGCTCTGGTTATGATCGCAGAGTCCTGGGATCGAGTCCCACATCGGGGTCCCTGCTAGGCAGGAAGCCTGTTTCTCCCTCTGCTCTTCCTCCTGCTAATGTGCTCGTTCTCTCTCGCTCTCTCAAATAAATAATAAATCTTTTTAAATTGTTGAATAAAAAGCAAGTCTCCAAGGATATAATCAATATATCTTTTTTAAACTCCAAAGCAAGCAGACTGAAACATATTGTTTAATGATTCACACAGATAAAGAGAGACTATGTTTGAAAAGTCCAGGGAATGGTAAACATAAAATTGAAAATAGTGCTTATCTTTGCAGGACCCCAGGGCTGAGCAGTCTAGGGGAAGAAGGCAGGTAACATCCCGGGAAGCAGTAAAATTCTGCTTCTTAATTTGGGCAATAACTACCAGTATGTGTTTTATTAGCATGCTTGTATGTATTACTTTATTATGTGGACACCAATTTCTGTATGTATTAAATACTATATAACAAAAAAAAATACCAATATTAGGAAAGAATACGAGGAAAAACCATCTGTAGCCCAAAATCTCCTAATCTCCCCTAAAATACATTCATTTGTCCTTTTGGGAACATGTCAAAACCGATCAAGAGCTAATGAATTTGAACTGTACAATCACGGTGGTTCAGTCCTTCAACAAACATTAGGGATCCCCTGCATTGTGCCTGCCCCAGGGACTCATCCCTGAGCAAGACAAGCCTGGTCACTGCCCTTGCTCTTCTGGAACTAAGGGTCCAGTGGCCAGTCTGAGGGGTGAGCACTCACGATGCCCCCATTTCTCTTCCCCACAGAACTGACGTCTTCTGAGAAGAGGCAGCTCATAAGCAAGGAAGACCTGACTTGGGAGGGGGTCTTTAAACACCATCTCCTGCAGGGTCTAGAATCTGCCTCCCAAATACTGTGTATGACCAGATTTTCTTTGGCCACAAGCCTGTCTCCAAAGTAATTAAATCCTGGAGGCCTTTCCATAAAGCTTATGGATGCCATTTGCTGGGAAGGCAGCAGTTTGATTTGGAGGCTGGCACACAGTTGAAATGTGAATGTGAATGGCTTGGAGCTATGGGTTTGTTTTTTGTTTTGTTTTGTTTTGTTTTTAAAGATTTTATTCATTTATTTGACTGAGAGAAATCACAAGTAGATGGAGAGGCAGACAGAGAGAGAGAGAGAGGGAAGCAGGCTCCCTGCTGAGCAGAGAGCCTGATGCGGGACTCAATCCCAGGACCCTTAGATCATGACCTGAGCCGAAGGCAGCGGCTTTACCCACTGAGCCACCCAGGCGCCCTGTTTTTTTTTTTCCAAGTGTTGGTATGTGTCTTGTGTCTCTGCCCTGTCCCACTCAATTACCTGATGTGTTTCAGCTGCTCACTCCTAAACACCTGCTTGCCCTGGATGCCTCAGCCCCCCAGTCCCTGCTTTGCCACTGCTGGAGTCTCAGGGTGACTGTTTTCCTAGTGCTGTCTTAAGGAACTTTCCACGTTCAATATGGTAGCCACACATCCCATGTGTCTCTTGTGCACTTGAAATGGAGCAAGAAACAGAATTTATAATTTTATTTGATTTTAATTAATTCAAATTTGAAGAGCCACATATAGCCAATGGCTATGTATTAATACATTAGATAGCAAAGTTCTAGAAAAACACTTAACTAAAACAAAACATTTTTTTAATTTAAAAGGATGAGGATTGTTGGAAGGATACCAGCACCACAGGAGGCACCCAGAAGGTTCAGAGCCCAGTTGAGGGGCTTTGTACCAGCAGAGCATCACTGGGTTGAGAATGGGGGTTTCCTATCTGAAACCAGGGGAAAAACTCAGATCCATCTACCAAAAAGTCAACTTCCTTTCTAGGTACAAAGAGACAGGAGGTTAAAGACATACGTAAAGAAAGCCATCACTCTGTTCATGATAACCCAAATGTTGGAAATAATAGCAGAGCTGTTGACTAAAGACTGGTATCCCCATACAATGGAATATTACATAAACATTAAAAAATCATGATGTAAAAATTTTTAATAAAATATTTGAAAAAGCTTGGGGCAGCTGGGTGGCTCAGTCAGTTAAGCATCTGTCTTCAGCTCAAGTCATGATCTCAGGGTCCCGGGATCAAGCCCCGCATTGGGCTCCCTGCTCAGGGGGGAGCCTGCTTCTCCCTCTCCTGCTGCCCCTCCCCCTGCCTGTGCCTGTTCTCTCTCTTTCTCTCTCAAATGAATAAGTAAAATCTTTAAAAAAAAAAAAAAAAGTGAAAAAGCAGAACATAACTACACATACTCAATGATCAAAATTTAATGGAGGAAAATATACTTTATATGCATAGAAAAAAGCTTATAATGAAATATAATAAAATATCAAGAGGAATCATTTCTGAGTGGCAAAATTATGAATGTTTTTACTTCCTTTTTATATTTTTCCAAATTTCTGCAATGGCCATTTATTATTTCAAGCTAAAAAAAAAAATCTTTCTCAAAGCGTGCTTTAAAGAGCTCTTAATAATGTGGAAAATGCACTTTACAGATAAGTCAAAAAAAAAAAAAAAAGATACGATGTAGATACAACATAGTGCACATAGTCCTACCCCAACCATATAAACCATGTAGAGTGACAAGGCTGAAAGAGCTTCAACACTCTGGTGAACTTGGGCATTTTTTCTACCACATTACTCTTTCCTGTAGCCATTTTTATGTGTGTCATTTTCTGCAATAGGAGGTAAAAGTCTAATCCATCTCGATGAGCCTCTGACCCCAAACATTAAAACAAGCATCTTGGGGTCTTTCGACCTAACCCTGGACAGACTTGAGTGACGTCCCCTCTGCATACCTCTGGGAAACACTGCGGGCAGTTTGCGGTCCCTGGACCTTCCCTCATGGCCCCGTGGCCCTCTCCCCGCCACAGTGGATGGCTCCCCACTCACCCTTAGAGGCTGACATTTCCTCCTCCGTTCCCCTCCCACTACATTACCACGGAGATTCATTGAAGGCAATCGATACATATGAAAAACAATTGATTTTCTTCCCCCATCCCCACCTCCTCTCTCTGAATGATTTTGTCTGCGACACATACCGGGAATCACACCAGAAGGAAAGTGCTGTGGCTCCCCTATTGGGACATAGTCCTCCTTCCCTCCCCTCCTCTCCCCTCCCCCCTTCCTCCTTCCGCACTTGATTTCAAGATCGGTGGCAGTGCTCCTTATCAACTTGGCAGATGCTACTGCGTTTTCCGGGCTCCCCCAGTCTGCTGCTGCCCCCCTGCTAAGGTCCCCATGCCAGCCTGCCTCCCTGAGCCACGGAGACTTGGGCTGCAGCTGCACTCTGCTGTCCCGGAAGGACTGGGAACTCCAGCAGCTGGCTCACCAGCCTGGATCGTGCACCCAGAGCCTAAAGAAGGGAGAATTCTCAGATAGATTCACGACTCAGTGAAGAACCTCCTTCGCGTCATCTCAAAACAGAGCAGCTCAGAGCTTTAAATGGATCCAAGTCTAGTGGGAACCCCACCAAAGCGCTTCAGGAGGGAGCCTACTTCCCTCCTGCAGACAAAACCTTGGCATTTATAGGCTTACCCTTCGCTGTGTGGACCCAAGAAGTCCAGTCCATCATCCAATGGGATTTGCAATTTTATTGCGGCAGGAGTTTGAAGGGTTTGTGCTATTTAGCTGATAGGGCTAAGCAAAACTGACGGTGCACTTGGGAAGAAACACTCATCTGGGAAGACAAACTGAAGCACTACGAGATCAAAGTACGGGTCTGACATGCCCTGCAAAGGACTGGTTTCAATGTCACATTGGAGCACTCGGCCTGGTTGGAACAGAAGTTGATGTGGATTTATTAAAACATGACAGTTCCTTGATCTAGTGGGCTGGTTAACCAAGTCTCAGTGGCTAGCCTCCTATCAATTTGGAAAACACAGACACATGGTTCATTCACACCCTTACACTGCACCGCCTGCTCTCATCCATCATGGTATGCGGTGGGCTTCAAATTTCTCCCACTGGGTCCTAATTGCCTGCTCCCCAAACACCAAAATCGGAATCTTCTAGGTGACCCTGCTCCTGGCGGACACCGGCAAGTGTCTATTGACTGACACGTAACCACCGTGGCCAGATGGGCCCATCCTCATCCCATTAACTTTCCTCTCTTCCTTCGGATTTTATCCACCTCAATCCATCCCCATGCTGCTCCTCTTAACTCTTTTTCCCTAAAATGTTCTGTGGTGCCATGGGTCTACCTATGACACAGATGAGCACTAGTTACATCTCGAGAAAGGAGGCCACGCCACGCTGGGCCCAAGGCACAATCCCCTACTGCCAGAAGCAGACCCGGATGACTCTGCTAAGAGCCCCTTATGAGCTGCAAGAACAGCACACACCCCCTTTCAATGGTGCAAACACTTCCTTCTGTGCATATACGCTTGCTTCTAAAACTCCGTCAAGCTTGGTTCAGCCATCGGGTGGTAAGCAGCAGACAACTGGACAGATGGATGAGGCGGCAGGCCCAGGTGTCTGGAGGAGGGTTGAGTCAAGAAGTAGGAAGAAGACGCATGGCTTGGGGAAAAGCAGGAAGAAGCCAGTGAGAGTCATTCTGTGAGACCCCTTTCAGGGCACCAGGCAAAACCTTGCCAAGCCTCTGGCGGATGATCTGAATTCCACCTACAAAGTCGGTCCTGTAGGCCAAGGTTTAAACCTGTTAAGAAAAGGGCTTGGTAACCCTTTTAAAAGGGATCGGTGTCTTCTTCAGTTATGGAAGTGTCTCTGTGTCCAGGAGGCTGGTTTTGTTCTAGAACGGGAGGGTAGTGGGCACCCAGGACAAGGAGAGAGGCTGAAAGACAAGGTGGGTGGAAGGAGCCCAGTCACACCAAGAACATAGCCCAGGCCACACTCCAGGCCACTATTTCTTCCAAGTCCAGGTCAACCTCTTCCCCTTTGTTTTGTTTCTGTTTGATCTTTCTTTTTCCCTCCTTGCCTGTCCCACTCTGCTTCTTCTCCACTCCCTGTAGATTAACTGCATTCAGGTTTCTCAATGTGTCCTCATCAGCTAACCTGGGCCCATGCCCCAAGGACTTCTCAGGACAGTTTTCAACTGGGCACTCCTTTCGTGGCCTCTGATGCAGCAGGCAGACCTTCTTCCCTTCTCCATCCTTCCCCCACTCCCTCTGTCCTCCCCTTCTTCCCTCCCTCCCTTCTTCTTTCCGTTGATACTTATTAGGCACCTGTTTACGTGCTAGGCCCTGGGAGGATACAGATAAATGATACACAACTAAACATCCTTTTTCCTCTCGTTCAAAATACATTTCTCAAGCTAAGCCCAAGCTTTGAGACCAGCAAACACGTGACTTTTCATTCTGCTGCATCCCTTGACCCTGCTCTGCCTCTCCTCAGTGGATCTTGAGCAATTAAATGAGCTCAATGCTTTGGTTTCTCTATTGATAGAACAGGGGCAGTAGTAAAAGAGAAAATTTATTTTTTTCCCACACAACCTTGAAGAGAAGCATCTTCATTCGTCTACAGTGCAGTGATTTGCATCCCTTCAGGAACGCATAGAAAACGAAGTGGTATTATTAAACACCAGTGAAAGATAGTTCAAAATTCAGAGAATGTCCTTCTATTTTGTATATAAATGCTTTGGCAAATTTACCCTAGAGACTGTGTTATAATAATATTTCCTTTTAAAGTAAACAGAATCCATGATTCTAGTTTAAAGCAATAGACTATTGAGGTCTCTGTGTGATTTTTGTTTCCTCTAAATCATAATTTTCAAAGAAGCTTTCAATAAGGATTCCCAGAAAAATGTCTCCTGTGTTCCTAGTACATCCACTGTCCAATAATTATGGTATCATCCAAAGCACGGGCTATGCCGAGGAGGTATAGATTATTTTCTTTGAGTGGCAGCATGTTGTACAAGAAAGAGGGTTAGAATAAAAGCCCTGAGACCCAGGGTCTAATGTCAATATTGCTATTTACTAACCCCATGTCTCTTTTAGTTAACGTTCTTCTGGTCACCATCAACAGAAGTCAACTATAAATGATCTTTGTATCTTTTAGGAAGAACTCACGGCAAGGACATTGGAGTATCTTGTGAAACTGAACAGAGAGCTGAACAAGACACATAAAGAGAAGACACGAGTGGCTGCAGTCATGTAGCATCAGGAGAATATGGAATTCCTTCCCCCTGTGCTGCAGCCCTCATGGACTTGACCTCAAGAACCCTTCAGGCCCTGTTTTCAAAGCCATACTCTTAAGAAAGAGATTAATAAGTCCAGTGTTAGACCAGGACTGAGGCTATCTGCCTCTGAGGTCTAACCCTGGAGGGATCCACCAGAGGAGGACAACAGCCCAGACATGACTCTGGGGACCTCCCCCTGGACTGCAGCCATTCCTAGGAAAGAGGGACATCAATAGGGCTGGGAGTCACTCCCAGAGGCCTCTTCAGGGTCTTTAGGCATGTGACCAATTTCCCGGGCCTCAGTTCCTTTTGTAAAGTTAGAAGTTGACCTCTATTATTCCTAAAATCCCTTCTATTTTTTTATCCTATAGTGTGGTGGTGGCCCTAGTGTTTCTTGAAAATAGTACTGGGTTTCTTTAGACTACTTTCAGCATTTCCAAAAATGCAACAGAAAAAAAAAATTTTGTATGATAAGCCTGCCCGGACACACTAAAAAACTTACGTTTCAATTTATGGCCCAGAAGTACTTTAACACAGTAAGAGAACAATGGTCTTATACAATTCACAAGCTCTGATTGGCAGTTAATATAAATTACTGTAAGATAGGTAAATAATCATTCTATAATTAATGTAACTTGATTGAAAAAAAATATATGGTTCCTTAAAAGCAAAAAGCATTGGCACTCAAGCTATGTTGTCAGAGGAAGCCTAATTTCTTTTGGGGGGAAGTTGGAATAAATTTTCTCATTCGCAGCTAAAAGAAAACTTTGTAAAATAAGGAACTTGTAGCTACCCCTAGCCAGCCCGAAGAAGAAAAGCCCATACACACTTAGAGGTCAATGCCAATATCCAAAATGAGCAAGAAGACAAACTCACCAGGAGGTCTCTGAAGGAAGAACGTCACGTTTTATCTCAGAGAACCCGTCATAAAAGCACTTACCCTCTTTTAAGGAACTCCAAAGGAGAACTTGAAACCAAATTGACTCATGATTGCTTTTTCTTAGTGTGTGTATATTCACAATTACAACGCATTAAAACAACACGTACCCCTAATGGATTCCTACATCCTAAATATTCTGGTTCTCTTTTTCTAGAAAATCACATCTTCACTTGAGAAACTAAACAACAGAAAATCAGTTGATCTCCCCAGAGCACCAAGTTGGATGTCAGGAAACCTGGCTTCTAGTTATCCCTCTGCTTCTGGTAACTAGATTCTTGCCCATGGATCAGTCCCCTTTGAGCCCCAGCTTCCACCTCTGTGGACTGAGATGCTCAGTATGAGGCTCCCTAAGATTCTTGCCCAAATTTTCTGTTATTAAAATGGCACATACTGCTATCAAATGCACTAGGTGATTAATAGGCTCTATGCCCCTTAGTCCCCAACAAGAACATACATTTTCATTCGAGCTTTATAAAAAGAGGAGACTGGTGCACAGGGAGTCCAGGCTAGGGAGGAACAGGGCCAGACAGAGGTCTGTGTCTAAAAAGACATGCTCAGCCTTGCTCAGTGGGGCACTGGGTGTTTCCTCTCACATCACTCCTCTCTGATTCCTTCAGCACAATCTGAGAAGAAGCTTGCATGTGCACTTCTTTTCACCTTCTCCCTGACATCACCCCTAATCACCTCAGTTACTTGTCTCTAAATTGCCGGCAATTTGTCTTCATCTTTCTGGAACTGAAGAACAGAAGAGATGATGGCAATATGTCTTCCAGGTGCGGTTTCCTTGGAGCCCCCTGAACAAGGAAGCACGCTTTCTTCAGGAAGTCTGCATGGAGTTCCCTAGAGCAGAGGATCGGGTCTGTCTGGACAGTGGTAGGTAGGAAGGTAGGAAACCCCAGGACTCAAAACTAGTAAGAGCCCCAGGAAAAGTAAGTGGCTAACAAATGAAGGAGTAGGGGAGACAGAACTCAAGCCAAAGGTTAAAGAAACTGGAATTTGCTCACCTAAACATAATAAAACTGATAAAGTTTTGTAGACAATTCTCCATAGGATTCTCACATTTTTCATGTCTTATAAGTAGGGTGCAGACTATCCTTTGTTCCAGACTACCTTTTCAAAAATGTTTATATAGCCAACAGCCCTGGAAAACAGAGATGGGGGTCTCACTCCAGAGCAAAGGGCAGGCATATTTACTGTCTGTTATAAAAGATTTGGGTTCCCTAAGTTCCAGGTTCTTCATCTGCCATGGAACTTGCTGTGTGTACAGGTGTCATCTGGCCACTTTTATTCCCACCTTGTGGGAAACGGGGCTCAGGAAGCCAACACAAATATGTTGACAATGTGGTGACTGCTTTAGCTGTAGTAATGCCTTTCATCTTTCATCCAGGAGTCTCATGTCTTCTGCCAACTTGAAACAATAACAGGCTAACTTAGTAGGTTGAAGATAGAGTACAATCTTAGGCTCTCTGCAATTCTTCACATTAATAGGCTTGAGAACAAGTTTCAATAAAAAGAATAGTGTATCTTCAAAGAGGGGCCAGCAAATTATTTTCCCCTGCCTGAGAACCTAAGAATATCTTTCAAGCATAGGAAAGAATACAGGCTTTTAAATTGTGAAATTTGCTAATACTTGTATGTCTTGCCTGGGGCAATTTTGGGCTCTCCTCTTCTAGAATATTTTAGAGGATACCCTAGATATCCATCCATGTGACATACAGCAGGCCTAGACACACCTGAATACAGAGGACAGGCAGGCACTGACATGCCCTTCATGATGCTAGTAATGTCCTAAAAAGCAACTCTGCCCATGCACAGGTCCTCAGCCTGGTCTTTCTCCACATGAAATATCTACAACATGTGACTCTTTCTTCAGTGAATTAGCTAAGAGTTGGTCAACCCTAGTGTAAAGTCTCCATGATTCTAATGACTCGGGACCCATAAGCCAGTGTTCAGGACCTAGTCCTAAAACAAGCCTTTTACAGAGGGTGTCCCCCCCACTGAAGATTTTTGGAATGCTTGGGGAAGCTTCTAGTGCATTCAGAAGGTCACCAGTGGAGGGAGGTATATCCAGGAACCAGAAGCTTAGAGGGCTCTTATCCTCCTCACTTTATTCTCCTTTTTTCTGTCCTGCACCAAAGGTCCTCCATGGCGATGGCTTGATAGTGACTAGTAAGAATCTGGACAGCCCTAATAATGCATTGATTCCCAGATTCCAGTAGACAATGAAGGGGATGATAAGGATAGCACAGAGCCCTGAGCACCATGGAAGGTCTAATATGTTCACTTCCTTGCTAAACACAGAACTTCCAATGACCGCAACCTTATACACATCCTTTCTGATAAAGAACTCAAAGCTTTCACATGAACTTTCCTAGACACATCTATGCCATTGGCACTACTTTACCTTTGCATGGGATGTTTCTTCTTTTAAAGCATGGTTATCTCATTTGATTCAAATGAAACCCTACTGCCACGGCAAATATTATTAAACCCATCTTACAGATGAATTCATTGAAGCTTACAGAGGTTAAAAGTGATACCTGGGGTCACAGGGTGGCTGTATGGCAGAGCTGAAACTGGAAACCCACCTACCTGATTCTAGGTCCGTGTCCCTTTCTGCTATGCCATGCAGGAAGGAGATGCATGCTACAGCCAGAGAAGAGATGCTATTCCTATTCTATAAAAAGGAAAGAATCAACTGACTTGCCAAAGGTCACACATTGTGTGAGGTGCAGTGAAACCAGAACTAAATACAAGGTCTCCGGAGTCTATGGTCCCAGCTCTTTCCCAGTGGCCACTTGTCTTGTCAGGAAGGATGGAGATAAATCTTTAAAAGGAAACCATCTGTGACAGGCTGAGCATGTGGCTGAGCTGAGCACTAAGGACCCCGCATTTGGACATCAGGGACCCATAGAGGGTTATTTGTCCTTAGTCTCTTGCAATGTAGTTCCCATCTTTGCTACACGGTGGAGGCAAAGGCATGGAGGCAAAGGCATGGCTTTGGCATCAGACCAACTGCAGGCTAAGTCTTCTCCCTGCTATTTGCTCTCTTTGAGACCTGGACCCAACGACTTAACATTTTCTGTCCTCAGGATCCTCTTCTGTTAGATGGGATAGTAATAATGACCATCTCATAGAGAGACTGTGAAGAAAAGGCAACTGGGTACATAGAGCAATCAGGAAGTTGGTGCTAATCATATCAACCATGAGGTGGGGAGCTGGCAGATGGCAAGAGGTTCCAAGAGGAAAGGAGAGGGAAGGCAAATAGAATTGGTGACCCAGACCAAAAAGCTTGCCCTGAGTCCTGAACTATAATGTCCAGAATAGTCTGTTGGAGTGGGGCACAGCAATGTCACCCTCAGCCCTCTGGCCAGTCCTTTCTCCTGACTTGCCAGACACATCTGGCTCAGCTACTAGGAAATCTGTAGCTCTGGGAGGTACTCACAAGTCAACCTGTTCTCTTCTCTGCCTTTGCCCCTGGGGTAGGTTTCAGATTTGTGGCACTTCCGTAGGGCTTCAAGCCTGTGCCAGCCCCTATCACTAGGAAGAAGCTGCATTATCTTTGTGAGTTGAAGGCTGTGGGCTGAGTGCAGGAGAGTCAGGAGGCAGGGAGATGAGCTTGTGCACTGCAAACCCTGCTCATCAAGGTCCAAGACATTAAAGCATCCAACCATGTCAAAAAGGCGAGGGGGGAGTGTTTTTACAGACATAAAAATAGGGTCTTGATCTTTTCTCAGATCACTCCAGCTCCTTCCTCTAATGCACCATCTCCATAATATTAGGAGACCAAAAGGTGATAGAAAATATTGGTTGTTGGATCTTTTTGCTAGAAAAGCCTGCCTTGGAGCTGACTAGTTTTTATTATTTGCAAGATGAGCCCAGTCCTTAGACAGAGATATAAGACTTAGAGGGTAGAGTGACTTGTCCATGGTTACCTAGCAAGACTTAAAAGAACTAGACTTAGAACTCAAGCATCCGGATATAAACCTGGTATTCTTTCTACCACAGCCCCATCTCCTCTGGGAAGCCCTCCTTCATAAAACCAAGATGTGAAAACTGGCTTCTGAAGACATATACTGCCACCTCTGCCCTGCCCTTATGACAAAGCAAAATGAGCGATAATGAATGTTTGCCCATCCTCCAACCTTAGAAGGAAAGCTTGAGAGAACAAGAACCACTCTTTGACTATTCAGCCCAGCCCCCAGAACTGTGTGGGCCATTATAAATAGAAGCTTGACCACCCACATTTTTAAGGTCTTACACAGAAATTGAACAGCATCTAAAGGAAGTCACTCATATGCATAAGCAAAGGGCAGTAAAGTCAAGTTGAGGAGAGCTGAGTAAAGGAAATCTGTCTGGCTCTTAAGTTACATGACTCTATAACCCTTGGGATCAAGACAAGTTGGCCTGGAGAACAGAAGACCAAAGGAAGTATAAGACTTTTAACTGCCTTCAATTTAAAGAATTACAGACAGAGATGACCAGGCAAAGACAAACCAAAAAGAAATAGGTTTCTCTACATAAGGACAGTTCTGAACAGACATCACTGAGAACTTCCAGACTATAAAAACAGGAAGTCAAGAAAGAACACAGGGCAGGGAAATCAGTTGCTTTGACCTCAAAGACTTTCTTTCTTTCAACCCAAGGGTTCCAAGAGGCGTTGGTCCCATAAGGACAGCATTGATGGTAGGAGGGGAATAAATGATTACTGTTTAGGCTCCCCATGCAGTTGACTCTGCAGTCCTGCTCAGATGACCACATTGGGACCATATCACCCCTGACCAAGCTCCTCTCTATCCCCCTTGGACGACGTAAAAACACGGTCAGATAGAGCGTCTCCTCCTTTGAGCACAATGTTGCTGGAGGAGAGCACAAGCTCGGATCTCCTTCCCATCCTGACTTGTGAGTGGGAGTGGGTGGTCTGTACCAATAAGACGCAGGGTCTCGGCAGAAGGTGGGGCACCCCGCGGTGGTCTGTTTCCTACATGGAAAGGAGGACTTGTACGCAGAGTTGCTGGTGGGGGGTGGGGGTGAGGCTGAGGGTGGGAAAACTCTGGCAACAGAGTCTCGCCTTCTTTTTCCCTCTTCTCTCCCTCTCTCCCTGCTCCGTGTCCACACTAATGAAAATCAGCCTGCACAGCTTCTTCTGCAGCCCAAGAATTCGTTCAGAGCAATTTGGAGCCAATTGAATGAACAGGAATAAACGAGCAGATATTGCAGTTTATGGCTGGCTGCTCTAAGGCCCCAGGCAGTGATTAGAGGCCCCTGGTCCTTTTTATGCCCACAGCAAGAAGACGGGTGAAATCTGGTCCAGTTAAGAGCTCTAAACAGGAGGGGCAGTGATGAGGAATAGGATGGGTAATTATACTCTGGGTTAATACTGGGGTGGTGGCCATGCCACCCAGACCCAAGAAATAATTAAGTGATTGAGTAAAAGATTGAAACAGTGGGAGGCAGTGATTGCTTTGTTAGGCCCATGGATATACAGAGATGAAGTATCCTTGTGGGAGGGAAAGCCAGTTGCCACTCCTGGTAGACCCTGCCTGCTGTTGGACTCTGTCCCAACACTGATTCACTCTTCCTAAGCAGAAGGGAAAACAACTGTGTCACACACACACACACACACACACACACACGCTTCCCTGGAATGTCACCTACCCTCTATCTCCCCTCCTCCACCCCCATTGCTGGGAAGCAGGCAGTGACACTGAGTTTTTTGTGTGTCCTCCCCTGCAGAAAGGATGGGTCTGATCTCTCCGTGACCTTTCACCAGCTCTTTCTTGTGGTCAAGGACACAGATTTCTAAGATGGCTCTCCAGTGGCATGGGAACATTTGTGGCTTTGGGAAAGACATTTTCTCTAGGCAAAGGAAATAGCTCCTTTGGGGACTGGAATCTACAACCTTGAACTCAGGAACCAGAGAAACAGTTGAGAAGACCACCATGACCTTGACTGAGCACCTGCACTTCAGTAGAGCATCTAGGAGAAGACCCCAGGATCAGCACAAAGAAGCAATCCATCTTCATTAGGTTACCCTACGTCCTTGGGCATTTTGCTTCCCATCACTATTCTGAGAATAAAACCAAAAACCATGTTTTCTCTAAAACCCCCACCACACACAGACTTTTTTCTGCTTTGTAGTACCAGCACTGAACCTATAAAAATGAAGAAGATGTGGTTCCTGCCCTCAAGAAATTAAAGTCTTCTAAGGGAGATAGGTATGCAAACATCCTGTTGGAGGAAGGTGGGGGATATTATGTGAATAAAGGAGAGAGGCACCTAATCCAACTATGGGCCACATAAAGTTCTCATCGTGTCATGTCAGCTAAGTCTTCAAAGACAAGGGGCAGGAATTAGCCAAAAAAAGAATAACATTGCATTGCTCTAGGCAGAGAAAATAACACAAGCAAAATCAGAGAAGCAAGAAATTGTGTGACTCAACTGGAGAATTACCTTTGGCCGAGTATTATTAAAATATAAGGTAAGATGCTGATAAATTAGTAAGGTGAAGCCAGAAGTTCCCAAACACTATGCTAGAAAGCAGAGACTTTATCTAACAAGTAATCAGTGCCATCAACGGGTTTCAAAGTCTGTATGGGGGTGGGAAGGTGGATAAATCCAGGTTTAAATGTTTGCAGGATGAGTCTGAGGGAGGAAGACCAGGGGCAAAGAGACCATTCAGGAGGCTACGGGATAAATGCAGTCTGGAGGAGACATGGTGTTCTGACCCAGGACAGCTTGCCTTTAGGGGGAAGTGGGGGAAGGATTTGGGAAATCCTCAGAGGAGGAAACTGGTGTTCACTTGGATGCAGGTCATGAAGTAGGCACAAAAAACGACAGCTGCCCCGTTTATGGCCTGGATGAGGCTGGAGTCAGGGAGAGGACCAGAAGGAGGCAAAGACGAGGGAGAGACCAGGATGTGTTCCATTTGACCATGCGAAGCCCAAGGGCTTGGGACACATCCTAGTGGAGAAATTCCCAGGAAACATAAGGTCTAAATCCGCGCTCGCTGTCACCATGCAGCTTGGTCCCTTCGAGGGAAACACTGAGCCTCTCTGTGCTTCGGTTTCCCTATCTGTAAACTGCAATACCTTCTTTCTACAGCTCACCTTCTGGAACACACTGGGAAGACCAAACGTGAAAAGGTCACAAACGAAGCTGTTAAATAAATATGAGGAATTTGTTTCAGTCTCTGCGTTGGACGCCCTTGGGTTTCCTGTTTCAGCAAAATGATTTCAAACGATGAACTTATTTTGTAATAGGTCTGCTCTTCGTGACTTGTGAAATGTGTCTGAAAGCTATGCAGGTTTGACAAGGGTGTCGGCTTGCCTTTAACTCTTTTCCCCTTTTGGTGCCGCGGAGGAACATGGAGGCATGTCCCAGCATCTGTGCCCTCGGAGGGACCCCAGAGCCCCTCAGTCCAATGCCCTCCCCTCACTTCACAGATGAGGACGCCGTGGCCTGAGAGAGGAAGGGACTCGCTGGAAGAACACAGGTGGTTAGCAGCAAAGCTAGGATCCCCAGACAGATCCTCCAACCTTCGCTGACATCTTCTGAAACCCTGCTTGGCAGGGACGGTATCTGTGGTCATGCCGTGGCCAAGGCCACCCCAGCTCAGCCCGCTGGGCCTTCCATGGGCCTCCGCTCCCCCAAAGGAAGAAAGAGCCATGGGGTAATACTTGCAAAGCTCTCAGAAGTCCCAGAGAGTTAAAAAAAAAAAATACATAAGACCCGTATGAATGAGTTTCTCCCGCTTCATTCCAAGCTTAGAACATTCTCTAGGGTTAAATAATACAAGACTAACAGGGATAGAACCAGTGACTGAGAGCAACTTGAAGATACGGAACTCTGGGGCAGGGTGGAGGCAAAAGGAAGCAGGAGGAGCCCAGAGACGTAATAAGGAGCTTCCAGGTGGGCAGGACTGCAGGCTGGGGGTGGGGCAGGAAAGCAAGGCAGAGACCCTCCCCCATCCCAGTGTGAGCCAGGGCAGGATGGCCAGAGGTGACCTAGCAAGGCAGGTGGAGGATAGGGTGTACCCAAGACCCTCACCTTAATGTGAGGGTCTGGATCCTTCTACCTCCTCCATGTAGGGGGTTCCCCAGGACCGAGTCAGCTCCCAGGAGATGGTCCCCCTGGAGGGGACTACAGGGCGACATCAGAAGGGGAAGCGGCATGTACCGCTCGGCCCCTCACGATCCACATACACACACTCATATTTTCAAGGATCTGAGAAACGAAACAGCTTTGTGTATAATGGGACTTTCTCAGATCCCATTTCGCTTGGCTTACATCATTCTCCCAAGCTATCTGACCACAGAACCGTGTCCTCACAGACATCACCCTGGTGGCCCCAGCTGGAAACCACACCCTGACACTCTTCTCCTTTGTCTTCCTGTGGTCTTCCCCCAGCCCCTGAAATGACACCACATGTGCCTCTGTTACAATGGGGTCTTAAGAAGAACTTAGAGTCACTTCAACCTGTTTTCTTAAACACACAGGCCACCCCAATGACTCAACGTGAAAAGCTTAGTTTTCTGGGGAAGACTCAGACCAAAACTCAGTTTAATTCAATGTAGCAGCTACTTCCCGAAGACCGCGTCCTTAACATGGTCGCAGCTGCAAGACTATGAGGAAAGCAGAGCCCCGGGCTAGACTGGAACCCGGGGGCAGGCAAGGCTCCAAACCCAAACTGCTGGCTCTGGTGTCAAGGTCAGTGCTACAGCTGGGACACCAGGGCCCAGAAGAAGGGGTCTCAGAGAAGAAAGAGTGGTCAAGAAGCCTTCTTGCGGGGGGGTGGGGGGTCGTAAAGGGGCAGAGGAGAGAGGGTGACCGTCCAGGTGCGGACAGTACCGGTGAGGGTGGAGAAGCCGGGTGGCTCAGTGGGGGTTCCGTGTTGGGGTGCACGGAGGTGGCCTGGTCAAGGAGGCCGCTCGTGCACAGAGATCCTGGACCCGCTGGTGACTGAGGGGTAGTCGAATCCCCTCACCTCAGGCACAGTAGCGTGGCAAGGACAACCATTTCTGTGAATTACGCCAAAACGGAAGACACAGCTGCTTATGGACAGAGGAACAAACCTTCTTCCTGCTCTTGGGAGTGTCTGGTTCTAAGGCAGTTTCAGGAAGGAGAATTACTCAGTTGAAAGCAATTATGACACATTTGCAAGAGAAGACAGGGGCCAGACATCCAGGACAATCCCCTACAAACCAAATGGCTTCTCAGAATCTGTTCCCTGAAGGAAATCATCCCTGCTTATTTAAAAACCCCTCAAGGCCCAGTTTCGTTCCCCTGAGCATTCTCCCTCCCGGTGAGGGCCAGCAAGTTTGTCACCTCAAGGTGGGGCAGGGAGAGGGCATGGGGGGAACCAGCCACTCCCTCCATCAAGCCATTTCTCATGCAGCTTAGCCACAAGCACCCTGCTGACCACTTCCCAGCAGCCCAGGCCAGGTGACATGAGGGGCTCTCTCCTGGCCTCAGACTATCCCTCATCTCCCATTTCTCCTCATCATGGGACAATGGCTCCCTTATTAGTCGGCCTCCTCCCTGTCCACCAGCCTTTATTACAGCAACTATGGAGTCAGCCTCTGACAAGAAGGAAAAGAGCAATTAGAGGCTTTTGTCTCTGCTGGGCAGCCTGGCTGACATCACTCTCCCTTCCCCCGTGTCTCAGTCCCACGGTTAACCCCCTTCTCTCCCTGCTGCCTGCTGGTCAGAAAGTCAAGCCGGGGACACACAGAGAAATGAGCTGCAGCCCCCAGGTCCAGAGGGGCAGGGCCCTTGGAGACCCTGTCAGAGAAGGGAAATGTGCTGGGCAGCCCAGAACCTACAAAAGGGGCCCAGATACTCACTGAGCTCCCTGGGTAGCTCACCACCTCTCCCAGGCCAGGCCCAGTTCCATAGCCATCCTGGGAGAGACCGCGGGGCTGGGCTCAGGGGCCGTGGCTTCTCCTGGCGGCCTGGTTCCCACAGTGCAGCCTTTACTGGATGAACCCAGCCCAGGCCAGGCGGGGCTGCATGCTGAGACAGAGGTAAAGTGGAAAACCCAACAGAGTCGGCTCTTCCCCTGGCTTCAAAATAACCACCAGATCTTAGAAGAAGTCATCAATCTCCAAGCTATCACAGGGTAGCTACCGTGTGTTAGGGAGTGAGGAGAGAGAGCATAACACAAGACACACTTGGCCCTTGTCCCTGTCCCTGTCCTCTTAGAGGAGATGGACATCAAGTCAGTCACTGCTCCCAAGGAGAGGCCAGGAGAGCCTCCAGTAGGCGTGAGGTATGAAAAGGCCCCAGGCTGGGAAAGCAGGTGGCCTGATTGCGGAAATCTCAGAGCCCATCGTGGCTAGAATGTAGCAGATGAGGCCAGAGATGAAGGCACAGTGGCTGAGCTGCCCAAGCCTGTCTGCCCCAGCAACCCCCCACTTCCCACAGGCTGCTGGAGAAGCCCCCTGTGGGCTATTCCAGGAAGCTGTCAGCTAGCTTCTGCTAAAACACCGTGAATGAAGCTCACTGTGGCCCACTTGCGAACAGCTGCCCTTGGCGGAAACTTCTTCCTTAAAAATGCAGTGAAATCCGCATCAGGTGCTGAACAGGAAAGACATAAGGTTTTAGATTCAGGCAGATGAGGTTTAGATCCTAGCTTAGCCCCTTGCCTGCATTAGGAGGACAGCCAAGTCACGGAAACCTCTCTGAACCTTTGTTTCCTCATCTGTGGAATGGGGGGATACTGTTTCCCTTACCGAGGTGCGGTGCGAAATGAGGAGTGTACAGGGATTTGCCCAGAGCTCAGTAACATCAAACATCTTTTCTTAGCCACGGGCCCCTTCTTCCTCTGAAATGCGCAGCATTCATTCACATGGATGAGGCTTCAGAGTGCTTAAGCTTCCCTAAATCTCATCATGCCTATTTCCTTGGACCATTCCTCACAACCCGTGGTTTCTAAGCCCTTTACCATCTGTTTGCAAGGAGGAAGTGAAGAAAGCTGTCAATGCCCATGAGCAGAGAGCTTGGGCTAACTCCATCCCTAAATGTCAGCTGCATGAGGGCGGGGACTGTCCGTCTCCTTCACCACTCTGTCCCCATCACCGAGAAAAAATGTCCAGTACACAGTAAGCGCTCGATATATGCTGACGAGTGAATGACTAAAGTCTGGGCCTGACACTGCCAGTAGAGCAGTCTAACTTGTTCTCCGTTTTTCAAGAGTCTGTGTCATTCCCTTGACTCATCCCAGGCTAAGAGACAACACGAACCCCAAGACTTTCACATGCGAGCCGCCGCTTTGTCAAGCCGCCTTCGTCCTATCTTCTTCTAGTTCGTCTCTGAAAGAAAGGCAGGCCTTTGATTTATCCCTCCTACCTTTTTTATCTTGTTAGATTCAGTCCATTGTGCCGGCCTGCCCAGACTTTTTTTTTTTGAAATTTCACTCTGTCATCCGACATATTAGCTCTCCCATCTAGCTTTACTCCATCAGTCAATGTGTTAAGCCTGCCTGCTATGTCTTCATGTATCTCAGGATAAAATGTCAGAGAAGGCAGATGCGTCCTACGGTTCTTTAGGGAAGTGGACAAGCCTACCATGACTCAGCGCTCGGGACTTCCCCGTTGGCATCAGTTCGTCAGTCGACGTATCTTTCAGACAACTGTTCAATCAGTAAGGAAACCACTATTTACCACGTTACTCCATTTTGTTCGCAGTGACACTACAAGAGGCACTGTCACGTCCCCGGCTCAAATAAAACTCCCTGTTCTATTTACAGCTACCATATGCTAGTTGAGCTGACTGGGCGCCATCTTGTTTGGCCCTCACAACAAGGTCACAGGTACCTTCTGTGCAGGGCAAGGCAGTGGCTAAGCAAGCCAGGCTGCCCAGGTATGAGTCCTGACTTGGCTGCTGCTGGTCAGGTGACACTGGACAGTAGATCTGATAGAAAAGACCATCTACTATGCTAGATACCTCCGAAATGTCAGTGGTTTGACACTAGAAAGGTGTACTTCTTGTCCCTGTCACAGCCAATCCCATGAGTGTCCTTCTACAGGATGGCGGGGGAACCCAGGCTCCTGACATCTAGTGGTTCCTCTTCAGATGCGCCCCCCATCCCCTGCCAGCCCCGGGGTCTTCTCCATTCGGCCCAAGTGCAAAGACAGGTGGGAATTCCAAAGCAGTCACAGTTCTCCTGTACAATCCTCTGCCCACACTCTATTGGCCAGAATGAGTCACATGACCGATCTCAATGTACAGGAGTCTGGGAAATGTCCCAGGTACACATTACAGGTGGCAAACAGTCTGACCTACTTCCTCATCGATGTCATTGACCTGACAGTGTTTCCTGCCTCGTCATGTCATATTAGTCAAGGTTCTCAGATACAGAGAGAGAGACAGAGATACATGCATAAATCTATAGAAAGAGATACTTTAAGGAATTGCTCGTGTGAGTATGGGGATTGGTAGGTCCAAAATCTGCTGCACAGACTGGCAGACTGGAAATTCTGGCAGGAGTTGGTGTCACAGACTTGAGTCCAAGGGCAGTATAGAGGCAGAATACCTTCCTCCATGGAGATCTCAGTCTTTCCTCTATGGTTAAACCTTCAACTGATTAGAAGGGGCCCACCTATGTTATGGAAAGTAATCTGCTTTTCTCAAAGTCTACTGATTGAAATGTTAATCTCATCTAAAAAATACCTTCACAGCAACAACTAGACAGGTGTTCGACCAAACAAGGCACCATAGCCTAGCCAAGTTGACACATAAAATTGGAGGTCACAATTGGCAGTCACAAGGACACCATGAGAACTAAATGAAGCACACCCGAAAGCTACATACAACTTCTTAAACCAATTCATGATATATAATAGGTGCTCAGTAAAGAGTTGCAATTATTATTGCCCCATTTTACAGATAAAAGAATTAGAACTTAAACACGTAAAGTAACTTGACCAAGACCAGTGCAGTCAGACTCCAGAGCCAACTTCCTTCCCACTCCTCCCCACAGCAACTTGGGGCCACTTAGTATGAGCAGCTGTAGCCTCTGGACAGAAGTGAGGACAACGTGTCTTTGAAAGCATTCTGAAAAGCCCCATCGTAAGTCTGGGGGACACGATGACTAAAGGGCAGGACACAGGCAGGCAGAGTGCCTGACATGTGACCAAGTCACGTGTGCTCATAAACACTTGCAAACTGAAATATAAGCGCACCTGTGAAAAGATCATGCAGCTGTGAGACCAAAAGTGGAGCTAGTTCCTAGCTGGAGATGCCCAGAGTAAGGCTTTTCTTACCTGTGCTCACAGACACCTCCATGATTACCAGTGTCCATCCAGGTCAGTGTGACCTGAGCACGAATGCTCTAACTGGCACAGCCGGGCCTGCTCACGCTCTGCCATGCGCTGGAGGCTATCCTTTGAGCATTGGTCAGGAGTCACCTGTTCAGGGGATGGTGAACCTGAGCCTGAGACTCCAGATTCAGCTCCCAGGCCAGTCACAACACAAGCTCTCAGAAACTCAGCTACCCAGTGGTCTATAAGTACATGTGGGTAATTTCAGTGTGCAGCACCCAGCAAAAAAGTGTGACTGGGGCACATGCATCTTCTCTAGAAGGGAGAAACCCGTGTTGGTGCAGCAGGGCAGATACACAGAAAGCAGAGAAGTATAATGGGAGTTTGATGCCGACGCTGTTCCCAGCTTCCTGCTCTTCCCCGCAGTCCTTGGCTGCCCTACTGAGTTTGTGTCTACGGTGCTCCCTCCAACTAAACGGAGCCCTGGACCACAAATGGTAAGTCCTGGATCCTGGTCATCAAGTCATCAATGATGCTGGGGAAATAAAACACTGACTCATCTTGAGTCTCAGTTTTTCACTCTGCAACATGGGTCTAATTTCCACGAGCCCAACCAGCCACACACGTCGCAGTTTCAACGTATCTTTGAAAGCATTCTGAAAAGCACCGAGTGCTGCACAAATGTGAGGCGCTATCACTGGCTTACTGTGTTGAGGACAGAGACTCAAGGCAGTTCCCACAGAGCAGGCCTCTCTCCCACCATCCCACCTGGTACAGACCTTGGAGTGATGCTTGTGGACAGGGGTCCTACAGTGCTGTCTGCTCACAGCCATGGCGCCCAAGGCTGTCAATGCAGATTGCATCTGCCTCCATCCTGGTCACCAGGGAGTTCAGGTACCTGAAAGGAAATTGAGGAACAAGGCTTCAATCTATGCATGCCGGGCTAGGCAAAGTGATGCCCTTCTCCCAGTGATGCCCACGTGCTAACCACAGAACCTATGTATAGGTCAGCTTACAAGGCAAAAAGACTTTGCAAATGTGATTCAGGTTAGGGCCCTTGAGCTGGGGAGAGTAGCCTAGATCACCCAGGTGGATTCGGTCTAACCATCAAGTCCTTAAAGGTGGAGAACCTTTCCTGGCTGTGGTCCAAGAGATGTGACAACACTGACTTTGTTGGGATGGAGGAAGAGCCGAGAGCAAGCGATGCAGGAAGGCTGCCTCTAGAAGCAGGAGAAGGCAAGGAAGCAGATCTTCCCCTAGAGGCGCTGGTTAGGAACGCAGCCCTGCCTGCACCAGGATCTCAGCCGGGCCCTGGCAAGTCCCAAGTCAGGCTAGTCACTTGAAAAACATAAGCAACCCTTTGGTGTCCTCGTAAGCAGCTAAGTGTGCTCTGATCTGTTAGAGCAGCACTAGGGAGCTAGTGCTCACGCCTAGAAGAAGATGGAAGCAGCAGCCCATGGGACCTGCAGTGAAGGTGGGAATAGAAAACCACAGGCCCCGACTCCCTGGACCCGCTCTCTGCCCCTCCTCTCTTCTTTAAGTAATCATCACCAGGCTTGAGCTCAGGGAACCACAGGAAAGTCGTTTCCAGACCAGAATTCAGAATTTAAGTCCGTTTCTGTGCTGGACCTACCTTCGTGATCTCAGTGTGTTTCTGGGGTTTTGTGTGTACAATAGATAGGAGACTACGAATGCCTTCCCTCTCTCCATCCCCATTCTAGGAAGGGAGAACCTGGCTTCCCGCCCCCTCCCTTCAGCTGGCACCCACCCAGGCGCAGTCCCACACCACGGCCTCTCCCCTGTGCCCCCTTCCCACCCCAGCCGGGGCCGCAGCCATCCTGTCCAGCTTAGTCATCTCCTTCCAGCGATGAGCGCCATCATTAGGAGCCGTTCATTAGCAGCGGCTTGCACGCAGCTGAAGTTGATTGCTGGAATCCAATTTAGCAGCCCACTCTGGGCTCTGCTCCATAAGCATTTGGGTTTAGCATGTACAGGCAGTTTGACGCTGTCTTGATGGCCTTTTAAGCGGCTGAGAAAATTGCTGGCATGGCAGTTCGGTAGCAGGCAGGCTCCTGGCGGGGGTGGGGGGCTGCGGGGACGGGGGAGGGACCAAGGGGGCATTTCAGCCTGTGTCTGTAAAAGGCAGCTAAGTGTTTGGGAATCGTCCATTTAAAGGGCAGACAGAACAGACAGAACCGCCAGAGTGCCTGAGGGTCCCCACCCAGGGAGATCTCACCGCAGAGCCTCCTTCCCACGGAGACAGCCCTGCCCTCAGCCAAAAGACTCAGCACCCCATGCCCGCAAACGCACCTCACTGTCCACAACGTGCTCTCCCACGTTATCGCGTTTTCATGGTGAGCCCCAACAAACCGTCAGGCTAACACCTGAGGACGTCATAACCCCGTCCTGCAGACACAAAGCCAAGGCTCAGGGGTGGCTGCCTGAGGTGGGCGCAGAGACGCTGGCGCCTGCGAGGGCGCGGGGCTCGGCACGCAGCAATCACACAGTCCCCGTGTGGGGGGGCCACCAGCTTCCCGACTCCATTTCCTGATGCCCCCGATGACTCAGCGAGCCTCACCTCTGGCCCTTAACACAGAGGGCAACCCTTGACCCCATCTCCTTCTCGGGGGGCTGCTGGACGGTGAATGGGAAGGTCAAGGGCGGCCAGCTCCTTGAGAGACGGAGAGAGTTCCCAGAGCACAGTGAGGGATGTGCTGGGGATCCCTGAACCTCTGGCTCTCCAACTAGAACAGGCCTGGTTCGCAGCATTTGCCCATTTACCCGGTTTGAATACTCGAACTGTGCGGATTTCAAGATGTCACCGAATGCACACGTGGAAGGGGCGTTCGCCCTGGGCTCCGAGGGCAAGAGCAGCTCAACCACACCAGTGCGGGCAGGCTGTGACGTTGTTCTGAGTTTGTGCCCATTCTACAGGTGAACAAACTGAGGTCCAGAGTAGTTCTGAGACTGATAATGCCTTTGCCTCCAGCAATGAGCCACGGAACGCCCAGGGGGCCATGCCTCCCTTCTGTGGAAAGACACGCTGCTGAGATCTAGGAGACAAGCACAGGCCAGAGCCCGGGCCTCTTCTCCGCCTGCGGCCCACACGCCGGGTTCCATGCGAGCACTGAGGAGAGGCTGAGGAGAGGAGGGGCAGATGAGGGCAGGCCAGCTGCTTCCGGAAGCAGCAGGGGAGGAAAGAGGAGAGCTCTTCTTTCCGGCGCAGTCTGATTGTAGTTCAGGAGGCTGAATGGCCTGTGAAGACTTTCTCCTTTTTCTCCCCACCTGGCTCTTTTCTCTCTTCTCCTCGTCAGAGACCTCAGAAAATCACTGCCTTGAAAGCTTTCTCCTGAGGCTTCGTGGACATCTCTCTGAGCTGCTTCTCTCCTCTCCTCCCCTCGTGCTGGCTTCTCACCGGAGGCCAGGGCAGCCCAGTGCCCTGGGTCACACGCTCGGCCCACCTCCGAGCTCAACCACCTTTGCAGTGGAGCGTTCTTCTTCTTCGAGTGAGCTCAGACCCACCCCACCCCCACCCCCCCCAGTGTCCCATCAGCATCTAGTCTCACCGGGCTGGGTCTGCAAGCAAGCGGCAGCCCCCTGGGGCAACTCTCAACAATGGGACAGGAGCAGTCTCCCAATTCTGGGCGTTCAGATCTGCCCGGGAGGCCCTGACAGCCTAAAACCAACCCTGTGGCCTTCCTTCTCTCTGCTGCCTCCTCCTGATTCCTGGGATCGCCTCCCAGAGAAACCACAGGTCCCCCACTCCGTGTCTCGGACACTGTTTTCTGATATAAACACAAACCCTCTGCAGTGGGTACAATTAATACCCGCATTTTACCGAGGAGAAATGAGGGGACTGAGGCTATGCCTGCCTGACTCGGGCTAGACAGGTCACCCATCCTGCCTGTCCATAAGGACAGTGGTCTTCGGGGATGCAACCGCAGCCCGCCTTCCCTGAGCTGGCAGGGCCAGAACTCAGGCCTGGCAGCTGGAATACCGGCCGGCTGCAGAAGAGGTGCCCCGACCACAGAGAACGCCCAGCGCGCAGTGCTTGTCTCCGTTCAACCTTGAACGCTTCTCTGGGAAAGGAGAACCCCTCAATGTTCGACCTCACTTTTGTTTTGTTTTTGTTAATATGCATGACATATACACAAACGCATGCACAGAGGTATGTATCTAAATATACATCAACAAATGTGTGTGTGTGTGGAGAAGGTTGGAAAGAAATTCACCAGAGGTTAGCGGTCTTAGATAACATCTCTGTTGAGTGTGCGCTTCACTGTGTTTTCTCCTTTTTTCCATAATGAAATGTTATTGTGGAAAGAGGCAAAAACACGATTCCTTTTAAAAGGAAGAAAGACTAAGATAAGTGAAAGAAAGAAAGACAAATGGAGGGTGGGGGAGGGAAGAAGGAAAGAAAGAAAAAGAGGAAGGAAGGAAGGATCGATCAGGCCTCTTCGGAGGAATTCATCATTACCAAAACCCAGACAGAAAACAGCAGGACCCCTAGGAGGTGGGAAAAACCCCATCCCTGCCCGCAAGCTTGTCTCTTCCCAAAACCCGGCAGCGCAGGGGAGCCAGGGACAGGAGACAGGAGAGGTGAGTACAAGGCAGGGAAGCTTGAAAGGCAGGACCAAAGCCCCTGGCACAGGGATGCTCTGGGGTGGAGGAGGGGCTGGGAGAAGGCGGGGGGGGGCGGGGAAGGGCACTCCCTGTGGGGACAGAAGGGCATCGGGTTTGAATGAGATGCCGCTAAAGGGCTCTGGAGCGAATGGGCAAGATCTCAGCCTTCATTTCACGCACAGCAGTAGACAACAGCACAGCCGCAGACAACGTCCCTCGTTGTCCTATCCAGGGTTTTCCATTCTCTTGACGTGTTGAGAAGAGAACCGTTTGTTCAAGGTGGTCAATCACCCTTTGTTTTCTAATTCCACATATCTGAATTGAGCACCTTTGTCCCAGTCATCAGGCTGCAAACTCCTGAGTTCAGGGACCGTGATGGTTTTACATACACTTGTCCTCCCACGAGCTGTTACCACAGGGACTGGCAGACACCCAGTAAACCGAACGAATGAGCAAATTCTACCCCCGTCCCATCCCATACCAGAAAATGTTACTGGGCTGGATGGAAAAAAACTTAGAAGACCTGAGGTTTTGTCCCTGCCCTCCCAGCAACCCATCTCATGACCTTTGGAAGGTCAGCGAGGTACCTTGTGATTCAATTTCCCCCAAATCAGAAGAGCTTACCCTTAAAGAAAATAGATGATGAAATAACACATCATCTATTACAAACTTTCTGCTCCTTAGGATAAAGAACGGGCATCAACGGAGGGCATAAATCAGTCTTATCCTCAAGTCCTAGAGCCCCAGGAAGCCTGAGGGGGTCAGCCATGGAGTCTGCAGGGCTCCCTTCAGACTACTGAGGCTACGGAGGTGGGAGGGTGGGGGCTGGGAGGATCGCCCGGCTGGGTGTGGCTCCGTCTGCTTCTCTTCAATGGCCTCTCCTCTGGGATCTTGCTGCCTTAATGGAGGCTGCATTAGCTAATCTAGTGATTCAATTAGTTCTAAATGCTCCTGGCCTGAGAAGGAGGGAAGGCAAGGTGGGGATTTGCTGGCTCCTATTTGCCGGAAAGGGTTTCCCAAGACAATGGAGCTGCAATTTGAATTCCCAAGTCTCCCACTTCCCTCTCCATTCAAGAGCCCAGGGTCATCAACCCAAATGAGATCATGCATGTGAAAGCATTTTGTAAACTATTTTTATTACTCATTCCCTCTTGGGGTAGGCACCACCACCACCACCACCACCCCCCCGCACCATGCCTTCTCCAACCAACCTCTGTCCCAGAGGTAAGGGGGCCGCCCAGTGACAGAGGGACCAGCGAGGCCACAGGCCTAACCTTGAGGAATCCCAGGCCAGTGGTTTTTCTGACTCTGCAGAATGGAAATGACATTTAGATACTCTGTAGAGAAGATCCAGTCTTTCTCCAGTGACAGCTCTGCTTTGTCCTGGGCCACTCTGCTCTTCTCACGTGGGGACACAATCGCAGACTGCCTCTACCATATCCTACTTGTTCTAGGGACCTTGTGGCCTCAGAGGGACCTAACTCAGAACCATCCTAGGTGTCAGCTCCTAAGGGGCACATCTCAGTCCCTGAAAGGAAGGGACAGAAACAGGGAAATGGGAGAGGAGGGAGGACAGCGGAAGAGAAGACAGATGACACAGAGGTGAGTCTCTACCGCCCGGAGGTCCTTCCTCTCGCCACAGGAAGAGTGGCTTTTTCTAAAGCCCAGGAATTGCTGCTGACTCCGGGAAGCTGTTGGGATTAAATGGGGACTTTCTACCTCTTTGATCCCAAGGCCTGTGTAAAATAGGACTCTGAGATTGGAATAGTGGTTCCGACTTCGGCTGCACATTGGAGTCACCTGGGAAGCCTTAGAAAGTTCCATGTCTCAGCGCCTTGCACATAGACTATAGGTGAATCGGTCTGGCTGTGCAGTCTGAACATGCAATTATTTTCCTTTCTCTATGCAGTAGCGTGCCAGGAAACCAGCTCTCAAAACAAAGAGGTTCTCATTTGTAGCATCTGCCAATGTCCACAGTGTCAAAACCCTCACTACGGCCTATTTCCAGCAACCAGTAGTGTAGTGATGGGCTCCCGCACACCACCGTCTCCCCGGAATTCCAAGTTGCTAAGAAAGTGGAGAACCACTAGAGCGGGCGCAGGAACCCTCTGGGACTGGGAAGTCCCACATCCCCAGAGCAGGGGTGAGAAGGTGGGGTCTGGTCGTAACTCACACACAGACGCTCCCGGCCACCCCACCTTTCTCCACCTGCCTTGGTGGCCATCTGCTCATCCCCTTCTCCCCACAAAAGGCACTCTGCAGTGGTTCATAGAGATAAAGGACAAAGAAGGAAAGAAAGTCCCAGTGGTTTCCAAGCACTGTCAGAGCCACTTTCAGGAAGAAATCGCCCCATTGTTCACCTCCCATCTTTTCTGTCAGGAAAATGTCTTCAATACTGAAAGCAGTCAGCCAGACGTTGGAGAGGTCAATTTTTAGCATACTGTCCACTTTCCCTGACTGTAAGACCAAGGACTTTGCCCAGAAGACATTCGGAACCTTTGCTGGAGCCAGGGTGGGAGAAGGAGGCAGAGACAAAGGGGCTAAGAGACAGAAGGAAGACATCTATCTGCTTCTCCTGGCAAGGGCAGGGCCTGGGGTGTTTCAGTTCGGCCCACCTAGGTCTAGGCCCTCCTTCCTCCTTTCCTCTGAGGATGGTCATCTTGAATTCAACCAAACTCAATAATATTTGTTAAATATAGTAAAAAATCGAGTTCTGGGCCATTTTGAGAATTTCTTTCTTTTTTTTTTTTTTTAAGTGGCAATACCGTCCTTTCAAGTTAATAGACGAGTCAAGACTCAAGGGAGAAACAAGCCTGCAAACTCCAAGTCCTGAGCCAACTAACTAAGGGCTGGAATGGGCTCTGCATGTGAGCACTGGTGGAACCGAGAGTACGTCTTACAAAGGGATGTGTTTCTACCTCATCAATTTCCGGGAAGGAATCTAAAAGACTGAGGTCCCAAAAAGGGCAACCGGAAGTCTTCATGGAGCGGAGACTTTCCAAGATCCCTAAAGCCATCTGTGTCATGGGTAACCACTAGCCCAGGTCTACTGGGCCCTTGGGAATGAAGAGAACTCCACCGTCTCAGGCAGTGACAAAATGGCAGATGGGCTTGGGTCTGGGCAGACCTCCTAGACAGGCCATCATGTAGACTTGCCAAGCCATGAACAATAGCTAGGGCAACATCCACCCAAAGGGCACATCTTTTTCTCATTTGCTCAGAATCATCAAACTCGCCAGCAAGAACCCCAGAATGAGTCCAGCCTTCCAGTACCACAGGGTCAAGCCTTGCCTCACCTGCCTTCTCTCAGATCTGAGGCCTGAGTTCCAGTGCCCACTCCGTACAGGATAAGCTCCATCAGCTTGGGCAAGTTAGTCTACTTCTGAGATTCAAGGGGGCCCTAAAGGGGAGGGGAGCACACATCTGGCCATAAATCAAAGAATCATTTACTGCCCTTAGCATTGGGGTCTTTGGTCATTGCTGTCTGGGCCTTCTCTTAGGTTTAGACCAACATTTTACATTTCCTAAGCCCACATTAACCTGGTGGCAGTTAGATGCCTGGGGGAGTCACCATAACATACAAAATGAGGCTCTCTGTGTAGGTAGTTATGAGTTGATTATATTCCTAGGGGTTAAAATAGGCTATCAGCCTGGCCCCCGAGCCACAGAATTGACCAATATCAAAGCATCAGGGGAGCTTAGAGATGATCAGGTCACCTAGTTCTACATATGATGGGCCCAAGACTAAAGACACAAAGGGTCCAGGCCAGGCCACATAGCTCCTTCGAGGCAGACCTCCATCTCGATGTGTCAACGCAAGAGAGGGCACAGCATGGGCAACCCCCGCCATTCCTGAGCCCACGCACTGGGCCTGAGAGGCTCTAAGAGGAAGAAACGGGCTGAATTGCAGAAGCAATATAGAAAGTGACAGTAACAATGATCCCGTTTGGTGGCAGATGGGGGGGTGGGGAGAGGAAAAACAGATTTTAGAATTAGGAGAGAGGGCCCAATCAGTCAGGGGTGAGAAGAGAATCATGAATGACGAATGGGACACAGAACCACAGAGGAAGATGAAATGAACAAAGCATGAAAACAACCCTGCTCTGGCCACACTTGGCAGGGCAGCCTTGAACTGGCCTGTGGTATGCAGGTGGAGGGGAGGGAAGCTTGGCGAGGGCTGGGCGGCAGTGGGCATGGCGCCCCGTGTGAGGCCGGCATGCAGCAGAGACACTGCCAGGTGCCGGGCTTCCCAGAAGGCGTAGGGCAACTGGACACTATGGCTTGCTCTGCCTGGTGGAGTGGTGGGGGGAGCTTTCCAGAAGGTGTAGGGTGACTGGACACTAAGGGCTTCACCTAAGCTGGGTGGAGGAGCCAGTCTCTTCCCCAGTAACCAGGATGGGGCAGTGTCTACGCTTCCTCACCCTCTGCCAGGCCTCTGATGGCCACAGTGACATCGTTCTTGCCTCCTTGGGTTCCAGTGCTAGATCAGGAACCCAGTGCAAAACCTGGGGCTTCCCTGTGTTCCATTCCCACGCAGAAGCATACACACACACACACATACACGCCGTGCAGCCGGAAGGTCCAGATTGCCTGGGAATGAGGTCCTCGTGATTCTTTAGAAATGTGGACCTCCACCCTTGCCTGTCCTGCCCATCCCTGCGTCCTCACTACCCAACCTGAGGAGAGGCCTTCCCCGTGTTGGGGCTGACACTACTCAGAACATGGCAAGTCTCCTCGATCCCTGCATTCTGGGAGAGGGCCTCTGACCCAAGACGGGGTTCCTTCAAGCTCCACAGCTTTTAAGAGAAAGGTAAAATGTGATAAAAAAAAAAAAACTGGTATTCCAGGGGCGCCTGGGTGGTTCAGTATGTTAAGCCTCTGCCTTTGGCTCAGGTCATGATCTCAGGGTCCTGGGATTGAGCCCAGCATCAGGCTCTCTGCTCAGCAGAGATCCTGCTTTCTTCTCTCTCTCTGCCTGCCTCTCTGCCTACTTGTGATCTCTGTCTATCAAATAAATAAGTAAAATCTTTAAACAAAACAAAACAAAACAAAAACCTGGTGTTTCAGCCCGGGAGGCCTGACAGACAAAACCAGCTGGGCCTCCCTCCTCTGCTCAACGACAGATCCTGTCCCCTCTCCCGACGAGGGGGGGGTGTGGGGGCAGGTGTGGCCATAAGACACAGAGAGCTCAAAGGACTGGGTGACATCACACAGCCAGCCTTGAGACCACGCTGGCTGCTATTAGCGTTACCCAAATCAGCACTCCATCTCCCAGAAAGAGGCTTAGCAGAATTTAAAAAGGGAGATCCAAGCTGGGGCTGATCTTTCTGGCTTGTCACACTGAGGGGCAAGCCAGAGGTCAGAGGACTGTCACCTCCCTCAAAGGGGGAGCCAGGCCTGACCAAAGGCTTCCACACTGGCTGACCATCAGCATAACAGGTGGACAGGTGAACCCAAACACCCACACACTCTCTCCCGCTTGGCCTCCCCAAGTCCCGGTGACGAGAAACGAGGCTTTACAAGGGAATCCGAAGGACTATAGAAGCCCAAGCAGGATTACCCCATCCAGGGATATCCTGCAGACACAGATGCCGGGGCTCCAGGCTGCCCAGATTCCGGCTCAGCAGGTGTGGGGGCGGGCCCAGCAATGTGCATTTCTGGCAAACTCTCCCTGTGGTCTCTGACAGGGCTCGTCTCTGGGCTGCCCTTTGGAAAACCCCAGTGAGAGTATTATTTACAGAAATTGCAGAAGGCGAGCTTGTCAGGAAGAAAAAGGAAGCGTGAGACAGCATTTAATCATTTGTCCCAGCACCCGCGTGATTTGATTGTAATAATAATGATGCTTCTGTTTCCAAGTCACTTTGCAGCTCATCTGACTTGATCTTCCCAGCCACCTGGAGACGAGATCCCAAACACGTTCATCATCTTGGGCCTTCCAAGAGGAAGCAGGCCCTGAAGGTTCAGTAGTTGCCTGGGGCCACATAGCTAGCAAAACAGCCACGGGGACTTGAGACCCAGGACCGGTCCATCTCTCCCCTGACTTCTCCAGGGCTGTCCCCGGACAGCTGAGCGGGCACTCAGACACAAAGGGAAGCGATTTTATAAAAAGAATATCCTGCTTGTCCTCAGGGGCCACAACCAGTATTGTCCCCGACACCCCGTGGGCCTGACCCCTGAGTGCTGGCGGGGTGCAGCTGCCCCCCACCGGGGCACCCTGAGTTGCCTCTGCCCTGTGGTTTCTGTTGTGACACTGAGGTGCCCAGCCGCCCCCCACCACCCCAGAGAGCCCAAGCAGCATCAGAGTCAGCAAGGATGTGGGATGAGGGAAGAGCGCCCCAGGAATACATCATCTGAGTGTAAGTCCACCACTGCAGCCTAATCCTGGGGTGACCTTGACCAAGGACTGAACTTCTTCCAGCATCATCTTCTCCTTTGGTTGGAAGGGTATTAGAACACAAACCTCTTGGATGTATCGGAAAGAGTGAATGTGATTGTGATTGAAAACCCCAAACAGACACAAGCGGCACGCCCTCCCGCCCCCCGCCCCCCGCCGACTCTTCTGGAGGTGCACAGTGGGGGATGTCTTGGCGTTTCCCTAAAAGAGGGGCTGGTGTTGCCCTAAAGGAAAGAGGCAGGGGGCCTCTATGCTGGACCAGCTGATCTGCACGGGGACCTCTGTCTCAGAAAAAAGTTTTCTCCCCATTTACCCCATGACTTCTGACCCCGTGACCACCACCACCAAACAGGATAATGGGGAATGCATACAGCAAGATGCTGGCTCAGCAGAGGCCCCATATATAAAAATTATTCTTGAAAGCTACAATGGAGTTTGCACTGTCCAGGCCAAAATGAAATATGAAATGGGGCAGCAGAGGGTGACGGGGTAACACTGGGGAGCGGTGATTGAATACAGCCCATGAGTTACATTCAATACTTATTGAAGTATAAAGATGAGGTTATGCACCGGCAGGTTATTTCTCCTCCGGTCTTCCAGATATTGTCTCCAGAACCATTATTATGCGATGCCCTTTTATGGGATGCCCACTCCCTCCCTCTCGGGGACTGAAATAAGTTTGATGCTTCCCTGCGAATCAGAAGCTCCTCATAGCTCTTGGTCCAGTTCTGATGGATCTGCCCAAGTGAGGACACACAGCAGGAAAAGGGTAGAGGCTGGAGTAGGGCTTAGGTAAGGAGTCTGCCCATCCCCTCCTTGGCTCTGGGACCCCAGGCAAGCCAGCCACCACCCCTGGTTCTCAGTTTCCTCATCTACAAATCAAGATATGACTGCTTGCTCCATTTAAGTGACGGGGAATCGGCAGGCGAAAGTTTCTCAGTTGAGCTGATAGAGCTAATGTTGATTGAGGCTCCTGGAAAAAAACGAATTGGTCCCATGATGGTTAACTCGGTGGCTCTAAAAAGAGGCAACCATAAAGGCAGGGGCAGGGCCTAGAAGGGTTTTCCAAGAGGAAACTTCTTTTTGACTGAGGGCGTTAGGCAGGGGGTGGCTGGGGTTGGTGGGGGGGGGGTTTGTCCCTGCCCAGTGACAGATCAAAGGTGAAGATCATTAATTTTGTTTGTTCAAAAATGAGAAGTCTTTTGCCTACTGAAGAACTCTTAATAGGTGTTGTCTTTCCTAAATTATCATATTAACCACAGGTAATTAACAAGCGTATCCTTTATGCCACAGGATACTGACAAAACCACTGAACGCATCTCGCTGCCTATAAATCACCCAGCCGTCCTTCAAGGCAGCTGTTTAATTACTCCCACATTTGAGAGGAGCAATATTGAGGCTCTCTCTAAATTTGGTTGCCAGTGAAAATGAAGTCAGCAACATTTCAGTTCTCTATCATCATTGTTCCGACCTAAGACGTTGCTGCCTTGCTACTTACAAAGGGGGAAAACTGGAAAGAACCCAAACGTCCAGCACCAGGGGAATCTCTCGGCTAAACGAACGGAGGGGTCCAGGCAGAACGGGGTGTCATGCAGCCACGAACCAGCAGTCCTGACGTCAGGTCGATGCCTGGAAAACACGCATTCTAAATCACGTTAAGCGGAAAATCATCACAAAATACTGTGTACACAGTGTCTACCCCTACAAGAAAAAGCACACAATTATTGACCAATCACGGACAAGAATTTAGAGGGATGTCAAGCGTTGTGTTTCGTGCTTGTTTTCTACTCTGAGCGCATGGAGTTCGCGGTTTAAGACGAGACACGGTTGTTGGTGGTGACTGGCCAGGCGGCTCCACTCCAGCCAGCAGCTCTGCTGTTCTCTCGCCGGGGACAGAAGTGGCTCGGCCCCATTCTCCTGTCTCCGGCCCCTGCCCCTGTCCCTCAGAAATGCGCTGGATCTTGGCAGCGCTCGTGATGTCTGAGGGGTATTCTGGGGGTAGAAGTCGGTTGAAAGTGTTTCTCATGCCTCGTGGCTCTTGGTAGGATAGGAGTCTGACACCCAGCAGTGGCGTCTGTCCAGGCACAGTCTCTTTGATTCTCTGGGTCAGGCCACTGGAACACGTGAGGGGAAGAGAAAGAGATATAGAACCCAAGGCCTCAGCCAGCCCTGGGGCCCTGGGACCCAAGCTGCGATGCTCGGGGATCTTTCCACAACATTTAATTTTTAAAGGAAGAAACAGCTCAATCCCCAGCCCAGCAAGGTTGGGAATTCATGACTTCAGCTGGACTGGTGCGTGGTGTGGCGCTGGACAGGTGGCCCTCGGCAGGGCACACAGAGAATTGGAGGATGGTGCCTTCTCCGTCCCCCCCAACCCCGGGGCTCAGGAGAGGTCGCTTTCTCCTCTCCCAACCACACCCTAGCTCACTGGCCCTAACTATTGCTTGCCATCCCCTACTTCCAGTTTTGAAATTTTATTTCTGGTTCCCACTAACATATTTAAGCAGAGCTGGGGATGGAGTCCTGAAGGGACCCAAATCCCTGCATTGTGCTCTCTTCTGTCTCTTTCGGTGCCTGTAAGAAGCATTTAAACCAGAGCGCTGTGCTGAGCTCTTGAAACCAGAAGCACCAGACACACAGTTATACAGAGGAAGGCCCAGTAATGATCTGCACATTGCCTGAATCTGGAAAGTGATGCCTGCGGAGAGGATGGTGGGAAACCATGCTGATAAACATTCCCTGTGTATGAATGGGAGCCAGGAAAGTAAAAGCGTGCTGAAAGCAACCTGTGGGATACAGTAACAGCGATATCCTACTTTTACAGATAAAGGAGTGGATGCTCAGAGAAGTCAAATAACTTCTCCAAGGTCACACAGCTGGTAGGTAATGAAGCCAGGATGTAAAGCCAGGCATACTCCAGACCCCATGCTTTCCAACAATGTACATTCTGCCTTTTCAATGACCATGACAGGAGGGAGTAAAGGGTGAATGAAGGACAAGTAAGAAAGAACAATTAAAACAAATTCAAAGACTAGTCAGGTGGAATATTGAAGTGTCAAATCAGCACAAAATTTAGAAATTATTTTGTAATACCTTTTACTCTGGTTCTGTGTCCATAAAACCAGCATCTAAACTACCATTTGGTTTTCCAAAAGGACCTATTTACTTGAGGAGGAATGCTGGAGCAAATCACCCGCAGGTTCTCCAGCCAGAATCAATCATCCACTTTATTTCCTGGTTGGTAATGCAGCCTCCTGGGGCTTTTAGGAGAATGATGCATGTGCCCCACCTCTGACCAGGTAGAACCTCAGGTAAGAACCAGGTAAATAACCATCAGAGCACCTGCCCACAGAATAGGAACCAGAGACTGTCCCAAGGTACAGGTGGGCAAACAGCTAGCCAATGAGTCCCTTAAATGGCTCATGGAGGAAAGAGATGACATGGGCTTTCTGTGCTTGGGAAGGAGGGTAAGGGGGAGGGCATTATTCAGTTCTTCCCAGACTACCTTTTTATTCCCCGTCTCTTTGTCTCCAACTTAACCTCCATCTTCACTTGAAACCCCACTGAGAATTCATTCTACATCATCTTGATGCTTCAATTCCAGCCATAGATCTTCCAGATCACTCCTTCCCACCATGCAAATAGTTCCCTCCACTCCATCCCCAAGGGAGCCATGCAAAGAAATACGATGTGGACAATACAAAGGAGGATGCATGTCTACAGTCACCGACAAGAAAAATACAACAAATAAAAAATAGAATGCAAAAGAGAGAGTGGGGAGGGAGGGGCAGAGAGGAGAAAACACAAAGAAAGCATGTTCAGCATAATGGAACCTCATTTGTGTAACACTTCTAATTACACATGTATATATGCCCAGAGGGAGGCATGGAAGCTGTGGTTGCCTGAGATGGCCGGGGGATCTCAGAGTGATTTTTCCCTTCTTTTTATACTTCTCTGTATCATTTGAATGTTCTATAATGAACGTGCATTACCTCTCCAAACAGAAAATAGATAAAAACCCATAAATTTAAACTAAAACTTCCCCTCCTTGGCAAAGCCTTCCCAGATTGGCCCAGCGAGAACCAACAACTTGCAAAATTGCTGGGAAATGGTTATTTCCCATTCCATCAAAGCCGTTTCTTTTTCACTCTCTTCCTACAAACCACTTACACTCTTAGAAATCTAAGGGGCTCCAGGCCAGCTCAGAGAGGAAATAGCCCTTCCTGCACCAGCCTCTACCTCTTTTCTAGGTGCCTCTGGGGGCACCTGAGTTGCTTAGATCCAAAGCACAGACTTTCTTCAGAGTGCTAACTTACTCTGAGGAGGAATGTAACATATGTATGTTTTCTAGAAGTTTATAAATTTTAATTAAAGGAATAGTATATATTTTAATTAGTTTCCTTGTCCTCTTAGCAGTTTCAGGAGTGACCACAGACCCTGTCCTACCCTATTAACTTGACCAAGGAAAAGCAACAATCTTCTCAATCTGGACCTGCTATCTCTAGACAATGACATCTCTTTTCATCAAAGCTGAGCTTGACCAGAGCTCTGGACTCCTATCTCTCTTCTCTGGGCCTTTTGTCTCTGAACCAGACTTCTCAAAATGTCCATACTTCTATCCCTATATCTACTGGTTACTTCGGATTTTCTTTCTCAAAAGTCCTCCCTCCTGACCCATGGTTTCTCTGCATTCCATTCAACTTACAAAAGGATATAACAATTAGAAATGTCTTCCATTATGTGTAGGAAAAACAAACAAACAAACAAACCTGACTTACAATGGTTTAAACAAATAGGGTTTTATATTTCTCAAAGAACAAAAAGTTGAAGGTAGGTAGTTGATGACATTGACTCAGCAACTTAATGATGCCAGGGCAAGTGGTCTCTGTAATTGTACTGACCATTGCTTTCATGGGCCCAAAATGGCTGCCCCAGCTCCAGACATCACATCTATAGTCAAGGCCGGAAGATAGAGAGAGACATGGCAGTGTTCAACCATGCCATCCCTTCTATGAGGAAAGCAAAAGCTTTCCCAGAGCTCTCAGAACAAACTCCATTTATGCCTTTTTGGTCAGATTGTATCATATGGCCATTCATGGATGGAAGAAGACTGAGAAAGCAAATATTTAGCTTCTCTAGCCTTGAAAAGTAGCATATCGGGAGGATGCACAGGGATGGCAAACCACCAATCTTCCTCATGGGGGCCAAACCCTTTTCCTTGAGAAGGTAACAAACAGAGTAATAACAGGAAACCTTAATTAAAGTTTAATTAAGCATTAATTCTGCACCAGGCCTTTGGGTATGTACTTTCTTTACATTTGCCATCTTGGAAAATCCTCCCAACAATCTCAAGATGCAGGTATCACTTGTATCTCCATATTATAGATGAGAAACTGGAGGCTTACAAAGGGTAGAGGACTGGCCCAAGGTCACACAATCTGTAAGTGTTGTAGCTGGGATTTAGACCCTACTTAGCCAGGAGCCAACAAAATCTTTCCAGGAAGGGCCTAATAATAAATATTTAGAGTCTGTGGGTCCTACTGTCTGTTGCCACTATTCAGCTTTGCTCCCACATTGCAAAAGCCACCATAGCCCATAGGTGGACAAACCAGCTGTATTCCAATGAAACTTTATGCACAGACACTAAAATTAGAATTTCATATCATTTTCACCTGTCACAAAATATTATTTCTCTTTGCTTTCTTTTCCCCAACTATTTAAAAATGTAAAAACCCATGCTTAGCCCACAGGACCATAATTTGCCAATCCCTGCTGTTCACCAGGGTTGTAAACATTTTGGATGCTAAGTATCTGGAGGTTTTAATGTATGTGCTCACCCCTGCCCCCTGCTTGACCCTGCTGCTTTGGCTTAGAGCTTTCCATTCTGTGCTTTGGCTCCTGCACCTGTGTCCCTGGATCCAGTAGGACCACCAAACAGGGGTCACCTTGGCCACATTTCACTGGAGCCTCAGTTCACACCCTTAACTACTGGTGTCGCCACTGAGGTGGCTGATCACAGGAGATCCTGGCCCGTCAGACTTAGAGCAAGTACCAGGGCAATCATAGGGTGGTTGGCTTTGTCTAGTTCTAGAGCTTTGGGGCGATCTTATTCAATCATTAACAGTAGCCATTCCACAAACTCTTGGGAAAGGAGAAAAATAGGAATGAAAGTCCAGACTGCTTTTCTTTGCTGTCTAAATAATAGTAGATGTCTCTTTGTAACTGGGTACTTAAGAATGTGTAGAAGGAGAGAGAGGAGCAGTGTGACATCTAATGGCTCTGTTTCCTCCTTCCTCTCTATGGGGCCCTTGATGGCCCTCACAGAAAACACCCAGGAATTTCCATGAAGCTTTACAATTACCCTTCATGGAAGGGGCATTTGTCCACAAAAGCTACTGCTAATTTGAATTGCTTAGCAAAGGGTTCTCTTCTCTTTGTGGCCCAAATGGCAGTGATAGGCCTGCTTGCTGAAGATTTCCAGAAGGTTCCACCATCCAAGAAGATCCCTGGCTGTAAGTGCCTCCCTCTTTCCTATCCCTAAAAGCACCGATGCATAATTCCCTTACAGTTATTAAAGAAAGAATTATTTATGACACTTGTTAAAGAATGGTAAGGTGAGGGGTGCCTGAGTGGCTCAGCCAGTTAAGCATCAGTCTTTGGCTTACATCATGATCTCAGAATTCTGGGACTGAGCCCCAGGTCAGGCTCCCTGCTTAGTTCAGAACCTGCTTCGCCCTCTATCTCTGCCCCCTACATCCCCCACACTCATTTCCCCTCTCTCTCTCACAAATAAATAAATAAAATCTTGGGGAAGAAGCAAGATGGCAGATGAGTAGATCTAAATATCATCAGGTCCCAGGAGTTCAGCTTGATAGCTACCGAACCATTCCAAACACCTACAAACTCAATAGGAGATCAAAGAGGAGAAGAGCAGCAATTCTAGGAACAGAAAATTGACCACTTTCTGGAAGGTAGGACGTGTGGAGAAGTGAATTTGAGGCAACATTTGGGAAGACAGACCATGGGGGGAGGGGCCAGCTCCTGGCAAGCGGTAGAGCCCCGGAGCACAAAATCGGAACTTTCGGAAGTCTGCTCCACTAAGGGATATCACTCCAGAGGCTAGGCAGGAGGTGGAACCCTTGTGGGGACACTGTGGTCTCAGGTCCCTTGGGGTCACAAAAAGACCAGGGGTGCCTGAGTGTGGCAGAGCACCCAGGTATCAGAGTGAGGAAGTCAACTGCAGAGACGAGGCAAGGAGTGAGCTCTCAGCTTGGGGTTATCTTAAACCATGACCTGAGGCACAGTCGAGTCACTGCTCTTCAAGCAGGGACCCCACAAGCAGATCTGAGGAGACTCACCTTCCTCCTCCGAGGGGAGTGGCATGGGATTGTGCAGCAGGAATCTACTAGGTTTGGAGACTCCAGGCACATCCGTGCACCAGAGACAGAAACACTTGGTCACGGGCTGGGTGAGCACAGAGCACGGCTGGAGACCAGGGAGATGGGAGGGATTGAGTGCTTTTCTCTGAGGGTGCAGTGAGGAGGAGGGCCATGAGTTCCCGGCTCCTCTGGGCTGGGTATTGGGAGGCCACCATCTTCATTTCTGTTCTCCAGAGCTCTGCAGATTCAGCGAACAAAAGCTTCCAAGAGCAAACTGGAGCAGAAGAATTAGGGGCCCCTGGCAAGGGTGGGGCAATTCTGCCTCAGGCAAAGACATTTGAGAATCAATGCAACAGGCTCCTTCCCCAGAAGATCAACGAGAACATCCAGCCAAGACATAATTCACCAATGAGAACAGCAGAACTCAGCAACACATAGAATTCATAGCTTTTTTGCCATGATCCTTTAGTCTTACAAAGTTAAATTTTTTTTATTTTATTTTTTTTCTTATTCTATTTTTTAAAAAATATTCTTCTTTCCTATTTTGTTTTTTAACTATTTTATCTTATCAATACCTTTTTAAAAGTCTTTTTTAATTTTCACTGTTATAGTCATATTTTATCCCTTCATTGTATTTAACCTTATTTTTTGTATACATATAGGTTCTTTTCTTTAAAATTTTGGGATACAATTTCTTCTAATAGATCAAAATATACCCTAAATCTAACACATGACTTTGTTCTAGTCTCCAACCTGATCACATTCTTTCCTCTATTTTCTTTTTTCTATTTTCAACCAACTTCTTATCAATTCCTATTTTTAGAATATTTTTGAATTTTCATCTTTACAGTCATATTCCATCACTTCATTGTATTTACTCTTATTTTTGTATATATATAAGTTTTTCTTTCTTTAAAATTTTGGGAAGTAGTTTCTTCTAACAGACCAAAATGTACCCAGAATCAAGTGTGTGTCTCTGTTTTATTCACCAGTCTAATGTGTGTGTGTGTGTGTCTGTGTGTGTGTGTGTGTGTATGAGTATGTGTGTGTGTGTGTGTGTGTGTGTATTTGTTTCTTTTTCTTTTTGTCCCCCTTTATTCTCCTCCCAGTTTCAGGTCTCTTCTGATTTTAGTGTATATTTTTCTGGGGACATTGCTACCCTTTTAGTATTTTATTCTCTCATTCATCTATTCTTATCTGAATAAAATGACAAGGTGGAAAAACTCACCACACACACACACACACACACACACACACAAACACACAAAAGAACAAGAGCCAGTATCATTGGCTAGAGACCTAATCAATATGGACATTGGTAATATATTAGATATCTAATTGGTAATATATTAGATATATAGAGTTCAGAATGACAATTGTCAAGGTGCTAGCTGGGCTCAAAAAAAGCATGGATGATATTAGCGAATCCCTTTCTAGAGAAATAATAATCTCCTCTTGGGGAAATAAAAGAACAAAAATCTAACTAAGCTGACATCAGAAAAGCTATTAATGAGGTGCGATCAAAAATGGAGGCTCTTACTGCTAGGATAAATGAGGCAGAAGAGAGAATTAGTGATATAGAATACCAAACAATGAAGAATAAAGAAGTTGAGCAAAAGAAAGACAAACGACTACTGGACCACGAGGAGAGAATTCATGAGATAAGTGATACCATAAGATGAAACAATATTAGAATAATTGGGATCCCAGAAGAAGAAGAAAGAGAGAGGGGCAGAAGGCATATTGGAGCAAGTGATAGCAGAGAATTTCCCTAATTTGGCAAGGATAACAAGCATCAAAACCCAGGAGGCACAGAAAACCCCCCTCAAAATCAATAAAAATAGGTCCACACCTCATCATCTAATAGCAAAACTTACAAGTCTCAGTGACAGAAAATCCTGAAAGCAGCTTGGGACAAGAGGTCTATAACATACAATGGTAGAAATACTAGACTGACAGAAGACCTAACCACAGGGACCTGGCATGATATATTTAGAGCACTAAATGAGAAAAACATGCAACCAAGAATACTATATCCAGCTAGACTATCATTGAAAATAGAAGCAGAGTAAAAAGCTTCCAGGACAAACAAAACTAAAAGAATTTGCAATCACCAAACCAGGCCTACAGGAAATATTGAAAGGGTCCTCTAAGCAAAGAGAGAGCCTAAAAGTAACATCCAGAAAGGAAGAGAGACAATATACAGTAACAGTCACCTTACAGGCAATACAATGGCACTAGATTCATATCTTTCAATATTACCCTGAATGTAAATAGGCTAAATGTCCCAATCAAAAGACATAGGGTATCAGAATGGATTAAAAAAAAAAAAAAGGACCCATTGATGTGCTTTCTACAAGACACTCGTTTTTCAAGTGACACCTTCAAGTTTTTCAAAGACACCTTGAGATTTAAAGTGAGGGCGTGGAGGGGTGCCTGGGTGGCTCAGTGGGTTGGGCCTCTGCCTTTGGCTCAGGTCATGATCTCAGGGTCCTGGGATCGAGCCCTGCATCGGGCTCTATGCTCAGTAGGGAGACTGCTTCCTCCTCTCTCTCTCTGCCTGCCTCTCTGCCTACTTGTGATCTCTGTCAAATAAATAAATAAAATCTTTTAAAAAATAAAATAAAATAAAGTGAGGGGGTGGAAAACAATCTACCATGCTGATGGACATCAAAAGAAAGCTGGGTTGGCAATCTTTATATCAGATAAATTAGATTTTAAGCCAAAGACTATAGTAAGAGATGAGGAAGGACAATATATCACACTTAAAAGGTCTGTCCAACAAGAAGATCTAACAATTTTAAATATCTACACCTTTAACATGGGAGCAGGTAATTATATAAACCAATTAATAACAAAATCAAAGAAACACATTGACAATTATAGATACAATAATAATAATAATAATAGTAGGGGATTTTAACAACCCCCTCACCAAAATGGACCGATCATCTAAGCAAAAGCTCAACAAGGAAATAAAGGCTTTGAATGACACACTGGACCAGATGGACATCACAGATATAATTAGAACATTCCATCCCAAAACAACAAAATACACATTCTCTAGTGCACATGGAACATTCTCCAGAATAGATCATATCCTGGGTCACAAATCAGACCTCAACTGGTACCAAAAGATTGGGATCATTCCCTGCATATATTCAGACCACAGTGCTTTGAAACTAGAACTCAACCACAAGAGGAAAGCTGGGAAATACTCCAATACATGGAGGCTAAAGAGCATCCTACTAAAGAATGAATGGGTCGGGGCACCTGGGTGGCTCGGTAGGTTAAAGCCTCTGCCTTTGGTTCATGTCATGATCCCAGGGTCCTGGAATCAAGCCTCACATCAGGCTCTCTGCTCAATGGGGAGCCTGCTTCCTCCTCTCTCTGCCTGCCTCTCTGCCTACTTGTGATCTGTCTGTCAAATAAATAAATAAATAATCTTAAAAAAACAATGAATGGGTCAACCAGGAAATTAAAGAAGAACTGAAAAAATTCATGGGAACAAATGAAAATAAAAATGCAACTGTTCAAAATCTGCGGGACACAGCAAAGGTAGTCCTGAGAGGAAAATATATAGCAATACAAGCCTTTCTCAAGAAACAAGAAAGGTCTCAGGTCCACAACATAACCCTATGCCTAAAGGATCTGGAGAAAGAACAGCAAGGAAAGCCTAAACCCAGCAGGAGAAGAGAAATAATAAAGACCAGAGCAGAAATCAATGAAATAGAAACCAAGAAAGCAACTAATTTCTGTACATTGATTTTGTATCTTGCCACATTACTGAATTGCTGTATGAGTTCTAGTACTTTGGGGGAGGAGTCTTTTGGGTTTTCCATATAAAGTATCATGTCATCTGCAAAGAGAGAGAGTTTGACTTCTTTTTTGCCAATTTGAATAACTTTTATTTCTCTTTGTTGTCTGATTGCTGTTGCTAGGACTTCTAATACTATGTTGAACAAGTATGATGAGAGTGGGCATCCTTGTCGTGTTCCTGATCTCAAAGGGAAGGCTGTCAGCTTCTTCCCATTGAGGATAATATTCACTGTGGGTTTTTCATAGATAGATTTTATGAAGTTGAGGAATGTTCCTTCTATCCCTATACTTTGAAGCACTTTAATCAGGAATGGATGCTGAATCTTGTCAAATGCTTTTTCTGCATCAATTGAGAAGACCATGTGGTTCTTCTCTCTTCTCTTATTGATTTGTTCTATCACATTGATTGATTTGCGAATGTTGAACTACCCTTGCAACCCAAGGATAAATCCCATCTGGTAATGGTGGATCTTTTTAATGCACTGTTGGATCCTATTAGCTAGGATCTTGTTGATAATATTAGCATCCATATTAGTCAGGGATATTGGTCTAAAATTCTCCTTTTTGTTTGGGTCTTTGCCTGGTTTGGGGATCAGGGTAATGCTGGCTTCGTAAAAAGAGTCTGGAAGTTTTTCTTCTGCTTCAATTTTCTGAAACATCTTCAGGAGAATAGGTATTATTTCTTCTTTGAAAGTTCGGTAGAATTCCCCAGGGAATCCATCAGGTCCTGGGCTCTTGTTTTTTGGGAGGTTTTTGATCACTGCTTCAATCTTGTTACTAGATATTGGTCTATTCAGGTTGTCAATTTCTTCCTGATTCAGTTTTGGAAATATATAATTTTCCAGGAATGCATCCATTTCATCTAGGTTGCTTAACTTATTGGCATATAACTGTTGATAATAATTTATATAAACCAAAAGAACAGAAAAACAAATCAACAAATCTAGGAGCTGGTTCTTTGAAAGAATTAATAAGATTGATAAACCCCTGGCCAGACTTATCAAAAAGAAAAGAGAAAGGACCCAAATTAATAAAATCATGAGCAAAAGAGGAGAGATCACAACCAACACCAAAAAAAAAAAAATTATAAGAACATATTATGAGCAACTATAAGCCAGCAAATTTGACAATTTGGAATAAATGGATGCATTCCTAGAGATGTATAAACTATCAAAACTGAATCAGGAAGAAATAGAAAACCTGAAAAGATCCATAACCAATAAGGAGATTGAAGCAGTCATCAAAAATCTCCCAATAAGGGGCGCCTGGGTGGCTCAGTGGGTTAAGCCGCTGCCTTCGGCGCAGGTCATGATCTCAGGGTCCTGGGATCGAGTCCCGCATCGGGCTCTCTGCTCAGCAGGGGGCCTGCTTCCCTTCCTCTCTCTCTGCCTGCCTCTCCGTCTACTGTGATCTCTCTCTGTCAAATAAATAAATAAAATCTTTAAAAAAAAATCTCCCAATAAACAAGAGCCCAGGGCTAGACAGCTCTTGTTTATTAAATTCTACCAAACATTTAAGGAAGAATTAATACCTATTCTTCTGAAACTGTTCCAAAAAATAGAAATGGAAGGAAAATTTCCAAACTCATTTTATGAGGCCAGCAATACCTTGATCCCAAAACCAGACAAAGACCCCATCAAAAAGGAAAATACATACCAATATTCCTGATGAACATGGATGCAAAAATTCTCACCAAAATACTAGCCAGTAAGATCCAACAGCACATTAAAAGGATTATTCACCACGACCAAGTGGGATTTATTGCTGGGCTGCAAGGTTGGTTCAACATCCACAAATCAATCAATGTGATACCATACATTAATAAAAGAAAGAACAAGAACCATATGATACTCTCAATAGATGCTGAAAAAGTGTTTGACAAAGTACAGCATCCTTTCTTGACCAAAACTCTTCAAAATGTAGGGATACAGGGTACATAATACCTCAATATCATCAAAGCCATCTATGAAAAACCCACAGCAAATATCATCCTCAATGGGGAAAAACTGAGAGCTTTTCCACTAAGGTCAGGAGCACGACAGGCATGTCTGCTATCACCACTGTTATTCAGCATAGTATATGAGTCCTCGCCTCAGCAATCAGACAACAAAAAGCCATAAAAGGCACCAGAATTGGCAAAGAAGAAGTCAAACTCTCACTCCTTGCAGATGATATGATATTGCATGTGGAAAACTCCAAAACTGCTAGAACCCATACAGGAATTCAGTAAAGTGTCAGGATATAAAATCAATGCACAGAAATCAGTCGCATTTCTATACACTAACAGCAAGACAGAAGAAAGAGAAATTAAGGAGTCAATCCCATTTACAATTGCACCCATAACTGTAAAATACCTAGGAATAAACCTAACCAAAGAGGCAAAGAATCTGTACTCAGAAAACTATAAAGTACTCATGAAAGAAATTGAGGAAGACACAAAGAAATGGAAAAGTATCCCATGCTCATGGATTGGAAGAACAAATATTGTGAAAATGTCTATGCTACCTAAAGCAATTAACATATTTAATGCAATCTTTATCAAAATACTATCAATGTTTTTCAAAGAAATGGAACAAATAATCCTAAAATTTATATGGAACCATAAAAGACCCTGAATAGGCAGAGGAATATAGAAAAAGAAAACCAAAATTGGTGGCATCATAATTCCAGATTTCAAGCTCTATTACAAAGTTGTGATCATCAAGACAATATGGTGCTGGCACAAAAACAGACACATAGATCAATGGAACAAAATAGTTCAGAAACGGACCCTCAACTCTATGGTCAATAATGTTCAACAAAGCAGGAAAGAATGTCCAATGGAAAAAAGACATTCTCTTCAACAAATGGTGTTGGGAAAATTGGACAGCCACATGCAGAAGAATGAAACTGGACCATTTCCTTATACCACACACACAAATAGACTCAAATGGATGAAAGACCTCAATATGAGACAGGGATCCATCAAAATCCTTGAGAAGAACACAGGCAGCAACCTCTTCGACCTCAGCCACAGCAACTTCTTCCTAGAAATATCACCAAAGGCAAGGAAAGAAAGGGCAAACATGAACTATTGGACTTCATCAAGATCAAAAACTTTTGCACACAGCAAAGGAAAGTCAACAAAACCAAAAGACAACCGACAGAATGGGAGAAGACATTCGCAAATGACATATCAGATAAAGGGCTAATATCCAAAATCTATAAAGAACTTATCAAACTCAACACCCAAAGAACAAATAATCCAATAAAGAAATGGGCAGAGGACATGAATAGACATTTTGGCAAGAAGACATCCAAATGGCCAACAGACACATGAAAAAGTGCTCAACATCACTCGGCATCAGGGAAGTACAAATCAAACTCACAGTGAGTTACCACCTCACACCAGTCAGAATGGCTAAAATTAACAAGTCAGGAAATGACAGATGTTGGCAAGGATGCCCACCATTGGTGGGAATGCAAGCTGGCACAGCCACTCTGGAAAACCAGAAGAGGTTCCTCAAAAAGTTGAAAATAGAGATACCCTACGACCCAGCAATTGCACTACTGAGTATTTACCCTAAAGATACAAATGTAGGGATCCAAAGGGCCACATGCACCCGAATGTTTATAGCAGCACTGTCCACAATAGCCAAACTATGGAAAGAACCTAAATGTCCATCAACAGATGAATGGATAAAGAAGATGTGGTATATATGCACAATGGAATACTATACAGCCATCAAAAGAAATGAAATCTTGCCATTTGCAACGATGTGGATGGAACTAGAGATTATTGTGCTAAGCAAAATAAGTCAATCAGAGAAAAAATTATCATATGATCTCTGTGATATGAGGAATTTGAGAGTCAGGGCAGGGGGTTGTGGGGAATAGGGAGGGAAAGTGGGATCGGAAGGGACACAAAGCATAAGAGAGTCTTAACCTCACAAAACATACTAAGGGTTGCTGGGAAGTGAGGGTGGGAAGGATAGGGTGGCTGGGTTATGGACATTGGGGAGGATACGTGCTACGGTGAGTGCTATAAAATATGTAAGCTGAATGATTCACAGACCTGTACCCCTGGGGCAAATAATACATTATATGTTAATTAAATGAACAAATGAATAAAATCTTTTTTAAAAAAGGAATAGATGGGGTGCCTGGTGGTTCAATGGGTTAAAGCCTCTGCCTTCGGCTCAGGTTGTGATCCTAGGGTCCTGGGATGGAGCCCAGCATCAGGCTCTCTGCTCAGCAGGGAGCCTGCTTCCCTCCTCTCTCTCTACCTGCCTCTCTGCCTACCTATGATCTCTGTCTGCCAAATAAATAAATAAAATCTTAAAAAAAAAAAAGAAATAGTAAGGTCAACTATCACAGTGTAATATGCATGGGGACTAGTGCAAGGGGGTTTCACATTGAGGAGAGAGATTGGGCTCATCTCCAAACACAATAAGGAAAATTGAAAATTTATAGCCAAAGAGCAGAGCGTGGGGTCAGTGGATGGAAATGACTGAGAGGAAACATCAGCACTAAGGGGGAATTCTGGCTAAAGTGACCAACAGGATTCTTGCTGGAGGCACTGGACATCTTCTGCGGGGCTGTGGGGGATGGTGGAGAATGAGGAATTCGTTCAGATTTTAGGATGATCGGATATGGTGGGGAGTAGTTCTAGCTAAACCAATTTAGCCAGATTCTTTCTAAAATTGGACAATAAAATTAGAGAAGCCTGATTAGAGTTTGTTTGAGGAGAAAGTCTTTCTCAGGACGGTTCCTAGAATAGTGTTGTTGTTGTTGTTGTTTTAATTTAACACTCTCTTGTGCGGTCAGTGAACATTTTAAGGCTCCCCTGAGTGATTCTAGTGCCTTTTTTCCCTCCTCTGTAAAAACAATGGCACCCAAGTGGGCTGCACAGGATTGCTTAGAGGAGTAAATCAGACCATGTCCACGACCCCTACTGTCACCATGCACAGAGGGGTGCACCATCAGTGAGGCCCTCCTTCCTGCTCTGAAGTCTACCACCGTGTCATCAAGGCAGGGCTGACACTCCTTGAACACTTCAGATTGGCTTCTGTCCATGGCTCCCGGCCCTCCAGCCAGGAGGGGATGGGCAAGCACGCAGACCCCCCATGTGGCCAGACTCTCTACCAGGTAAATATTCATCGAGAACCCCTGGCCCTTGAACAATCATGTGAGGGAATGGCAGCTTCAGTCAAAGTCTTTGGGGAGTACCAGCGAACAGGCCCTGAGTTCCTGACGGGCTCTAGCTTGGCTCACACCACTCCTGGAGAGGACAGGACTCCTCTCAAGGAGACGGACTTCAGTGACCCTGACTCCCTTTGAAGAAGGTGCTGGTCTCAGGCTTGAGGGCTGTTTTGGTCCTGAGCTCATTGGTAGCAGATTTGTGAGGAGGAGGAGGAGGATGGAAACGAAAGCAAAAGAGTTCAGAGGGACAGACCAAGGAGTCTACCCCTTCCTCTGGGCAGATGGAGTCTTGACGCTGAGGAAGAACATGAACCACCAAGTAGAGGTTTAGACTTTGTCGGCGTCCAGCCATCTCTCCCCTGCCTCCTCGGGACCCAGAGTTGTCGCGATGGCATCATTGCCTTGAAGGGGCACTTGAAGGGGGGCGCCAGCTCTGAGGCTCAAGATGGGACAGCCTGAGAAGGATTTCTATCTTCTCGGCCTCAGAGACAGACTTATCTAGAAGCCTAGACAGCTTTGGTTCCAGGGCTCACTCCCCCGCCAGGGCCCGGGGGGCTGTGGGGCTGTCTGCAGACAGCACTGAGGAGGCTGCGGTCTGTGGCACTCAGGTCATTCTTTAGGGTCATCAGCTTCCTTCTCTCAAAGGACACACCCTCACCACAAGCCCCCAGCAGAGGTAAACAGGGCAGCAGTCCTTGTCTCCATTCTCCCCCAAGGCCTCAGGCTATGAATACTGGTCCTTGAAGGGAGTTTCCAGCCTCTGCACTTAACCCCTCAGTGCCCAGCTTGGGCTCCCACACGCTTTCCAACACAGCTTTCTGCCACCCTGGTGTGTGTGTGTTTGGTGCTAAGGCTTCTTTTGTGTGTATGTGTATGTGTGTGTGTATGTGGTGTATGTGTGAGTGTGTTTGTGTGTGGGGGGGTATGGGTTTGCATGTGTTTGATGAGATGGGTAAGAAGTTAGAATAGGTGTTTATCACTCTTTTGAGTGTTAAAATGACGAGGCCTGGTCACTCTCTGAAAGTGGCCCACTGACAAGCATCAGCAAGAGTCTACGAGAAGTTTCTGAGGTTGCTATGGATTGAAACATGTCCCCCCGCCCCCCAAATTCACACGTTCACGTCTTCACCGCCAGCACCTCCAAACCTGACCTTACTCAGAAGTAGGGTCATTGCAGACATTATGAGTTAAGGTGAGGTCCTACTGGACTGCGCTCGGCCCTCATGTGATATGACGAATGTCATCATAAAAAAAGAACACCATGTGAAGAGACGGAGACATGTAGAGAGAAGAGAGGTAAAGAGACAGAGGGAAAACACAACCATCTACATGCCAGGAGACCTCAGAAGGTACCGGAAAACAGGAGAGGCCTGGACCAGAGGGGCTTTCCTAGCACCTTGAGAGAGCACATCCCTACTGAAAGCTTGATCTGGTGGGGGCCTCCAGCACCATGAGACAAGGTATTTTAGCTGTTCTAAGCTTCCCAGGTGGTGGTACTTTGTTAGGACAGCCCCAAGAAGCTAATACGCAGGTCAGTGGACAAAGGGGAGTGTGGCCAATACAACAGGTCAGAGGCCCTTCCCTTGGGCAGCCCTAGGACAGGGCACTGTGTTTCTCAGGCTGTGTACCTCAAGTGTCAAAGTCATCTCCATGATAGCAACCCAAGAGGCCCTTGGCATTCAAGGACTCAGCATTCATGGTTTTAACTATTCATGAATGATCCCATAATTTATGACACATGACGGGCTGGCATTAGTCATTTTGCCAAGGCACAAAGTTGAATCATACACTCTGAGCCCACTGCATGGACAGGGCACTTGGCTGTGGCTTTGTTCTCTTCCATTTGTCACCCGTAGGCAGGAACCCAGGGGAGGTGACAAAGCCTGTGCTGCTTTGTGGGAAAAATGTATCTGAGAAGGAAGGCGGCAGCTAGCATGGGGGAGGAAAGAGGAGAAGTCTAATCATGTGACAGTCTGGGCCAGAAAAGAGCTTTTATAAATTACCTGAGGTCCATTTTTATAGAATCCTCATGGATCTAAAAGAGGCAGGAGATTTTTCAATTATATTTTATTGCCTTGCGGGGGTAGCAGTCTTAGGACTTAGTATCACTCTCAAACTTGGTAGTTCACTGAGGTGTGAGGCCATATCCTTGAAGAGTCAGGGGTCGGCCATATAGCAACAAGATTCCACTGCATTTCCCAAACCTCCTTTTTCCTTAGGTACCAGGCTTTCTAGAGACCATATGGCTGCTATCTCCTTAAACCGCTGGCAAAGTAAAGGTCACTCGTATGGTATAATTTGGAGGGATTCGCAGAAGAGTCCTGCACTAAAATCACCCATTCCACAGTGCCTTTCCCAACCACAACACACACCTGAGGCCTGAAATTCTGCCATTATAGACTCTTTCCTTCCAGTGAAGGCATTGCCTCAACCTTTAGGAACACCTATGGTTGGAAAAGGACAATCTTAAATTCCTGATAATCATGTACTCCGCGGTATCAATGGGCTTCTCAGACTCTAAAAGCAGCCTGGCCACAGCTCTTAGTAGGGGAAGTGGGAAGAACCCCATGGGCCCCGGCATCCTGGCAGGTGGGTGCTAGAGTCTTCTAGACTTGCCGAGATCAGCTCTGATGCTACCCTCACATGTGAGGACAGGGTCAGACGAAGACCCGTCTTGTCTGATCTGGTAAGGTCTGATCTGCTTTCTGTAACTGAGGTGATACAGATAACATCAGAAGAGGGAATTCCTCCAGTGACATCCAATCTTTAGAGCAGTGACTTTGTTTTCCATTTTTTCTTCTTTCTTTCAAATAAGCTCTGAAAACCACACAAATCAGCTATAAAGTAATCATCCATTGTAGAGGGAAACAGCTTATCATCAGATCTCTAAGTCGTGACTTCCAAGATCATACTCATGGATAATGGGTCTCTAGAGCTCTCCCTTTGATGCCCCTCAGTTCCCCCTTGGTTTCCCTTCTTCTTTTAGAGTCCCATCCTTCCCAAGCATCTCTGGAAGGCTTTTAAGATAACTCCAAAAAAAAAAAAACAAAAAACAAAGAATGTCAGTAAAGGCCACTGCACTATTCAGCTAACAGATAACCACAACATTCTTTCTCAAGATAGCTACAAAGAACATTTTTGAGACATGCTTGGGTTTGTGAAAATAAGATGGATTAAGTTCAACACGAAATAGACAGCCAGGGTGTAGAGTGTGAGCAGAGTTACAAAGCCTGTTGATACAGCACAACAGCCAAGGCAGCATACCCTCACATTTCAGGTGATTTTGTCTGCCTGTATATTCAAGGAGGTTTTCTTTGATTAGGCATTTGTGATGGACTCCAGAGCCTGCATGCTTTTCCAGAATCACAGTCAAAACTCATTAGATTCATCCTGCAACATGGGACTCGTCAACCAAGGGACATTCGTTACAAAATGTGTATTATAGCAGTGGGCACTGGCCAAGAACTTAAATGAAGGCTAAAGAAATGGGTTCCCTTATTATGTCCACTTTATAGGAAGGAAAGCTGGAACTAAAAGAGGACTGGTCATAAGTTAAGGAGCTGCTGTAAGACACAGCTTTAACTCTGAGTCCAACATATGTAGAAACCCTAAGGAGACTAAAGGAATGGAACTGGCCTTTGAGGGGTGTAGGGAAACCAACATTATTGTGTAAGTAGGACGTGTTGAGAAGGTAGCTGAGTTCCCATGTCTGTCGCCCAAAATAGGGTGTTCAGAAATAAGTTTTCTGAAACAAAAGTGAAGGACAACTCTGTTCTTGAGGAGGATAGGCTTGCTAGTAATCTTTGGACAGAGGTCTAGAGGCAGTCTCTCTGGTTTGGAAAGTTGATACTCCCTGGGACAAACCCTCCACCATCCCATCTTTATACAGGGTCCTCCTAGCAGGGGGTGCTGGTCCCTAGTCCTAGTCCTCTTAGAGAAACACACAGCAACATCCTTGAAGGTCAGTGGTTCCCGGCTTGTGCAAGCCTGTTGGCTCCCTGCTGAGGGGCAGGCAGGGTGCTGAGGGTGCTGAAGGCCTTGTGGACTTGGTGACAGTGTGAGCATTACAAAGTTGAATTGACCCAGAGAGGGAGTAGCGGGAGCTTACCTATCTAAGCTTGTGTTGTCATGTCTTTCTCCACTAAGCTGTATTCCAAAAGGATAAACTTGAATATGTGGCTAATGAGAATTTAGGAGACAAGTGACCCCAAAAGTCTCCATAAGGTCTAAGGCTCCTCAAGATGCACCCAGGTCCACCGGGTCCAAGGTGCCCTAAGAGGACATCCCAGTTCTCACAACTCCTCCCTCTCAGGCCAAATTGGCCAGGACTCCAAGCACTAAAAACACCCCCTTGTATATAATTCAAAATTAAAATAGCACTAAACCATAGGGAAAGAAAGACCAACCTGGCTGAGATATTTTTCCAGGATAACTACTTTGTACAATCAAACATCTCTATCTTTTGGAAGTCTTTGTGTGTGTGTGTGTATGTGTATGTGTGTCCGCACCACATGTGTACATACCTGTACACATTCTCAGTCCATCTCATGGATTACCCGGGACTAAAAGCTGTCCTCCCAGCAAGTGAAGCTTGGCTGTCTGGTTGTGTTCTCTCTCCTGGAGCTCCCAGATAGGCTCAAGAGTCACGTAAACTGCTGTGATGCTTTGGCACCCAGTCCATTTACTCAAGCGAGAAAAATTCCCCAGGTCTAGCTGTTCCCTCAGACTCAAAGAAGTTAGAGAAATCCTGTTGTTGTCCTTAGCTTGCTAAGACCAGAGAAGTAACTGAGGGCTCAGAGACAGCCACCTTCAGGGGTCATGTGGTTAAAGCCAGTCCTGCTTTGGGGTCCCACTCACAACTCCACCACTCTGGCCCATCCCAGCCTTCTATCAACATAGAGGGGGTCTAGTTCCCCATGGCCAACTTGACTCAAGGTCATTAACCCACCAATAACTTGCCTCAGGAGAAGACAGTTTCCCATGATCTATGGAGCTACCGTAGTTCTTAAGTGAAGGAGGCTCTCCCCCAAGATGGCCATAAAGCATGCATTAAGAGTCTGAGAACCTTCACTAAGCTGCCCCTTACCCCCTGCATGGCATATCCAGATGTATGAAACTCGACTTTGTGGATTCTCCCTCCCTTCCTCCCTACTTTAAGGAAGACATATGGAGTCTGGCAAGAGCCCTTTAGTCCCACTCCTTTAGCCCTGAAGGCCCTGGTCTTTGACATGCTGTCCACACGTCTCCCTAACAGCATCTAATTTCCCCTGTAACTCCCTGAGGAGGGCCCTGGGAGAGATGCTTGGTTTGGCACGTGAGTGCTGGAACATCCTCAACTAATATTAATGAAACTCTCTATCTCCCTCTGTCAGAAATCTTTACACACACATGCACACTCACATTCTTTTCTCTCTTTCACACACACACACACATACACACACACACACACATCTCTATACCCCATTCCAGTGGGAGCATTCATTTTCCCTATAATGCTCTCCCATTGTGAGGGGTGATGGGCAACAGAGATGATGTAATAATAATTTTATCGGATCAATATATCATTTAGAAAATAAAAGCTCTCCCCCTCATCGGGTGATGACCAAGAGGGGAAATGCCTGCGTCTGGTCAGTAATTTATGTCTGCCAAGCAGAATGGATGAGATCTCCCACTCAATGCTCTTGTGTCTTTGTGTTTTACTGTATCCCCTATGTTTTCAGCAATGCCCATAAAATATCTCTCTGAAGGGCTCTCCTTTGAGCAGGAAGCAGCACCCTCCCGGGGCAGGGGGGAGGGGGCTCAGATCTCAGGCAGTAGGGAAGCCAGCCTTGCCCATGGCTTTCAGTTTCTCTGCATAGTGGATGATAAGGTCAGTTTCATTTAGGCTAGTGTTTTCCAGGACATCTCCTTGCCTTGCTCAGCAAGCACGTATTAGGAGCTCCATTTTACAGATGGGAAAACAAAGGACCAAGAGGGTAAATATTTCCCTCCAGTCCATGGGGGCAAAACAAGTCTTCATCTTCAACTGTAAAAAAGCATTGTCCATGTGTCTCTATGGCTTGGTGGGTGGGATCAGAGCAGGAGAACATGAGCAGGGAACTGTGTCTCTTCATGGTGATGCCTGGTTCAAGGCAGGAAGATAACAGCTGGGGTCTTTCTCCCTTCCCAAAGCCCTTTCTGATCCTGCAGTCTCATCCTGACCCATGGGCTACCTGCCTCTTCTCTCTGACAGCTCAGGACTAGGTCCTATTAGTGGCAGATACCTTGGAGCTGGCCATGAGTGACCCTTACACACCAGTGCCCTAAGCCCAAGTCTGCAAGGATGTGTTCTTCACTTTAGTTCATGCCAGCTCCCTGCATAACAGAATTAAAATGGGGGGAGGGGAGGCATGGGGGAGAAAGAAAGGACAATATGCTGTAAAACATTTGCTCAGTGGCTTATTGAAAAGAACAGAGAGAGAAAAAAAAAGAGAGAAGGAAGAAAACCACAATTTAGTGTCTACCAGGCACTACATCAGACCATAAAAATATGGGAAAAAAGCCCAAAAGAATTGTACTGAAACATTACTGATACTAAGAAGCTGCCTTTCTCGTATGTATACAGTATCCCTACTCCTCTGTCGTTTTAACTTCAGCAGAGGTTTGAACCCAAAGTGCACTCTTGTGGCAAACTTTCACTTGGGAGCAAGAGTATCCATTCTTCTACCCACTCATTCACTCAGCTTTTTGGGGTAGAAACGGGATGGACCACATGTTTCACGTATTCAGGACCAGATCTTACAAATGAACAACACATTTATTAGTGAATCGTTTGTTGGCTCCTTTTATTTTAGTATTTAGTGCAAACTACTTTTTGTTTAACAATTTTTTGAGCACTTCCTAGGTGCCAGGCACTATCCCCAGTACAAGGGGTTCAAGAACAAATAAAATCAAGTTCTTGCCCTCCAGGGAACTAACGCCCAGACACAGAACACAGGGGGCAAATTTACCATCAGCTCCATGGACCCCAACCAACTCAACTATTTGAGAACGAAAATTTAAAAAAAAAAAAAAAAGGTTTGGGATTGTATTTGTTGGTTTTGGTTTTATTTTGAAAAGGGTAGTCAAGCTTAGAAGGACAAGTCACTCAGATTTTAAAAAAAAAAAAAAAGACAAACTCAAATCCTCTATCAGCTTGCATACACCTTCTTCAACATAAACACACATGATCAGCTCGAACCTCTCGTTACTACACACCTATGGCCATTTTCAGGACCTCCTCAAGGCTGGTCAGAGCCGTGTATGAACAAAATGTCTGGTCCCTTTAGAAGCCTTCACTCTGGAAGGCCAAGGGTTCAAGCTGGGAGAACAGGCAGCCTTGGAGTTGGATTCACAGATTCCATGTTAGCGAAGGCTCCCTTTAGTCATTCAAAACATATTTTAGCTCCAATTGTTTGTTTACCTGCCTGTTCTCAGGACTCAGTATCGTTACCTGTAGACTCTCAATGTCACCCAGTAGACTCAATGGTTTTTACAGTTCTCACTTTTCTTACAATAACATGCATACAGTAACACATCAAATCTTGCAAGAGTGCCCTTTTGTGCAAAGGGGATCTGAAGACAATCCATGGCTTATGCCAAGTGGCGTAGATGTCACATCGGTTGATTGAGGGAACATTCACAAATCTGAGCAATAGGAGGAGGAGGGTGCCCGGTCCCCCAGGCTCCCATCATTCCCAAAGAGGTGGCCAAAGCCAGGCCTGGCCAGACCAGACACTCAGCGAGCAGGAATGAGCTCCAGGGACGCTCACATTTGTCATTCCTCCAGCTTTAGATGACCTGACCCCTCCATTCACCCTCATCTCCTCTCCCAGATACAATGTCTAAAACCGATCCATTTCCAGCTCGTTGGGTGACCATTACCTTTTTTTTTTTTTTGTAATGCTATCAAACTTTAATAAGAGCAACTATAGCATCGATTAAATAACAGCAGTTAAACTAAAAGGAGATAAATCAAAATTATTTCTGCAAAGAGGAAACACAGGGAATTATCTGGCTGTGGTCAGTGGAATTAAATCTGCCCTAGGCCCCAGATCCCCTACTTAAGTCTCCCACAACTTAAGTCTCGTCTCCCCTGGGAGGCCAGGTGCAGGCGAGTGGGGGGTGATACTCCCAGCCCCATGGGCTGTACAAGGAACAGCAGCAGCAAAAGCCCACGTGAGACAGGCTAGAACTGAAACTCAACTTTAGCCAATATTGGCTGCAAGCCAGTATTCTTCTCCCAGCTCACTGAGCTTTCTCTCTGCTGACAGAGCTGCTGCCCAACTTCCTCCAACATTTTCTCATAGAAGAGAATCTGATTTTGATACAAGGAAGTGGTTCTTTCCGATTCTCTGTCCGAGTCTTCAGTTATCTTCCCGCAGAGGTGGCCCTTCTGCTTTGTGTGGTTCATGTTTCCATGCACTTTGAGACCATTCTTCTCTATTTCCAAGCACGAGAGTTCCTTTTCAATGTGTTTTCCCTGAGTTGGCATTACATGTTCTTGTTATACTTCAGGATTCGGCTGGAGCTTCCAAATCTCACTTTCAAACTCACGTTCAAGCTAGAGTTCTCGGACTGCAGAGATGCTGGGGCTGTCTGGAGGCCTTTTATTTGTCCTGGAAACTCTTCATTCAATTGTTTTCACCTACTTTGGGGGATATATTTTGTTTTCCTTCGTGTCTTTTAAAGGATGTGTCTAAATTAATAGGTCCCTGAGTCTCTTCAAATCAACCAGCACTGGAGCACCTGGGAGGCTCAGTGGGTTAAAGCCTCTGCCTTCGGCTCAGGTCATGGTCCCGGGGTCCTGGGATTGAGCCCTACATCGGGCTCTCTGCTCAGCAGGGAGCCTGCTTCCTCCTCTCTCTCTACCTGCTTCTCTGCCTACTTGTGATCTCTGTCTGTCAAATAAATAGATAAAATCTTTAAAAAAAAGAAAAAAGATCAACCAGCACTGAGGCACCCGGTGAATTCCACTGTCTGCTGCCCTCTTTCCTCTCGTTCCAAGTGGCCACCATCCATGTAGAGATCTGCTCTAGACAGAGCAAGCCAACCTATGACGTCCAGCATGGGTTCAGCTCAAGACTGCAACCGGCTCTCTTTCTCATCTGTGACTTGTTTCAACCATGCATTTGTGTTTTCATGCCTTTTTTCCGCTCCTTTGGTGCACGGACCCTTGGGTTCCATCCCTCAGTTTCTCAGGCACAGAGTTCTAGACTCCCCTGAAGATTAGTGTTTCCATTTAATTCCTCTGTCATCTTCTGAAGCTGTTCTCCACTGTTTGAGATGCTTTTATGGTGTGTTTCCATTTTTGTTTTTGCCTCTGTCTCTTGGGATTGGAGGGATGTGGACGCATCTTCAAGTGATGGTATCCGTCTTTGAAGGTGAACTTGGACTGTGAAGTCAAGTTTAGAGGGCTTGCTTTTTTTTTTTCTTTTTAATGATCAAAAAGCCATTTTTTAAAAATTTTTATTGACATTCAATTTAATGAACATCTCATGTGTTATTAGTTTCAGAAGTAGATTTTAGTGATTCATCAGTTGCATAGAACACCCAGTACTCATTACAAGGGCCCTCCTTACGGCCCATCGCCCAGTTACCTGACCCCCTCAGCTCCCCCCCAAGTCTCCCTCAGTTGGTTTCCTAGAGTTAAGAGCCTCTTGTGGTTTGTCTCCCTCTCTATTTTCATCTTATTTTATTTTTCCTTCCCCCTCCCTTATGTTCATCTGTTTTGTTTCTTAAATTCCACCTATGAGTGAAATCATATAATATTTGTCTTTCTCTGACTTATTTCACTCAACATAATACTCTCTAGCTCCATCCATGTCCTTGCAAATATCAAGATTCCATTTTTTTTTTGATGGCTGAGTAGCACAACAGGACCGTCCCCCAGAAGACCAGCAAATTTAAATTTTGAATGATTAGCACTGTGGAGAAAGTGGACGGGTCGGCTGGGGTAGGAGCACGTTTCCCAGCTCGAACTGCAGGCAGGCGGAAGCTAGGTGAGCACAGAAGAGAATCTCGCACTGGCTGGGAGGCTGGTGTGGCTCCTCGGGTCTCTTGTAGCCATCAGTTTTGAGTTTAGCTCTCAGGAAAGTGACCCCATGCTGCGGGCTCTGTTAATGTGTCCACCCTTTCTTCTGGCAGCACGCTGGGCCCCTCTGAACCCGGTGAGTCCACCAGCCTGGGCCAGTCACACTACATCATCGAGAGACCTCGCTTTTCTGTCCTTTTCCAAGCAAGTCAGCCCGGTTCTCAAGTGCAGACCAGTTCTGAGTTTTAGTAAGTGCTGCTGAACACAGCATCTGTGGCTGCAGAGGACTGACCCCACCACAGGAGCCTAGGGGGCGTCACAGCTTGTCATTAGCCCAGTCTCCTCTGTGGCTCTTCAATACATGCTCATGGGGGCCGAAGTAGGCCAGCTCCTTGCTATAAAAGCCACCATTGCAGAACACACTGGGATCTCACAGGGAAACCCACCAGAGACCTGGGCCTGTCTCCAGCACACAGACATCACCAGCACACTGCACAACAGCTCCAGGTCTGGCCAGGAGGACATTTCTGGGGCATCCAGCGGGCCCTCCCCGGCTCCAAAGAGCATGGCAGCTCAGCCTCGGACTGCCAGTATCCTGTAGGCCACAACTGACCCCATCCCACTCCATACCGAGATGGAGTGCTCCATCTCAGATGCAAACAGGTGCCCAGCAGCCAGGAGAGATCACAGGTGGAGATGGGGAAGAGCCAGGCCTGCCAGGTTCTGTAAAAGAAGCCTCCCTGACTTTGCTCTCCCGAGTGCACAAACAGAAAGTGATGTTACCCACTCAGTGCATCTAGGGAAGCGGAAAGAGCCCACAATGGCCAGGGTCCGGCCTAGGGCTCAGCCACTCTAGGCCCCCCCACTTGGTGCTCTACACCAAACCCAGATGATCAAGGTCGTGTCCTACTGGCGGTCACCGTCTTATCCCAAATGGTGTGGATGATTCCACTTCTTGGTTTGTCAATTTTAAACAATATCTGTTGTTTTCCTTCTGCAAAAATAAAAGGATTTAAACCCGTTTCAACTGCCTGCCTCTAAGACCGAGCTTGTGGTTTCCTATTTTTTTAAGAATACATTTGGTAACTCTCATAACATTAAATAACATATACACTGTGCTTCCTTTATTGTTCCATCAACTTGAGTCAGTATTTTGATTCTCTTTCATGTAAAGATGGTAATATTTATGCCCCTACACTTCCTTCTCCCTTCCATCTTCAACCTACTCCCAGACATATTTTTATATTGAATTGAAAAGGTTAGCATTTACATTCTGCAACCACAAGCCCATCTTCTAAGCTTCCACAGGGTGACTCCAAATGTTTTCTTTTAATGGTGTTTACATTACTATCACTGTAGACATATTGCTCATGGCCCAAATCCAGTAAGGCTCCTGAACCCATTTCTCTTCTACAAACCTGAGATTATGATCCCCAGGCCACTGAAGGAAGAATGGTCACAGCATTAAACTCAATGAATTTTTTTTTCTTGGTATTCTAGCAATTGCTTAAAACTGTGATGCAAATTTTCTTGTTATTTGGATAATGACTTTCTGGTATAGCTTCTTGTTTTTCCAGAAGTTTCTAAATATATTCTTTTTTTTCCGTGAACAAAGGGCATTTTTTTTAAAAGATTTTGTTTATTTATTTGACAGGAATCACAAGGAGGCAGAGAGGCAGAGAGAGAGAGAGGAAGGGAAAGCAGGCTCCTCGCTGAGCAGAGAGCCCGATGCGGGGCTCGATCCCAGGACCCTGAGATCATGACCTGAGCCGAAGGCAGAGGCTTTAACCCACTGAGCCACCCAGGCACCCCAACAAAGGGCATTTTTCAGGTCCTCACCGTTTTCCATCTTCCCAAGGATATCATCTACCACAAGGAGATGCCTTTTTGCTCAGACACTCTTCCTGACAGCGCACACTGTTCTTCTGTTCTAGTCTGGACTGGCGACCCTCAAGATCAGTTGTCCCAAAGACGTGCTGCCTTCGTTGGTAGTTTGGGGTCCACTTAACAATTCTTCTTTATGTGGCAGCTCTCTCGTCCCCTGGATCCCATGTCTTTCTCTTCCTTTGTTTACCTCCCCGTGCTGCTGGAATACCCACTCAAATAATTTCCTAAGAAGGGTATGTGAAAACTAAATGTCCTTATTTTGCCCTTATACTTGGTAATTTGGGCTGGATTTTTAAAAAATTAAGTTAGGCCTTATTCTTTCCAAACCTTGGAGATATTATTGTCTTCCAGCACTGAGAGTTACAGATGAGAAGTCCGTTGCCAGTTCAAATTTCATTCCATGGAAGGCACTCATTTGATCTCTCTGGGAGATTTTAGGATCTACCAATTATCCTTGGTGATTTAAGATTTTGCAAAGTGTTGCAAAATGAGTGTTGAGTTGTTTTGCTGTTGTGGCTTTCATTTATTTTGCTGGATACTCCGAGCTCCTTAGAATTAAGGTTCTCTTCAGCCCAGAGAAATTTTCTTTCACTGTTTCTTTACTAATTTCTCTTTTCTCTATTCTCTTTTTCCTTTTTTAAGATTTTATTTATTTATTTGACAGACAGAGATCACAAATAGGCAGAGAGGCAGGCAGAGAGAGAGGAGGAAGCCGGCTCCCCGCTGGCAAGAGAGCCCAATGTGAGGCTCGATCCCAGGACCCTGAGACCATGACCCAAGCTGAAGGCAGAGGCTTTAACTCACTGAGCCACCCAGGTGTCTGAATCGTTTTCCTTTTATGTTTGACCTCAGGATGAGCTCTCATGTTTCTTGCCTTTTCTCCAGTATTTCTTTTCTCCATTTTGAGAGGTCCCCTTGACTTTTTATCCCAAGCTTGTTTTGAATTTATTTTGATAAGTGAGATTTTATAATCTCTAAGAACCATCTCGTATTGGTTTTCTGTTCCTTTTTTTTATATTACATCTTATCATGTTTTATGGATATAATATACTCTTGAATGTGAGTGTATAAATACGATTTTTTTTCTGAATTAACTCAATTGCCACTGGGGTCAGTCTATTTATCTCAGTCTGTCTCTTTCAGATTCTTGTCTAATTCTTGACTCATTCTTGTGATCTCTGGTTGTCACTCCATAGTTTAAAAGAACCAGGGAGCTAATGTGGTTTTCTTCTGTTTTGTGCTACAACACCAGAGATCCATTTTATCACCAGGTCTCTACCCTAGAAGTTTGATTAACTCTCCCTGGGGCATGGAAGTTTGCCTGGTTGCATGCTGGCTGTCAGGTTTGGTGTTAGGGTGAATGGATGCAGAGCTGACTTGAAAGTCAAGCTACAGACTCTGGAAAAATCTGCATTAGATGTTTCAGCCTTCTCCAGAGGGCTGGCTTAAAATTACAGATATGCCTCTTGTATGTGGTCTTGGAGCAGACACACTAGGTGACCTGTGCAAACATATACTAACTTAACCATCCCTCCTCCATAAGCCTCATTTCTTACTCCAGGTTTTCACTGCACCTGCTAAGTCTGAGCCTAGAACCTTTCTTGGTTTCTAACAGATTTTTAGGCTCCCACATCCTACTGCAGCCTCCTTCTACTATAGGTTGGTCCTTCCTTGACTGTTGCATGCATCACAAATCCCATTCATTCCATCTTCCAGAAGAGTGTTGAGCTTTCTTGCCCTGTGGTGATCTTCCTCTCCACTCTTTTGCCATACTAAACATTATTTCTACCTTGATTCCAGTGAAATCTAAGTGACAAAGATGAAAGCATGAGCTCAAGCTACCATCTTGAACCAGAAGTTCTCATTAAAAATTTGTTGGAATTCTACTGTGAATTTGAACCATGAATGCTATTCTACTCTGTGCCAAACATTGTGTTTGACCTTACCAGGCTGCCAGGATAAGAAGTGTTTGAGGTGTGCCCAGCTGGCTCAGTCAGTACAGCAAGTAACTCTTGACCTCAGGGTCATGGGTTCAAGCCCCGCTTTGGAGGTGGAGCCTACTTAAAAAAAAGTATTTGACTAAAAATTATACTTGAGTCCATTTTTAAAAGTTACAGAGGAAATTCAAGGCAGTCTTGACAGAACTGTTTCAAAAGGTTCAAGGGCAGAAAGGCCAGGGTTGGCAGCTTCTGGTCTTTCCCCTGATGGCAGCTGTTGGAGCACACAAGGCTTGGAGGTCACTCCAGCTGCTGCCAGCAGGACACGGTGGCTGTCAGTCAAGAGCAAGAGGCCACTTATGGGGGCTCTGATCCTGGGCTCCTCACCAGCAACTTTTTCTCTGTCTCAGTTCAGCTGCCAACATTTGCACACACCTGCATCCCCGGCAGGGCCCGGAGAGGTTCACAAGCTCAGAAGATAAGACAGAGGGAAGGCCAGATCTCTGGACTTAGCTCTGGTGTGCTGGTCCACCACTGATCTGTGAGCAGCAGGAGGCACAGAGCTTCTCCAGATTATTTTTCGGGGGTCTAGTTGCCAAAACCAGAAACAGATTTGCACTAACTTAAGAAAAAAAAAATAAGTCATCATAAGGGTCTGGGAATAACTACAGAAACCCAGGAGCCTTAAAAAAGGTATAGAACAAAGGCTTCAGAGACTATCTTGAAGAGGATTTGCTCTCCTTGTCTCCCTCTAGGTGTTTCTTATTTCTTTCTTTCTGCAGACTGGCCTTCTCCTCAGTCTACATGGCAGAATTTTTCGCTATCTAGAGATTGGAGGTTCATAGACCCTGGGCCAGCCATTCAGAAACTAACTGACTTTCCCTTAGACTGACAGTTGGCAAACTTCTTCTGTAAAGGCCAGATAGAAAGTATTTTTAGCTTTGTGGGCCACAGAGTTTCTGTACGGCTCCTTACTCATTGTTATGCAAAAACAGTCCCAGTTAATATGCAATAAATGGGCATATGACTGTGTTCCAATAAACCTTTATTTACAAAACGGGCAGGCTGAAGGCAAGATTTGGTCAGTTTGCTAACCCCTGCTTTAGGCACAACCCCAAATTTTCAGAAGAATCTGAATGGTTCAGCATGGGTTAGTCGTCAGTCCCTTAGTTGGGAACCAGATAGTCGGGAAACACACCAGAAGCATGACAGCAGGGAGCCAAAGCATGGAGGTGAGGCACGCTATTCTCAGAGAAGAGAAGCTGAGGGGACACCCCAATAAGGGTCCACTATATCACTTCTCATCGTAGCAGCCATAAATTGGGCATCTTAGCTCTTGCATCCTCTGACTTCAAGATAATCTCATGGAATTGAGTAGCAAGAAACTTCTTGCGGTCACTTGAGATCCTCAGAAACAAAGTCCCAGCTAGAATGCGACACTTTGAAATTTCCCACCTTCAAAAAAGGAATAAAGGGTGGGAGGCAATTAGCTCCCTACACAACCTCTAGTTCATAACTCAGGAAGCTTATTCAAAACTTATATTGTTTCTTAAGTAGACTTGTAGGGGAAATCTTTACATTCAAACCCAAGACTCTGAAATTGAACCAGAGTCATATTGAGCTGAGGTGGCTTAGAGATCCCACTGCTCCCCGCCCCTCACCTCCAGGGCTCGTGAGTGTGTCGTGGTGTGATTAAGGGTTGAATGATATGCCCAGCGTGGCTATCACAGTCTGCGTCCTCGACTCCCATGGCAGCCCTGTAGCTTATGGGCATGTCATAAAAAGTCTATGGTGGCTGTTGGTAGACATGGAAAATGGTACAGCTGCTGTGGAAAGCTAGATGATAGTTCCTCAAAAATGTAAAAGTAGAATTCCCATGTGATGTAGCAATTTCACTTCTGGGTATAGACTCAAAAGAACTGAAAGCAGGTCTCAAGGAGACATTTGTACACCCATGTTTATGGCAGCATTATTCACAGTGCCCAGAGAAGGGAAGTAACTCAAGGGCTCATGAACCAACAAAGAGACGAAGAAGATGTGGTATATAACTAAATAGAGTATTATTTGCCCTTAAAAAGTTGGGCAGTGCTAATGCACACTACAACGAGCTTGACCCCGGAGGACATTACACTGAGTGAAATAAGCCAGTTACCAAAAAACAAACACTGTATGAGTCTACTTATAAAAGGCACTTTGGGTAGTCACGTTGGTAGAGACGGAAAGTAGGATGGGGCTACCAGGAGCAGTGGGGAGTTGTCTCACGGGCACGCTTTCTGCCAGATAGAGAGTTCCCAAGACTAGCGTTCAACAACGTGAATGTACCTATCACTAATGTACACTTAGAAATTGTTAAGATAGTAAATTTTATCTCATGCATATTTTACTACAATTAAGAAAAAAAGAGTCTGGTAGAATAGATCTTGGCCTTTATGGGCCCCAAAATGTAAAGACAGTGTATAGACAAGATCCACTGCCTCAGAGTCTTTCCTGGAATGAGTTTCAGCCTCTCCTAATCATGTGTCTTTAAAAATAAGAGTTTTGATTTTTTTCTCTTCTTGTCAACAGAAACCGGGGAGCAAAAAACACCCTGCTCCTCCTCTGGGAACTTGTCCAGCTGGCCTTCCCAGAATCCTCTGGGGCCCAAGAAGGGGGATATGGGCTCTCACATGGTTGCTGTGCACAGGACAGCAGCTCAACTGACAACCAGCCCCCATGTGATCCCCTGCAGAAGCATGGTACCCTCTGTGGGCAACCGCCAGGGCCTCTGAGGGAGAGGGGCAGCCCATACAACCCCCAGAGCCTCTCATGACCCCAAAGGAAGAGTCAGAAGTTTCTTCTTTAGGTGCTGACACCCTGCCATTCTCCTATGGCCCTCCTTGCTTCTAGTCTTGGCCCCATTGAGAACTCCTCCAGGTAGTGTCCTAGTGACTTTTGAACACACATCTAAGTAGGTGACTGCCATGCACTGACCTTCACCGGCTGCCTACCACTCTCAGAACCAAATTCTCTATCATGATACTCAGCATCCATGCCCTGATCCCGCCCATCTCTGTAGCCACATTCCCCACAGCTCCCTATCTTCGTGCTTCTGATCCCAGGGCATCCCTGCATTTCCCCTACTGTGCTCCTTTGAAATCCCAGCCAGTAAGCCGAATCCATTTTTTTTTTCCCCACAGAATTCAGACTCTTGGCCTATGCTCAATGTGGCAGGGTGACCTGTCCACTTTATGTCCTATTCACTCTCCTCTGGAAGCCTCCAGTTTGAACACACTTTATACAAAAGGACACCCACAACTGACCACACATTCCAGGGGTGAACCAAACGGCACTGAGACTAGCCCAGAGGATCCGGGAATGACTTTGCAGTTTTGAGACATCATAACAGGACACAATCCAACCAAAGATCATGAGTCAAAATTACAGAAGAGGAATTTTAGGATGAACTGCCAAGCAAGGGCTTTGCACAGCACTAGGCTAAGCTCCAAGAGAAGGTCATTTCCTTTCCTTCCCTCTGATGGGAGGTCAGAAGCGTACCTGGCTGGGATGGGGTGGATGTAACCTGGAAGTAGATGAGCGAGGAACGTCCAGGAGCTCCTCTCCCCCTGTGATTTATATGGCTCCTTTGCTGGAGGCTCTCCGAACCTTTCTCTTAATGTTTATTGCTGAAAATGGGATTGTTCTTTCAGTTTTGGGTTATGGGATAAAATCAGTAAAAAGTAACCATCTTTCATTCTGGTCAAATTCCTAGGCTAGTAAGGCCTTGTTGCCACGAGATGAGATCAGAAACTGTAACAACCCAAGGGAAGGATGAAGTAGCTAGTCCTTCCCCAGAACCTTTGTGGAAGCTGGAATAATAGAGTCCTTGCCAGAGACCAACTTCAGTGGTCAATGATTTGAGAAATAAAACAAGCTACAACTCCCTAGTCCTACAAGGTTTTTCCTTCTGGCAGACTGCTCACAGCACTAAACTTCTCTGAGCTTCGATCTCTTCTGTTAAGCAGAACTAACACTGTCAGCTGTAAACAGGAAAAGACTGCAACGTGCAAAGCAGGCTGCAAATAGTGACGTGTGCTCACCTCCTACTCCAGTGAAGCTGTATCTAGAACAAATAAGGCTGATACAAAATTCTAAGAGCTTAATGTCAATGAAAGAAACAGTCCAGGGTAGACAGTGTGATTATTCAGAGAATGAAGAAAGACGTGAGCCACCCCCGATGGGCAGAGAGTAAGGAGAATGGGGCTGGAGTGGCCGCTGAAACCCAGTCATCCGTGTTTTCTGCCACATTACTTCCAACCGCCGAGGTCTGGAAACAATGTAAGGGTCTGTCGATGGATGAAGAACAAAGAAACTTGGGGTGTGTGTGTGGGTCCGTATAGACACAAAATGGAGTATTATTCTGCCTTACAGAGTAGGGAATCCCACCACTTGAAACATATAGGAACCTGGAGGACATTCTACTTAGTGAAATAAGCCACTTACAGAAAGAAAAATATTGCACCATCTCCCTTGTTCGTGGAATCCGAAAAAGTCAAATACACGGAAGCAGAGAGTAGAATGGCAGATACTGGGGCGGGGAGGTGGGGGTCAGGGAGACGTTAGCCAAGGGCGCAAAGGTGCAGGTCTATAGGATGACTGAGTCTTGAGATCTAATGTGCAAGCATGAGGACTACTGCTCATAATTCTGTAACGAGCACTGAACGTCCCATAAGATAGTATGTCTTGGGGGCTCTCATCCGCACACATGACGTCTACATGAAACAGCCAGACCGAAGTCAGCATTTCACTTAGTATGTGTACCAAAACACCATGTTTTATACCTTCAATACAATTTTTTAATATTTCATTAAAAATAAAAATACCTACCCATCTATATTTAAAAAACACACAAGAACTGAACCATGTTAGTGATCACAGGCCCCCGTGCTGCTGGGCTTTCAGTCACCAACTCTTGGAGATTGCCACCATCTCAGGCCCCCCGATACAATGGCCACCCCTGGACTGTGGGCCCCTCCATCCATAGTCACTGGGGGCAATAAAAGACGCAAGGGCCACAACTCCTCCTATGAAGCACAGGCGCATGGCTGAGGTTGGAATTCGTTCCCTTTTACCCAGATCGGGTCCATGCTCAGCAGGGAGATGCTGAATCAAGCTGTCAGTTCCCAGAGATAGAGTTTCCTTCCCCAGGGCCTTGGGGACTCAGGCAATTGCCAAACTCCATGGCCCCCTCTTCCCCTTAAGTGTGATAGATGGGCCCAGTTTTCCTGGCGGTTTAAACACTTTGCATTGATTTGTGTATTAGTTTGTATATTGTTTTGAGAGGCCAATTTCAAGACAAGCTTTGCCCATCGTCCATCAAAGCTCACTGGTGCTTTATCTTCATTCTGAATTGGCTGCTCATCAGAGGCCAGGCAGGCCGCTGCCAAAAGATCCTTCTGTCCCGCACCTCCATCCATCACAGCACTGGGAACACTCTGCCTCGGGTCCTCCAAGACTCAGGGAGACGCCATGGTCGCTAGGGTCAGCGGTCCACACTCAGTCACTCTGCTTCTTGGAGAAGATCTGAGCAACTGGTCTTTGGAACTCTTAACATTTCCAGACACGAGAATGTTCTAGGAACACTTGCAAGCATTTCACACAATGGAAACTGAGTCAAGCATCACGGACTAGAAACCAGCTTAAACTCCCACTCATTTTACCAGTGTTTTGGAAGGGACAGAGTGGAAACAATCACCCAGTGCAGGGTACTTCTCCTTTTATTTGCCAAGCATCTCTCCCTAGGGCTGCTTTGGGGGCACAGCTTTGGTGGAGGGACATGAGAATCACACGCAAGCCCAGTCACCCTGCTGGCAGCATCTTAATGCCTCAAGGAGACTGGCCCCTGCCCTTCATCCATGCTGCAGCAGAGGCCAGTCCCTTGTCCTCCGAGAATAGATGGGTGACCCCCTGGGTGGGTAGGTGGGGTCCCCTCCCACGGACAGTTCAGTCTCCCAGCCCTGGCTGCTGTAGAGAGACAAAACCTGCAAGTCGCCCCCCTCCGCAGCCCCCAGCACAGGCACACTACTGCCCCTGATGGCTGTCAGCAGTTCCACATCCTGGAATGAGGGGCCTTGCACATGAGTGCATCTGTGACAGCCAGAGCAGGCAGTGAATATCAGTGGCTTGAATAGCATTACCTTCTCCCTCTCTGTCTCTCTTTTTCCTACTGTCCTTTTATTCTCAAGGTCCGAGCTCCCCACAACAGCTCCACCCTCCAGCATCAAAGGTGACCCAAGCTGGGTCTCCTCACCCAGCAATTTTGATTCTCCAGAGGGCATCGGAACACAGTGATCAGCAAAACACAGCAACCGGCCTCTCACAGCTGGGCCTTGGCCGGGTGACTTCAGCTCACCCAGGAAACCTCGTCCTGGAGTTGCTGCCAGGGAGCCTGAGATGTCCTAACTGTGGGGGCATGACTGATCCACTCAAAGGGTCACTGTGAAGCCCAGGGGTGTGCTGCAGAAGAAGAAAAGGGGCCGACCCTACTACAAATGGTAAGAAAAAAAAATGAGTGACCTTCAGTCCATTTCTGACCCTTCATGCCCCCATCTGTAGGACCCCTCCGCCCCGCCTCTCCCCTTTGCTAAGGAGAACCAAGTTCTGGACTTTTCCTTTCTCTTCCCCTTCAAACTTATCTAGTCAAAATAGACAGACGGTCTTTGTTCCTGGTTTCTGGCACAGAGCTCCTAGAATGCTTGGAATTTCCTACGTGCTAAGAGTGTTTTTTTCCTACTCATAGGAAGACCCTGTAAACCATACCTGAGTTTATGCTAATATGGTGACTCGGGAATGGGCCTGGTCATCAAAATCACCAAGCTTGTTGGAAGCTCCCACTCCCTACCATATACCTGGCGCTTCCACTGGATGGTCCCTGACTTGCCTCCTTTGTAATAAGCCAGTCATAGTAGTAGAGCACTTTCCTAAGTTCTAGGAGTTATTCTAGAGAACCACTGAACAGGGGAGGGAGGAGGGTTGCCACGAGAGTCCTTGAATGTATAGTCAGCAGGCATCTAAAGTGAGATCAGTCTGGTGGGACTGAGCACTTAAGCCTGTGGAGTCTGCTTCCAACTCCAGGTAAATAGTGTCAGACTTGAACTGAATTGTTGGATACCCGGTTGGTGTCAGGGAATCAGGGAACTGGTGTTGGAAAAGATATCACACATTTGGCATCAGAAGGAAGACATCAGTCTTTCAAAATTACCCATGCGTGTATCTTTGACCTATCCAGAAACTATTTCTAGGAATTACCTTATTGGTCCCCTAGCCAGCATGCACAATGCTGTAAGCACCACCTTGTACATTTGGGCATAGCTTAGAATAGCAAGAGAATGGAAGCAACCAGGGGTGCCTGGGTGGCTCGTTGGGCAAGCCTCTGCCTTTGGTTCAGGTCATGATCTCAGGGTCCTGGGATCAAGTCCTGCGTTGGGCTCTCTGTTCAGCAGGGGGCCTATTTCTCTCCCTCTCTCTCTCTCTCTCTCTCTCTCTGCCTGCCTCTCTGGCTACTTGTGATCTCTTTCTGTCACATAAATAAAGAAATAAAAATCTTAAAAAGAAGAAGAAGAAGAAGGAGAAGAAGAAGAAGAGGAAGAAAAAAAAGAACAGGGGCACCTGGGTGGCTCAGTGGGTTAAGCCACTGCCTTCAGCTCAGGTCATGATCCCAGGGTCCTGGGATCGAGCCCTGCATCGGGCTCTCTGCTCAGCTGGGAGCCTGCTTCCTCCTCTCTCTCTGCCTGCCTCTCTGCCTGTTTGTGATCTCTGTCTGTCAAATAAATAAATAAAATATTTAAAAAAAAAAAAAAAAAAAGAAAAGAAAAAAAAGAACAGAAAGAGCCAAACTACCCATCTATATGGGAACGTGCTAAGCTGCTGAAATGCATAAGGGAATTCTATATAGTGATAAGAACAAAACCAAAAGAGATTGAAAAACTCTTGATTAACACACAAAAAAATCTTCAGGGTATCTTTTAACTGGAGGAAAAAAGACAATGGTAGGACAGCGTTGGTAGCATGTTATGTCTTGAGTTAATGAAAAAGGGACAAAGAATATAGGTTTCAGTTGGCTAGTACGTCCTTTTTCCCCTAGTCTCTGAAAAGATAAGCATGCATTAACACCAACGGTGATCTGCTTGAGTAGGAAGATAGAACTGGGCAGATGACACACAAGGAAGGGGAGAGGGAGATTTCTGCGGAGGGGGGTGCGAGGCGACTGTGATTCCTGTTCTGCTCATCACAGGCCAGGCCTGCAAGGAACTTCAGGGAGCCTCTCCCACCCTCTCTTCACTTTAAAATTTAAAATGTGGAAATCATGACCCAAAGACATTCCCTCGCCTACCCAGCTCTCAGATCTGGTAGAGGACTGGGAGAAGCATCCCAGGCGCTCACACCAGTTCAATGCTCTTTCAGGGACCAGGCTAGACCGCGTGCTCCCCTGGAGGAGGGGAGGCGCACAGCAGGACGCGGGCCACATCTTTGCAAACACCAGAAACTCACAGAGCTTTGGCACACGCTCACTGTTTATTGAGAGTATTCCGAATGAATGAATGTTGCATTATACTTCTTATGAGCCCTGACTCTCTAGCTAAGCTTATTAAGTCATCCTAGCCTGAGAGTGACGATTTTTATGCCCCAATGACGACAGAGTCACATTTTCCCAAGCACTTCGGTGGAGGAAACATGTCTGGTGAGGGGGGCCTTTTAACACCCCTTAAGTGAAATGCCACACACAGCTGCGCACATTGTAACTTCTTACGGAATCAGCCTATATACGAAATAAGAAAAGAATGATGAGGTTAATATACTTAACACAGCACTCGGGAGAAGAGAAGTTATTAATCTGCATATAGATTGTTCAACCAAACAAATGCCCATGGGGCGAGTCCTCTGAACCGGGCAGGCTGGAGTGCTGGCTCTGTGTGTTGCATCATGAAGACCCGTCTTCTGGGCCAAACTTATTAAACTCCAAATACCGTCGCAAGGTAGGCGGCAGGTGCGCCTCTCTTCAAAACCTGGGATACGGGTCTCGTTAGCATCATCCTCGAACTGACTACTACCCCACCCAGAAAGATGGGGCACCCACCCCAGCCAGAGGCAAAAACTCAGAACCCTCCAGGACAACACTGCGCACCTGCCGTGATGTGTGACGGACTCAGATTGTGACTGAATAGGCTGGGAGCATTCAGAGGGAGATGAGCTAAGTAAGACCATAAACACCTTGGGAAGGCAGATTGAGTAAAGCTACCCATGATGGATGAACATTTGCTAAATCAAAGAGATCTGGGGCTTGGGAAGAGAGCCCCACTGGAGAGCTTTTGGCCACAAATTAGAGGTACGTTTGGCTCCTTAGACCCAGCTGGGCTGGCTGCTGCAAAGGCAGCAAGGTTATCACAGCCCCCAGAGGGAGAATGGGTAAGTGAGATGGATGGAGATCAAATCCTATTATAACCAACTCCATTACAAAGAAAATTTCACCTTAACAAAAATATATCCAAGCCGGAGGCATCAGCCCATAATAATCGTATATTGTTCAAATAACCCATTGTGAAGCATGCCGTTCTTCAGTCCTTCTGGGTAATAGTCTCTAGTTACAACAACACCCCAGCACATCCCCACTTACCACATGATGAATTATTTGTGGTACATGACAATACCTGCCTTCCCTTCCAACCCTCTGACTGTGGGAGGTGACTTTTGAGATGCTCTATTGGAGTCTGACGTTTTGAAAAACTGCAAGGAATTTGTCTTTATAAGAATCTTCGCCTCATCTCAGTTTCCCATCAAACCAGTCACCTGCATCTAATACCATTAGCAAGATTCTTTAAAATGTTAGGCGATCACCTCTACATAAGCAGAAAAAAATATTTGATAAAACTCAATATCCATTTGTGGTTTAAAAAAAATCATAGAAAAATAAGACCAGTCACTTCCTTAATCTAATAAACAACATCTGTCAGGAACCTATAGTAAACATCCTACTTAACGCTGAAATGTTAAAATCATTCCCTTAAAAGTCTGGAACGAGATTAAATGCCTTTTATATCAGAGATTGGCAGAACCTAAAAGGCCGGGAAAACGCTTGTGGAGACAAGGATTTGGAATAATAGGAACTCTCCTGTAGTGCTGGTGGGAGTATAAATTCATATGACCCCTTGAAGAGCATTCTGGCAATAACAAATTGAAGATATACATATTCTTTGATCCAGCAACGCCATGTGCTCAAGAAGGTATGACTAAGAATGTGTATTGTAGCTTTACTTTTAATAGAAAAGGGGTTCGACACAACATATATGTCCTTCAAAAAATATATATATACATACACACACACACACACAGTGATATTCTTACAATGGAAAAGTACATAGTTAAAATGAACCAGCTAGAGGCTCCAGGTATCATCATGGGTACATCACACACACACACACACACACACACACACACACACACACAGAGGCACAAAAAGCAAGCTTCAGAAAGCTAGGCCAAATTGTACCTTTATATAAAGTTTTCATTTTAAAAGTATGTGAGGACAAGGGCTCAGTACGGGAGGCCAAGGGCAGTAGACTCAGCCTCTCCAGCAGACATTTGTCCTTGAAACAGAGTGATCTGGGGGACACTCTAGTCCTGGAGTTAAGAAATAGGTTCCTACCCTGTGTCGGGGATGTTACCAGTGTCTCAGTTCAGACTGCTACAGCACGTATCACTGAATGGCGGCTTAAATAACAAACCTTTATTTCTTATAGTCCTGGAGGCTGGCTGGGGGCCAGCCGATGGTTGGGTTCTTAGTGAAGGCCCTTTTTCCTGTTTTACATGCATCATCTTCTCATTGTGTCCTCACGTGGCAGAGAGAGAAGGCTAGCTCTCCTTCTTCACTTATAAGGACATTAATCCATCATGGCTGCTTTCCTCTCATGACCCGATCACCTCCCAGAGTCCCCACCTCCCAACAGCATCACTGTAGGGCTTCACCATAAGAATTTGCCGAGAGCACGGGCATTCAGTCCATAGCAATGAGTGAGCACTTGACCACTTGGGAATGACCAGAAATCTATTATTCACCAGAAAAATAGCAGTATGGAGGGAAACTCAAAAACATCCTCTTTTCTACTTTTCTTTCCTCTCTTTCCCCATTTCCACTTTCTGGTTTCTGATCCCCTTTCACTAACTGTTTTATACGTATCTGTGAGACATCCAGAAGGCTACCCCAGAGTAGTTCCCCTCCTGCCTCTCTAATCAATAGAAACATTATGAGACAAGAACAAAATTGTGAAGTCCTGGTTGATTGGGTCACATTATCTCATAGCACTCATTAGCAATTTAGGGCTTTAAGGAAATTAAGATCATCCAGTTCCACTTGCTTCCTCTCTGCATTTCACAGGGGTGACAAGGTACACCCAAGGTCACACAAGGACTTAGTGAAAGAGCAAGACCCCAACTCGGGTCTCCTGTCTTCTAGGATGATGTTTCTACTACACCACAGAAGCCTATGAAACATGTTTATTATGTAAAATCCACAAAACATCAGCTGGAGTCCTCTCGTCCCTGTGGGGGTTCCAAAAATATCAGATCATGGTCTTTGCCACTTTCAAGTTCACAGAGGATCATTTTCAGAATGCCCTCCTCCGTGAGGTCGGAGATGTTCTCCATCACAGACTGGGATGGCACCCAAGCACACACAGTTGTGCATGCAAAATGATGGTCTCCACATTTAGACAATGCCTCATCATTTTGAATGTCACTGGGCTTGGAACAACTTGAAAGACAAGAAAGGAAGGAGACTGATGTTGAAATCTCAGTGAAGTATGCTGATAAAAGACATTCTCCTGCTAACCAACGTGAAAGTAAATGTTTCCATCCCCTCCCTCGCTGGCTGATACCCAATTATCACTAAGACTCTGGTAGCAAAAATTGTTGTAACAAGGGAAGGAATAAGATCTAGATGGAGGAAAATGTCTACAAACATTCTAAACTCAATTGCTTTCAGGGTGATCTTGATTTCTGAAGAACAGTGAGAAATATAGTGCTGATGTAGGAAGTTAGTAGTCCACCCAGACGGACAGAACTTGCATATTGATCAATGCTACAAAGCTGGGAGAAATCTCCAATTTCTAACCCTCCAAAACTTACAATCTAATGAGATGGAGAATGAACACTTGGGACAAATTTAGGACATCTATAGAGAAACATATAGATAAATAGTACTTAATTTAAAGACAATACCATATTCTTCTGGCATTAGAGAAAAACAAAAGGGATGATCCAAGTGAGATGGGGTAAATCAAGGACTTCCAGAAGAAATGTGAGGTTTGTGCCATGAGATTTGGAAGGAAAGCAAGACTTGATGGGGAGAAGACAAGGAAAGCAAACATCCAAGGCAGGTGAACGGCTTCTGAATATTCCCAGAAGAGAGGTTATGGTGATAGTGGTAAGTCTTTACAGCAGCAAGATAAAGCTATTTTATACTCACTCATTTCTCTATAGACAGTGACCTCAGGAAAGAGATAAGGCAGGGATCCTCTCCATTGGAGAGGAAGGAGATGGATCTTCTCCATCCTCTCCCTCATTCTCTATTGGGGAAGAAGGACCTAGTATACACAGATGGAAAAATACCTCCAAACATCTACTTAACAATAGATCACCCCCTAGTTTTTCTGCATGCAAAGATCAGTAGGTTATAATTGTTCATTTGAAGTAAACTGGGCTGGACACTTATTCTTTTCCCCTGCAGTCTGATTTCAGAAGCTTCCAGCTGGAATCACGCTACATCTCCGCACAAAATCACCCACCCTTTAAAGAGTGTCAGGTTCAAATTTGCTTAACTTTTATCCCTAATTAAGAAGGCCAGAGGAATACTTGGTAAATACTTTGGATTTAATTAAGTCTGATTGCATTACAAAATGGAATCAGTGTATTCAACTTTTAACATTTTGAAATTCCAGAGTGATCCTATGCTCTCCATTGGCCACAAATGATAGCCCTTTGCACATGAAGTACACAAACTGTTCTTACCAGCTGGTTAGTGGCTCAATGGCACACAAACCACAAAATCAACCAGTTCTCAGGCACTGCAAAATGAGTTCTTCTTTATGCCATAGCTTCCTTTCACTGGAGCACTGTGTCATCCTTTACCCTTACACACATGCAAGGGTCCTGGGCTCCCTTCTTTTCTCCACTGGCATTTCCCCCTTGTCAAGGGTTCTCAACCATGGCTGCACTTTGGAATCATTTGGGAGCTTTAAAAAACCCAATGGCTGGGTGACATGCCCAGATATAGTTGATTTGGAGAATGGCCTGGTGTCACATTTTTTTAAAGCTTCCCAGATAATTCTGACCCGCTAAGGTCAAGAATGACGGCAACTAAGTGATCTTATCCAGTGCCTAGACTTTAAATCCTAGTGATAGGCTATAGTTGCAAATTTAATCTCCTGTCTTTGGCTCTCCCCTGAGTTCCAAGAATCATTCATTCAAACTGCTTACAGGACATGCCCACTTGGGTATCTAAAAGGTGTTGCAAACTTCGCAAGTTGCAAGAACTCTCAATCTCTCCCCACCTCCATTGTTTCTCTTCCAATAGTTCTCATTGTAGTAAGTAGCTCAAACCTGAAGCCTAGAAGCCTTTCTAATTTTCTCCCTTTTTCTCATATGCTGCATCAAATTCGCCAGCAAAATCCTATTTGTTCTACAACCAAAGTGCATCTCATAACCGTCATGGTAGATAGCTTCCAAGATGCTCCCCAGTGATTCTCATTTCCTGGTATTCATACCCTTGTACAATCCCTTCCCACATTGTAGTTGGGTCGGTCTCTATGGCTTATAGCATATGGCAGAATTGATGGTATTTTACTTTTGAGATTAGGTTATGAAGAGACTATGACTTCCATCATGTTCTCCCCACCATCACCCCCACTCTGAGGGAATTAAGCTTCAAGCTGCCATGTTATGAATAGCCCTTGCAGAGGACCATGTGATAGGGAAGAGAAACTTTTGACCAATAGTCAGAAAAGGAATGGAATCTTCCAACAACCATACATGTGAGCTTGAAAAGTGGATTCTCCAGCCCAGTCAAGATCTGAGACAACTGTAGACCCAGACAACAGCTTGAACTTCATAAGAGACCCTAAGCCAGAAATACCCAAGTAAATTGAACCTAGATCCCTAACCCTTAAAAACTCTATAATATAATAGGTGTGTTAATTGTTTTAAGTTGCTAAATTTGAGGGTAGTTACTCAACAAGTGACTTTATACTCATCCATATTTTTGCATCTCATGGCTATCATGCTCTTCCAACCTACCTCCATTTCTTCTTTGCTATGAAGTACTTCCATAGTGTCCTAGGTCTCTCTTTCCCATTTCTGCTCTCCAACAATTTGTACCCTCATTTATATTCTTTCAATAAAATTAGCTTACATCTCTCCCCTGTTCAACACCCTTCAATGATTTCCCATTCTACTTAGAATAAGACCCAGTTCCCCACAATAACCCTTCCCAATCTGATTCCAATCTCTATCTCCAACTTATTCCTGTGCCTCTCTTCCCATAACTTATCATGTCCCAGTCACATTATTCCTTCATTTTATAGGAAGACCCTTGCTTTTCTTTTAAGTTTAGAGAAGCTGAAGGAAAGAGGGACATTTTTCATATCAGGGGAATAAGATTCTGGTAACATTGCTCCAAACAGAAATTACTTTTTTGCTACATCTCTGACAAGTATTTGTCAAGCTTGAAGGCTATGCAATACAGTGTGGGAAAAGATGAGACACTTTTGCTTCTGGCAATATGTTGGACTAAATGAGGAGAGAATATCCTCCCAGTATAGAACATCTAAAAATGCTGAATAAAATGAAAAACATATTTCAAAGTATGGCTGAGCTAGCAAGAAAAGAAGGAAACCAATCAGAGGAATTAAAAATAAGGAAGTTCAATTCAGTGGGGTTAAGTAAGCTACAGAGGCATTTTCCTTGTGGATTTCTGTGTATTTCCTAGTGATCTGGAATCACACACACATGAGAATGGAGAAAACATCCTGGGTCCCAAGCTGAATGAGACTATCAGTTGAGACTCCTAGATAGTAACACCTCAATGGTCACATAGAGATCTGTCTGGTTTAGCCTTGACCCTTAAGCCAGGAAAGTGGCAGGTGGAAAAAAGTCTCCCCTAATATTTCCTACCACAAACTAATATTTATTAGGGTTAGGAGCTATAATTCATGCCACCTGTGAAGCCAGAAGGAAGAAAAAGTGCCAAACTTAAAAGTAGTCCCAGATTGACAGTGTTCCAAACACTCAACAGAAGAAAAACAAATTCTTTCTGAAGGAAGGGACCCTCAACTCAGGCATCTTGATGTGCTCATGAATGAAGATCAAAATCACAAGACACATGGGAGTACAAACAAATATGAGTAAGAGTCAATAGAAATAATAAATTACAGAATCAGACCCATTGAACCTTCAGGTATTGGGTCATCTGAGATTTTTAACATAAAGAAATAAGAGGGAATTCACAGTATTGCAAAGGAGCAAAAGATTATCAAAGTTGAACAAACCTATTTTAAGGAACCAAATACAACTTCATAAAATAAAAATTATAATATATGAAATTTAAAATTCATGGTTAAACAGCAGATTAGACTCAGGAAAAATATACCTAGTAGACTGGAGGAAATAGCTGAAAAATTATCTAGAAGGCATCAGCAAAAAAGAAAACGAAAAAATTAAGACATCTGAATGAAAGAACGAAAAGATACAACCAAAGTATAATTGGGATTACAGAAGATGTAACTAGAAAGAGAAAGAAAAAAAATTTGAAAAGTTAATGGTTTAGAATTTTCCAAAGTTGACACCACTTCTCAGTTTCAGGGAACCCAATAAATTCCAAGCAGGACACATCAAAATAAAACTATAGAAATCAATCTGAAAACTGAACAAAATAGAAAAAAATCTTGTACTTATAGAGCTTACATTTAGTGAGGGGAAGCTGACAACTGGCAATTAGCAAAACAGACAAACAAACAAAAAAACCCAAACCAAACCAAACAACCCAGATCATTTGGACAGTGACATGTGTGATACAAAGAATTTATATAGGATTATGTGAGAGCCTAGGACTTGGGAGCTACATCAGACCTGGTGAGCATGAAAGGGAATATGTAAACTGAGATCTGAATGACAGAAGGGAGTGAGTCCCATAAGGTCATGGGATTACAGCACTCCAGCCAGAGGGAAGAGTTAATGTGTAAGTTCCACTTTTGTCTGACCCAACTTCTCTGAGCCTCAGTTTACTCATCTCTAAGTTGGGGACAATATTTTCCTCATATCTGTTGTGAGGCTTGAATGAAATTTTATATATAAAGTACTTGAAAATCTTAGAATCATAATATACATGATAATTTTATGAAGGCAGCCTAGCTTCCCATGCAGAACACAGACTTTCGACCACCCAGAGCAGCATTCTTGGCCTGATGATTCATCTGTGAACATTCTGAGATCCAGCGTCCTCATTTGTTAAATGAGAATGATGCAGTTGCCCAAAAGATTACAGGGTAAAACATTCTCACAGAGCTTAGTGCTGACCCTACAAAAAGGACTCAATAATTATTAGCATACTTCCTGTCCCTCTACTAAAATGTTACCTTTCCTATAAAAGCCCGAGAGGCCTCCTTTAACCTCCACACTCTGACTCTAGCCAGAAGTTCTCTCTCTACTCTTCTCTCCCACTGGACTTTATCTGTAAGTCTCTCCCAAGTCTCTCCTTTTTGTTTTGTTTTGTTTTGTTTTGCATTTCTCCCAGTGGTCTGTGAGTCACTCCACAGACTCTCTTCTATCCATCTTTTCTCCCTCATACTACCTAACCCATGGTCTTACACATCATAGGTATTTAATAAAATGCTATGAGTACAAGAATAAACATACAAGTTATAATTGGAATATCTCCCCCACCACCAAAGCAACTATTTCACAAGGCAGCCAACTGCATGACTAAAGTTGTTTAAATCTTCTCTCCCGTATCAAGTAAAAATCCGCTGGTGGAGTTTACATTAATGGTCGCCAGTGAATCATATCTCTGGGGTCCATATACTGATACTGTCTCCCCCTACCTTGACCTTGGGCTTGTCCCTACAACTCACTGTGGCCAATGGGAAAGATATGATGCAAGTCTTTGCCTGTTAAGTCTTTGTACCTTGGGCTCACCCTCTTGGATCACTGCTATTACCATTTGAGGAAATCCAATTTTGCCTCCTTGAAGATGCAAGACCACGTGGTCTGAGGCACCCAGCTGAACCCAGAGCCTTGCCAATGCACGATCAGACTATAGTTGTATCAGCCTGGCAAAACCAGCAGAAGAGTCACCCAAACAACTCACAACACTGAGAGAAATAATAAATCAATGTATTAAACTAATACATTTTAGGGTGGTTTGTACACAGAAACAGAAATCTCAAATATGTCCCCTTTGAGTTCTACCCTCCATCTATAAAAGCAAGAATGGTTCTTCTTCTACAGGTCAGTCCTTCAAATAGCTGAATACCCTACTGAACACTTCTACAGTGTAGGCTATTAAATCAGTCATAACAGTTTTGGCCTTTTGGAGGCTTTCTAAATTCAAATTCTATATATCAATTTATCTGGATCTCTACATCATTCATACTCTACATACATGTATATGGATCTCTACATCATTAAATTCAATGGTCCAGTTTCTGTCTTTGGCAAATCTAACCTACTTGATCACTCTTTCCTCCTGGGGATACTCTCTTTTCTTGACCTCACAAAAATCCCTCTCTCTTGGTTTCCATCCTTTCCTATTGGTTGCTGATTCTCTGTCCTTGCTGGGTTTGTGGAGTTCTTCCCTTCATCTATCTTGGCTCCCTAAAGCCATCTATAGGCTGAACAACTCCCAACACTATTTCTCCCCTGAATCCCAGACTCACATAACCCATTGCCTGCTGAAGATTTCTAACTACAGACTGGGCATCTTAAAATGTAATCTATCCAAAAGAGAACATCTGGCTTTCTGCCCCTACTGGTCCCCAAACTTCTCCCCATCTCCATAAATAGTGACTCTATTCTCAATTTTCCTGACTGGTTAGTCCAAAACCCTTGGAATCATGGGCTCTCCTCTCATATTCCACATGCAATTTATCAGAAAATCTTTACAACCCTGTCTTTGAAGTTTCTACAATGTCTAACCATTTTCACCACTGCCCCTACCCACACCCTAGTCCAACCACCTAGTCCCTAACCCAGACTGTTTGAATACTCTCCTAATTGGCCTTCCAGCTTCCACCCCTAAACTCCACAGCAGACGTTCTGCATACGGCAACCAAAAGAGTCACTTAAGTTGTAAGTACATAAGACGTTCATACCTCTCTCTGCTCAGAATCTTCCCAGGTCACCCAGAGCAAAATCCTAAGTCATTACTATGACCAGAATGCTCTATATAATCTGGCCTTAGCTACCTCTTGACCTTACTTCTTACTCTTCTCATCTTCATTCATTCCACCACAGCTACAACTGGCCTTCCTGCTGTTGCACAAACCCTCCAAGCATACCCCTGGCTCAGAGTGGACCTGTGCTCTTCCCACTGCCTGAAAACATCATTCTCCTGAATCTTAATTGGTGCTCTCCTTCATTTTACACAAGTTCTGCTCAAGGTTCACCTTATCTGAGAAGATGCCTCTCTGAGGCCAGCAATCACCCTCTATCACAAGCTGCTTGATATCTATCCTTACCCCATCTGACATGTCAGCCTTCCTACCCTCCTCTTGTATGCAAGCTCCATGAGAGCAGAGGCTTTGTTCTTTTTCCCTGCTATATCCCCAGTGCTGGAACCAAGCTCAGCCCAGCTGAGGTGTCAATATTAGTTGATAAATGAATTCACTACCCCTTCCAGCATTGGTCCATCTGCAAAATGAATGTGTGTGTCAATTACATATTTGTCCAAGAAACAGACTTCTTCATGTGGTCAAAAGGGTACAACCAAAAATAATCTCTGGGATGAGCAACGGAGGTTGTATCTTAAAGAGAAATGAGGCTAGCTCTAGACTGTGGATGACCAGCTAGAATCCGGTTTGTTCACTACAGGCAATGACACATCATTGGAATTTCTTGAGTGTAAAATGACAGAAATTGTCTCATAAATAACTTCCACCGGGTATATTTTTAAAAGAATCCTCCTTAGATCAATGTGGAAGCAACTTGACATTTTCCTCTTTTATTAACTGGCTTTTAGAACGTGCTGACAAGTATGGTTCATTTTGAATGGTCCTAAGTAATTCTCTGGACCAGGGCAGAGACCGCCGGGTCCTTTGTAAACAGGTGCACGTGGCTGGAAATAAAGAGATTTACGCATCTGAGGCTTAAGACCACATTTTGTACGCACAACACGTGTATTTCTTATCTAACACCTGTGCACAACTATATATAGCATACACAGAATCTTGTTTTCATATCATACAGATCTGAAAGCCAGAGCTCTCTTCTGAGCCAGGGAGTCTGAGAAAAAAGCTGAGGGAACAGACTGGAAGCTCTGCCACGCACACCAGACTCTAATGAACTCACATGTGCAATAAATACACGGCTCGACAGCTGCCTGACTTGACAGCTCGGTGGCCCAGGAGCAGCCCGGATGATGCAAGTCCTTTGGGCAGGAGAAGGACGGGGGTGGTACAGGCCATTCTGAGGACTGCTCCCCAGCTTCTTTAGAAGGGAAACAGCGGTGGCTGGAGCAGAGGCTCAGAAGCCTGTCCTAAGTCCCTCCAGCCCCTCCAGATACCTACAATGGGCAGCCACTCCAGAGCCAGAAGGGGCCTCTAGAGGGAAAAGCAGAAGGAGGGCTTCCTGTGCTGCGGCCCGCCCCGCAGGCCCTCCGTGGCCACTCCACCTGAACGCGCTCCAAAACGGAAACCAAAGTTGGTTCCTTAATGCAACTGGGAATGTTGTTTACATTTAGTTGTTCCCTAACTGTCTCTATTCTTGCCTCTGATTTTCCACACCTCCCTTCCGGAATCACTGAATGCCTCATCCCTTGACACTACCATGAGATCCAGACATTTAAAAACACATACATTTTATAGGTATGTGTATGTGTGTGTTATACATGTAAAATATATACACAAATATACAATGCATAATATATTATATACATATATACTATATGATAATACACACACACACATACACATATGTATATATATATAACAACTTAGGCTTCTGCAGGCCCATTTGGGTTCTTTCTCTACTCCTAGTCACTTTTCATTTCAGGGCCCACACGGGTTGATAAAACTGATTTTGTTCTCTCCATCAGTGTCTCTTCAAAATCACTCATGAAGGAACAGCACGGCTCTTCATGGGCAAAATATATACTCTACTCATTCATACTTTTCAGGGTAAAAATATCATCCCAGTTACAACCCTTGAGGCCAAAAGTAGCACTCTTAAGAAAGTGACTCATCCCGGACAGTACAGGTGAATAAAGGACAGGTGTGCCTCTCTGGCCATGAGACAACGTACCTAGTTAACTCATCATCCTTACAATGGGGCATTTTCCCAAATGGAATATGAGTCATTTGGGCAAGAGAAGAGTTTTTAAGTTCACAGACGTAACATTTCCTCTGCTGTGTTCGTCTCCATTAGTGAAGTTTGATTATTAACATCCGGCGACTTAAGAGATTAGTCCCTACATAATGGCACTCCTCATTTCTATTCACTCTCTCCTCTCGTTGGTGAAGTTTCTAGTTGAGTTTTAGCTCAGATCTCTCTTTAGCATGTCTTCTGGGAATTTGGAGATTTTACAGGTGGTTAAGCAACTGATATACTTAAACGTTGAGGCAAATAAATGCTCAGGATAGATGCAATGTTTAGTCACTACCACGCTGATAATTAAGTCAATTACATCATTTCACAGGATCATGGAAGCTTGTACACTCCGGGGCTACAGTGAGCATGGAGAAATTTAGAGTCAGCATTTCATCACAGCAAAAGCACTTTCCAAACATGTGTTCATCTGATCATCATCTTCTCAACACCGGCTAGACTGAGCCATATGTCTTAGCCATATTCCATCCCCAAGCCTTATCGTAATGCCTAGAACATCATAAATATTTAATAGACTTTGTTGAACGAATGAATGCATTCCCTGAGCCATTCAGTGGAGATTCAAACTTAGAGATGAAGAAGAAGCTGGTAAGTATCAAAATGGACACAAGGGCAAGTCCTTGGCTAGTAAAATGCTTTCCAGGCTCCTAGGAAATCATTACATTTTGGTGGGGGGGGAGGGTGGTAATACTAAGCAATTCTTTTGGGGGGATTGCTAAGGAACAAGAAAAATGACCTATTGTTTAGTTTACAAAGAGTTAAATGACCCAGTTGGAAGACCTTAGGGATTATCAATAAGACACAGCATGGTATCATGTGAAAATGGAGTCAGACCTAACCTCACTGCTGTTTCTTTACCGCCCTGCCTAGCAATGCCCAGCATTGCTGCTGTGAGCTACATTAAATCAGGAAAGTGTGATGGTTATTTCTATGTGTTGACTTGACTAGGCTATGGCACCCATTGTTTAGTCAAACATCAGTCTAGGTATTGCTGTGAAGCTATTTTTAAATATGGTTAATATTTAATTCAGTTGACTCTGAGCAAAGCAGGTAGACCTTAACCAATCAGTTGAAGGCCTTAAAAACAAATACTGAGATTCCCACTTGTTTTTTTTTCTTTAAGTAGGCTCCACGCCCAGCATGGAGCTCAATGTTGGGGGCTTGAAATCACAACCCTGAGATGAAGAGTCAGACCTTAAACAACTGAGCCAGGGAGGTGCCCCTAAGATTCCCTTTCTAAAGAAGGGATTCTCCCCCACACGACAACATAGAAAACGAGCCTGCTGAGAAATTCAGATTCAACACTACAGCCTCGATCTTCCCTGAGTTTCCAGCTTGCTGGCCTGTCTACAGTTTTCAGACTTGCCAGACCCCACAACCCCACAAGCCAGTTCCTTAAATAAACCCCTCAATCTCTCACTCCACGTATGTGTATGTGTGTTTGTATGACTGGTTCTATTTCTGTGAACCTGGATTAGTCTAAGAAGTCAAGCGCCCACATGGTCCCCGACAGAGACCCTTATCTGCTATGAATCCATCTCCATCCTCCTATAAACTACATGAATATCTGCTTGCAAGATGCCAAATGGGCCAAGATCCAGCAATAGCAATGACATGCTCAAGGTCATGACCCGTTCATAACAATCTTTCGTTTGTTTGTCTGTTTCAGGTTTTTATTTAAATTCTAGTTAGTTAACATAGAGTGTAATGCTGGTTTCAGAATAAGAATTCAGTGATTCATCACTTAACAGTCCATAGCCATCTTAGGATCCTGTTCTTCGTCTGACTCATCACCTAAAGTTTGTTCCTCTCCTTCCTGTTACCAACCCACCTTCCCACCCCAATCCACCCAGATGCTATGCCCACTGAACCTTAGGAATCAGAGTCCCCCTCCAGCAAGGATGCACGATAGTCGTCTGGGCCATGATTACACTCTAACCTTGTATATTTACGTGGGATTTCTCTCCATCCTGGCAGTGGGAAGTGTTTCAGTGACAGCTAGCTAGCTCAGTTTGTGTCTGTACTTGAAGCTCACATGGCCCAACATGCAGTGAGCTTGGCCCATAGCCCAGTGTCACTGCTGTGACATCTGTGCCTCTAAGAGCCTGTGTCTCTAGCACTTTTTTTCTTGCCATTTCCTTAGGTTCAACCTGTCTGACTTCCTGCAGTCAGTAAGCTTAGTCACATAGCCACCATTAAAAACATTTAGATGATCAAGGATTCTACACTCCTGTATAATGACCAACTATAAGGTTTGGGGGTCTGGGGGTGTTCTTGGGATTACCCTGAGGTTCTACAACGTACTAGGGACTTCCAGAACTCACTGCAAACTGTGACAGTCCATTACAGTTTATTATAGCTAAAGGATGTAGCTGCAAATCAGCCAAGGGAAAAGACGCCTAGGGCAGAGTCCAGGAAAGTTCCGCACGTAGAGCTCCCGTGGAGCCCATGTGAACTCATCCCAGACATGATGCAGGACATATGCACAGGCCATTTCCAACCAAGGGAGCTAATCTGAGCTTTGGTGTGTAGAATCTGCATGGGGGTTCCATGGTTGACTGCCCACATGGCTCTCTTCGGGAGGCAGCGTGGGTACTGCATGGCCCAAAGTCCCTATCATAAACCACATCATCCGTGGGGCTCATGGTCCCCAGGCAAAGAAAGACACTCTTATCAAGTGGGATATTCCAAGGGCCTAGAGATCACCACCAGGAGCTGAGAACCAAAGCTAAATCTTTCTATTGGTTAACTTAATTTCTTCACTATAGACCCATCCCATGGTGTGTCAGGGCGAGCGACTTGACCCTGCAGTATTCTGTAGACATCTACCATATTCTTAATGCTGACTAGTACTTCCGAAAACAAAAGCTTCTTGCCTCAGGGGTCCAGGAGAAGGACTGGGGATGACCTCTCGCTCATCAGACCCACCGTGGCCATTTAACGAGACGGCAGGTCAGCATGAGGCCCACCAGGGGGTGCTGTGGTTTGTCCCTCAGCCCCTCTTGTTGGCACCCTCATACAGGGGTCAGCCCCGGCTCTGGGGGCACCCCAAACCCTTCCTGCCCCAGTGAACTATCCAACTCCCTCTTTTCCGCTTACTGCAACCCCAGCTCAACCAACAGTGGCACATTCGTTTATTTTTAAAATGCCTCTTCTTTCAACTGCCTAGCTTACCACAACCGTCAAAGAATTCACCAGATCTGCAAAATCTAGATTACCGACGTAAAGTGGTGAGACTGCTTAAGCTTTACAAATGAAGACCCTGAAACTCCCTGGGAGGCTCAAGCCATGCACCCGTTTTCCCGTGTTGCAAGGCAGAGGATGCAGACAAAGGGAACCCAGCTGTGGGCAGAGGACCTGACTGACGTGAGAAAAGCCAGAACTGATGACTGGCAGGGGTGATGAGGGAGGATGTGAGGGAGGCAGGTGGGTGAGCTGCGGCGAGGGAAAGGGGGAGCTCAACTAGACCGAATACAGGTGTAGGGCTGAACCAAAAGTACAAACACTACAGCCTGACCCATCCCGAGGGCAGATGCTGGGCATCACTGACAAGGAGGGAAGGCTTGCTCCTCCGGCCTCAACTAGGCATCAGCCCAGTGTCCTCCAGCAAACTTCTTTCTGCCTCAGGAATGAGGCCTTTGGGTCAGGTCACCTTCCTGGGTGCCTCGATCCATCTCACAACTAACTAAATAGGACATGTCCCTTGATCTGCCTCCCAGGGCCCTGGCAGGGACGTAGAAAATCTGCCTTGCTAAATGGAACTAAGGTGTTACAACCAATAATGCGGTCAGGTAATGCTTTCTCTTTAACACGGGCTCCAATGCCACCACTCAAGAGAAACCAGTGGCAGAAGAGAGGTTTTCACTTTCATAGGTAATTGGTTTAGCCTGACACCAACCCTGTCCACAAAGGCAAAGAGACTCAAAGAAAACTGGCAGGCTCAGTATCTCGATGCCATCTAACAGCACTCCAAGATTATATGATATAAAATAAAGAGATTCTGTAAGTAATCTGGATTTGCTATGGTTAAGGATCTGATTCTAGGAGCCTGGACAAGCCAGCTCACCCCTGCCTTACCCCAGCTGCAGCCCTCCGCGGCAAGTTCCTTCCTCCCTCCGCGTACCCACTGAACCCTCCTTGAGCAGACCCAGCACTGTGGCCCCCGTCGGGCATTATCCTGTGAAGTCTGGGATAGGGCTGGGCAAGGATCTCACCTTCTCTATCTCTGAGCCCCCTGGTGCTTAGAAGGTCAAAAGGGCATTGCCGGCACCCACCTAGCTACACTAGCCCTGATTCTGATTCCTGAGCTACAGGAAAAGAGGAAAGTGGGGAGCCTTGTTCTCACTTTCTGACTACGTCAGACCCCGTTCTACTCTCTTCCAGGAGAGTGGGACGTAGGGAAAGGCCAGGTGCAGAGCCCCCAGAGACAGAATGTAAACCATCACAGTCTGCCCAGACCACATCTTGAGGTTTAAAATCTCATCCTCCCCCATAGTGACGGGGCCAGTGGATCAGAGCCACCTCTCCCCAGAGGGACCGTGGCAGCTGAGCTCAACAATGACTCCCCTCCCTCTCCTCTCCCACCAGCTATCATGAAGGTAGAAACAACAACCCAGGGGCCAGAAGGATGTTCCCAGGGTTGCAAGGTACTCTCCCCAGATGACGACTTTCCAAATGCTCCTTCTTCTTAATCATCAAAGCAAAAATGAGCCCAGTTAACTGAGGTCTGTTCCTGGTTCCTTTAATCCAGGGGCATGAACGCAACGCTCTTTCTCAGTCCCACCTCGGGGGGCCAGAAACCAAGGCCAGACCTGGTTTTGGTGAAGACTTGCCATCCACATGTTCATTTCAAGTCCATCACCAATTTTGGGGGACCTGAAGCCATCTAACCTCTTCCCCTCCCATTATTTCTCCCTCAAATGGGAGTGCACTAACTCTGCAGAGATGTCCCACGGAGGAGTGAGGTGACACATGCCAGAAGGAGACAGGAACACCTGCCGATGCGGCAAGCACTATTTTTATGTCCTACCTGAGAGCAACAGTCTTTCCACTGAGTCTGCTGTGCTGGCTTTTCTGCCCATAATATTTGTGGTCGAATTATGCCTGTATTTAAACCAAACACAGTATTTAAGCCACCAGAAATAAGAAAACAAAGAGGAAAATTCCATCACATATTTTTGGGGGATTTTTTTTTTAGTCTATTCATCCAGATGGCGATAATTAGTGGGATCGCTTGTCTGCACCTGTTATTCCACCTATAGGAATGTGTTGGGAACTTCCTGGTTGAGTCTAACAAGTGACGCAGTGGACCAGCTCTAGGAATCACCCTTCAGGTCTGTGGTGGAATCGAGAACAGAGCTGTTAGTGCCACGGGGACATAAAAAGCCAATGACAACTTGGCCTGAAAGCCTCAGAGACTCATACTTCTGCCTTCAATCAAGCTGCTTGCACAACCTGAACACAAGCACCTGGTCCTAGTCAGAGCAGCCGCGTCAGTCATGCGGGCTTTCTTAAATATCTCCATACCAGGGACTTCGTCTGGACTGCTTGAATTGAATTCTTTGAAGTCATGCCTGAAAAGACACCTATATTAAACATGCATGGGATTCTGACACTTGCTTGAGTTTGGAGTCTTCTGGACTGGAAATACTCAAGACTTTGAATGGAGACCTTGGTTCTGTTCCAGGCATGGAGCAAACTTTCTGTCCTTGATGTGCAACTCTAGGCAGCTCACTTTCCTCTGGGCCTGTCTCTCGAATAAGGATGTTGGACTTGACTAAGTGAATTCCTGCTTATATTCTAGAAGCCCTAGGATTTCCTTGGAGGTTCCAGAAGCTTCTAAGGTAAAGGGGATAGGAAGAGAATAGTTTGGGCTTGGGGTTCCCTGCCTTGAGATTTCATCATGGAGGCTGCTAAAAGTCAATTTACAATGGCCTGACATTAAGCAAGATCAAATCTGAACACCTGCCTGGGATACAGGAAACACACAGCCCTGGAAGTAATTCAATGTGGCTTCAATGGGCACGGCTTTTTAGAAATCACATTCTTAAAATGATAATCCCTGAGGGAGTAAATGATTTGGACTGTGGGACCTTAAGAGTATCACTTCATTTCTGGGAGTCCTGATCTCCTCATCCTTCAAAGTAAGGGGGACACTAGGGGTTTCAAAGGATTAGGGGTCCATCTAACATTATCCCACTGCAATGCTTAGGATGGTCTGCATCAAATCCACACCCCCACTCCCCACCCCATGCCATGAGCTACCTGTGCTAGAACCGGGGAGAGTCAGCTGATCCCCTGGGAACAGGTGCACAGCCTCGACCTCGTTTCTGTCTGCTACAACTGAGTTGTGCCCCCCTCATTCATATGTTGAACTCCTAACCCCAATGTGACTGTATTTGGAAGGAATTAAGGTTGGATGAGCTCATCAGCGTAGGGTTCTAGTCTGACAGGGTTGGCGGCCTTACAGGAAGAGGCACCAGAGAGTCTCTGTCTCCAGATGGGTACTGAGCAAAGGCTCTGTGAGGACTTGGTGAGCAGGTGGCTGTCTGCAAGCCAGAAAGGGAGCCCTCACCAGACCCCAATGCTGCAGGCACCCTGATCTCAGACTTCCAGCCTCCAGAACTGTGAGAGAATAACTGTGTTTATGCCACCCAGTCCATGGTATTTTGTCACAGCATCCTGAGCTGGGACACCACCACACCACAGTGTTGGCTTCCTCGGCCACGGCCCACTGAGGTAGCCACGCAGCTATGTGCAGGTGTCACCGTCTGCCTTAGGGCAGATCCTTCATCATAAAAAAGTCACTTGCTCTTATTCAGAGGGTGACTCTTTCCTCCCACACTAAAATGAAGCCCTTGCAGGGCAGAAGTTTGACACTTTCTTTTTTGTCTGCAGAACTGTTCATGAGGTCAGCATTATCGGACATTTTAGCAGATGGAGAAACGGAGACTCTGAAGTTGGCAGCTCATGCCCAGCCCCACCGGATGGAGACAGAACCACTGGCAGGAGCTGTACTTCCAATTTCTACCACTGAGTGCTTGCTAGTGTGCTATTTCCCTTCGGGGTCCCAGCTCCATGAGGACCTGCTGACAGAGTGAGAGTGGGGAGGGAAGGGGTGGCCTCTTGGTGCTCTGGCTACTTCTTACCCCCAGGACAGGTGCAGCAGCAGTTCTCACGGCCCAGCAGCTAGGTATCCTTGAGCAGGGGGACTTCCAACACAAATGGAGTGGGTTCCCATGGTGGGCCACGGTGGGCTTGGCACAGCAGAGCAGGTGCTTCTGTGTCTCTTTCCAGGTAGTCCTAGAGAGTGGGGATGCTATTTGTCAGGTTTGAAAGGCCTGTGAGTTCTGGAGCACCAGGCACAAGCCAAGTTGATAAAACACAACACTAACAAGGTTACAATGTTTGGGTTTGTTCCTATACTAATAAACACCTTCAAATTACTTGTCTATAGCATTGAGATTTAACTAAGCACTTTCATAAACAATGTCATTTATTCCTTACAGCAACCCTGGGAGGCAGATCTTATCCCCAGTTTGCAGGCAAGGAAATAGCCCCAGCTGTGATTAACCAAAGTCATGCAGTTTTTGAGTAGCAATGCCTAGATATGAAGCCCTGTGTTCTACTGTGTACCCACTGTTCTATTTCATCCCACGTTTGCTCTACCCAGAAATGAATAATAGCTCTAGGCTACTCCTCAACTCAGCCGCAGGTAATCTGGTGCTATTGGCTCTGGGATGTGATGTGAACAGGTGAAAATTTGGATGGACTTAATATAAAGTGGTGTTTCTCACGCGGAGTTGCAGGGAATCCTAACTCCCAGCAAGATGTTAAAATGTACATTTAAAAAACAAGTGTGGGACTGTTCCATAGTCAAGTTTGGGCAATACTTGATAAAGCCTGTCATTCCTGGGAAATTACGTAAACCATTAAAGGCTCTGAAAAGTCCTTCAATGAGGAAGATGGTATAAATTTAATTCAGCATCTGACAACACAATGAATTTTTCTATCAACATCTTGGTTCAGAGAGAAAGTAATGCAGGATGTAGAACTATCAGTAGCTTAAGAGTACAGTGGGCATTTGTTCACTATGACAGAAATAAAGGATTATTGAATTAAAAGGAATTAAAACCAGTATCATCATCAAATAAGTATGTTTAGCTCCTCTCTTAAAACTTGTCACTAGAAATATGTGCGCTAAATCTTTTTAAAGGATTAAATCATGTCATTGTTCATGTCCAAGTGTATTTTCACTTAAAGGATAAATAAACAAAACATCAACAACTTTTGTTCTTATTTTATCTCACTTTCCTGCATTTTCCAAGTTTACAAATAGGTATCATATATAAACTAGCCAAAACAAATGATTTAAAATAATCTGCTACCCAGCAGTTAAAGACTTAGAATCAAGAGTGGACCGTGGAGGACCAAGGGAACAGAAGAGGAAATCTCAATGTGTAGTCTACCAGATAGAGATACAACATACTGGAAGGTATTGAAAACTGTGGGTTCAAGAATGATTCTGTAGGTATGGAAATGTAGGTTTGAGATATGTAGATTTTCCAACCCAAGACATGCAGATTTCCCAAGTCTGACTTACGTGCATCCCCGTGTGGCCAGAAGGAAGGAAGGCCAAGGTTGGGGAGCTTGAAGGACATGTGACACAGAGCAAGACTCAGCTCACAATGTGAGAAATGGGGAGCAAGACAGCAGCATGGTCTGACACTTGGCAGCCCTTCCAGGGTAGACAGGGCAAGGCTGTGTGCAGGATCAGCTGGAAATAGGCAAAACAGCAGTGGTTGTGATAATGGGAGCTCATGGTTAACCCTTCCCCTGTGCTAGGCACTGTTCAGAGAGCTTTATGACTGACTCACTTAATCCTCACGACAACCATCCCCATTACACAGTTAGAGAAACAGAGGCAAAACCAGCTAGAGAGCTTGCTCATGTTCACAGAGTTAGTCAGTGTCTGCCCCAGCAGCTCCCTCTCCTGAGAGATGGTCAAGGTATATCTGACCCATGTGCTCTGAAAATGGAGAAAGAGAAAGGGGCAGACCTCTATTTCTGATGGAGGAGACTGGCTATGGAAGCTCAATGCAGGACCCAGAGTGGCCCTGGGAGGACAATAGGGAAAACCAAAGTTGGCAGGGGGAGGGGGCAAGTGGTAAGGACCCAGCCAGCCAGGGCCGGGTCAAGTCATTCAAGTTTCCCAGGCAGATGAGGGCAGGCAAGGACTTAACTCCCAGGGGCACAAAGGTAGTTTGCTATTCAGCAGGGCTTTAGTTCCTCGTAGCCTGGCCCCTTGTTCAGTGTTCCTTCCACTTCTTATCTCGTGTCAACTGTAGTTGGGGCAGGTCCATGACAGGCAGCAACCATGGTCTGGGGGCACATCAGCTAGATTCATTGCTCCGGGTTCGGAGTCAGGCTTTAAAATGCTTTAGCTTTGAAGGGGCCCTTCTCCCTCCCCAACATAAGGAGGTACCAGCCCTAACACTGGCCCCCTTCAAGCTAAAGCACTTTAAAGACTGATAAGCCAAAATGCAAATAAACCATCTGGTTTGATTAACCCAGAGCTGAGGTTTAGAGGAGCTCATTAGATCATTAGTGACTTAGCTGAGAGGGAGGAGAACTCCCTGAAGTAGGGCAGATCAGGGTGGGTACCCACAGTACGAGGCCCACCCTGGGCGCCTGCAGCATAGAGTAGCAGAGACACAGGGGCACTGGGAGGAAGGGGAGGTGCAGAGATGAGAAAGACACCAAGGTGCACCTCCATACACACTTGCATGCACACAGCCTTTCAGCAGCCCTGGTAGGCTTGCTCTAAGATTCTCCTTTATCCCAACACTCTCTTTCATACATGCCACCTTCTTCCCCAATTGGATTCCCTTCCCTAACACCACTCCCCTCCACTCTCCTTCTTCCCCCATTACTGCTTCCACCATCCTCCCTGAAGGATAGATATATGGGCCTGAAAAGCAGGGCTCACGGTTACCTTGATCCATGAGAAGATGCAGGTAAAATACCTAGAACGGGGTCTGGGACTATGCCTTAGTGGTTTCCCCCAAGCAGGATTCTGCCAAGGACACAAACTTTGAGGCACAACTTAACATTTCATATTTTTAAAAAGAGTCCCTAGTGACTCCCCGTGTAATGCTGCTCCCAAATTAACAACCAGGAGAGGAGTGGGTGGTGCAAAAGAGATGCTGTCAGTTAAAATCCAAAGCTGGTCCCTCAGTCTGTTGGCTCTTTAGCTGCATACTCTCCATGCTCATCTTTCCCCAGATGGCATCTCAGCACCACTTCACTTGCTGCTAGATGCCCTGAGAGGTGTGATGGGCCAGGGCATGATCCAGCACAGGCTAAAGGTGGCAGAGTTATTCTCATCTTTCAAAACAACTATATCTATAAAAGAATGAAATTGGACCCCTTCCTCACTCCATATACAAAAATCAATGCAAAATTTGTCACAGACCTAAATGTAAAAACTAAAACTATAAAACTCTTAGAAGAAAACACAGGTGGGATGCTTGAGTGGCTCAGTAGTTTAAGTGCCCAACTCCTGATTTCAGCTCAGGTCAGGATCGTAGGATCGTGAGATGGAGCCCTGCACTGGACTCCGTGCTCAGCAGGGTATCTGCTTCTCTCCCTCTCCCCAGGCCCCTCCCCCTGCTCATGCATGCCCTCTTTCTCGCTCTCTAAAATAAATCAATAAATATTTTTTAAAAAGAAAACATAGGAGTAAATTGTTATAACTTCATTTAGGCAACAGTTTCTTAGATATGATGCCAAAGCCACAAGAAACAAAAAGAAACAAACACATTGGACTTCATAAAGATAAACAGTTTGGTGCTGCAAATGATACCATCAAGTAAGTGAAAATACAACCCACAGAATGGGAGCAAATATGGGCAAACCATTTATCTGATAAGGAATTTGTTTCCAAAACACATAAAGAAATCATACAACAGTGAAAAGCAACCCAAGTTTAAAAATGGGCAAATAACCGGAACAGACATTTCTCCAAAGAAGATAAACAAGTGGTTAGTAAACACACAAAAAGATGTTCAACATCATTTGCCATCAGGGAAATGTATATCAAAAACATAATGTAACACCACTTCACAACTAGGATGGCTATGACCAAAAAGATAGACAAGGCAATAAGTAATGATGAGGCTATGAAGAAATTAGAATAAAAAAAAATAAAAAAAAAGAAATTAGAATCCTCAGATGCTGCTGGTGGGAATATAGAATGGTGGGGCCACTTCGGAAAGTTTGGCAGTCCCTCAAAATATTAAGCATAGGTAGGTACCATAGGACCCTACAATTCCACTCCTAAGTGTACACTCAAGAGAAATGAAAACAAAAGTCTATACAAAAACTTGTACACCAATGCTCACAGCAGTATTACTCCTAATAGTCCAAAAGCGGAAACACAAATTTCCATCAACAAAATGTGGTCTATTCATACAATGGAATATTATTTGAACATAAGAAGAAATGAAGTTGTGGCCCATGCTACAGCAGGGGTGAAACTTGCAAACTCAGCAAATTGTGCTGAAAGAAGCCACATGCTGGAGGATTCCATTTTTACAAAATGTCTAGAACAAGGCACTCGAGAGAGAGAGAGAGAGAAAGTAGATTCATGATTGCCCGAGACTGACGATTGGTGTGTGAAATGGGGAATGATTGCTAAAGGCCTTAAGTTTTCTTTCCAGGGTGATGAAAATGCTTCAAAATTAGACTGTGGGGATGGTTGCACAACCTTGCGATTATGCTAAAAGATGCTGAAATGTATACTTGAAAAGGGGGAGCTGTATGGCATATAGATGATATTTTAATAAGCTGTTCCTATTTTTTTAAAGATTAAAAAAATGGTGTGTCCCCATTATGAAACTAAACAGGCCGACTTAAATGTCCAATTTTGCTTTTGACTGGAATTCCTCCAGTTTGGCAATACTGATGTCATATTTTGACGATAAGTTGATTCATAGACCTAGATAACTTCACTCAAACATCTGGGTGTTTACCGTCTGCAAGGTCTTGTGCTAACATAGTAAAAACAATGCCTGGGATCAGGATGAAGATACAGTGGGCAGCAAAGGCTGTCTGCTGGGGAGGAGCCTCTGGGCCAAAAAGAAAGTTAGGACATGTGGCCTCTCACTTCACGGACAGGAGCAGGGGATACTATGTTGCCTCTGAGCCCCCCAGTTCAGACGTGCGGAGAGCTACTGAAGTCGAGAGAAAAGCCAGACCACTTGAGCGGGCAGAGGGCCTCTCTCATCTATCCACTGTTGACTCTTTGAGCTCCCATCTGGCTTCTAGAATCCTCCAACTTTTCCTCTTTCTAGACAGGAGTCACCTCCATCTCAGCAGAGGCCCATCTCCCCACCTCCCCACCTGCCCCAGAGCTCATGGCAGCTTGGTGGTCTCTCCTGCCATGACGGAGGTCTTACATGTCAACGTCTGTTAATGAGCTGGGAGAAGCAGGGAAAACAGTGTGTGATGAAATTCACAGATGCTACTAATTTGGGAGGTGCAGGAAACACCAGTCCTCAGAGAGAAAGCAAACAGTCTGTGGAGGGAGAGGTTAGAAACCCAAGGCAAATGATCACCAAGTGAGGCATGTTGGAAAACAGTGTCTGTTAACCAACGCTGCTGGCAGAGAGAAGGAACAGAAGCTGTTCCTTGAGGCTCAGGAGGCACAACTGTTGACTTCAGCTCCTGATGATAATCTACAGCAAACGAAACAAGGATGTGCCAATGGGAAAGGCTGTGCAATGTGGAGCCATTAGCTCAGCCAGTCCAAGCAGAGCATGCCAACTCTTCTAGCAAAGACTTTGCTCTATAGAATGATATTTTTTCAAAGATATTTCCATGTCCGCTGGCATTCTCTTGGGTGGCATTAGCAGAAACATTGGAGAGCAAAGATTTATCAGGACCGACACAAAGCTCTACAAATGTTGCCTAGTGTGAGTTTATAGATTAGATCTGGTCAGCTGAGCAGGGCAGCACACAGGTGCCGTAATATGAAGAAAAGCTGGCCAGGGCTGGGGGTGAGGAGTGGGCAGAAGCAAGAAAGGCAGATCTCCGGCAGGTCTAGCTGGGGCCGGGCAGGGAGGCGGTGTGGGAAGAAGCACAGATATTTGCTGATGAGTTGGGGGTGGAGGAAGAACCAGGTGTTATGGACTGAACTGGGTCCCCCAAATTCATACGTTGAAGCCCTCCCCACAACGTGATGATAACTGAAGACGGGGCCTTTGGGAAGTAATGAGGGTTAGATGAGGTCCTGAGGGTGGGATCCTCATGATGGGATTAGTGGCCAGAGAGAAAGCAGGTATCTTCAAGCCAGGAAGAATTTCCTCACTGGGCAACAAATCAGTCGGAGCCAGGATCTTGAACTTCCTAGTCTCCAGAACTGTGAGCAATAAATGTCTCTTGTTTAAGCCACCCAGGCAAAGGTATTTGGTTATGGTAGCTCAAGCCAACTAAGACACCAGGTGTCCAGTCAGGCAAATGGAGCTGCTCACATTTTGGCAAGGGACTCAGGAAACATTAACTCACAACAACTGCCGAAAAAACCCCGTATCCCTCATGCACTCAACAAATATTTAAGAATCAACTGCTTTCCAGACACCGATAACACAGCATGGTGTCAAAAACAGGGCCTTGCTCTCATAGGGTTTCTATTCTACGGACTTCACCATATGGCTAATAGTTCAGGAAAGACATTTCTGTGTGCCCTTGAGCTAAAGCCCTTCAAACAGTGTTTTCCTAAGACTTACACTGATGCAAGGACATACTTTAGAATATACCAACTCTTTTATGCCTCTCTGATAAACACTTATTGGAAGCCAGACACTGTATGAAGAACCTCAGATGTTTAACTGTGACTACATCAGCCTCCTTGGGGGCAATATTCTTACCCCCATTTTACAGACTATGAAACAGACTCAAAGAGGTTTAAGTTGAGTTCCCAGAGTTCACCCAGCCTTCTGGTTAACAGAGCCAAAACTCAAGATAAGTTCTGTGACTCTGTAATCTCTGTCATAACTGTGTCGTCATGATACATGGTGCTATGGTTAGGTATGTAGCAGTCAGCACGCTTTCCGTAAATAAGCACCTTCCGCTAGGCAGGAACTATTACTCTGAAGGCCAGAAATTTCCTCTCATCTCTCAGTTGGCAAACTTGAACATGAGGAGGGTCTCTGGGGAACTGTGCATTCCCTGATTCCACACTCAGAGGATCTGATCTGTAGGGCTCAGGAGATGCCCAGGAAATCCATAACCTAAACTCCCCAAGAGTGTGTGTGTGTGTGTGTGTGTGTGTGTGTTTTAGATGCGTAAAAGTCACATTTATTATTATCCTATAGAGCAAATGTTTTTGCCTACATTATTTCTTTTTAACAAACGAATGGGAGCAATTCCAATTCTTGTAAATTCAGAAAGCAAAAACGGTTTAATTGGAATTCTTTCTTAAACATCTTTAAGACATAATTCACCCATCATAAAACTTGCCCATTTAATGGACACAATTCAATGGTTTTTAGTATATTCAGAGTTGTACAGCTGTTACCACCAAAAAGAAACCCTGTATCTTGTAGCAGTCATTCCCCATCCCCCCTAACACTTACCCTGGCACCCACTATTTACTCTGTTGTGTCTGTGGATTTGCTTCTTCTGGACATTTCATATAAATGGATTCACACAACACATGTTGCTTTGTGACTGGCTTCTTTTGCTTAGGGTGCTTTCAGGCAGGGCTCGTACCAACGCAGGCATCAGAACTTCATTTCCTTTCCTACCAAATAATAATTCACTCTACGGATATGCCACATTTTGTTTCTTCATTCATCAGGTGGGTGGAGAGCTGGGTTGTTTCCACTTTTTGACTTTTATAAATAAAGCTGCTATGAGCATTCATGTACAAGTTTTTGTGGGGGCCTAGGTCTTCAGTTCTCTTGGGTCTATGCTTAGGGGCAGAATTGCTGGCTCATACAGAAACTACGTTTAACCCTCTGAGGAACGTCCAGACTCTCCCAGAGCAGCTGCACCATTTCACATTCCCAGTAGCATATGAGAGTTCTCATTTCTCCACATCCTCGCCAACACTTGCTAGTGTCCTTTTTGATCACAGCCATCCTAGGGGATGGGAAGTGGTATCTCACTGTGGTTTTGATTTGCGTTTCCCTAATGATTCGTGAGATTGAAGGTCTTTTCATGCAGTTATTGCCCATTTGTAAATCTTCTCCGGATCTTCTGCCCATTTCCCATGTGATTCTGATGTAACTGGGGAATTCATTTCACGCTGTTCCATTCTAGAGATTGTAAGTCTAACCTTGAGCAAGCATTTGGTGAGAAAGAGGCTGAGGTGACTGAATGTGAGGATATCATTAGAATACCAACCCCTGGTTAAAAACAACAACAACAACAACAACAACAACAAAAACCAAGGCTAGCCTGAAGTTGGTGTTCTCATGAGGGAAGCACAGGAAATGGGAGAGGAAGGCTGCATCTGTGTTAAATGCAGATGGAGCAGGTTTTCGGCCCAAGTAACAGCAAAACCAGTTCAACCACATGAATGACTAGGACAAATGTATCCCTTCTCCTAACGAGAAGTCTAATGGTAGGCCAGTCTTAGGTGACGCCTAGACTCTTCCCACATTTTATCTCTGCTATCCGCCCAGTCTCAGTCTTTGTCCTCAGGCCTGTTGCTCCGTGATCACAGGTGGGCACTCAAGCTCCAGTCTTGTGCACTCACAAAGCAACATCCAAAGCCAACAGCGGACATAAAACTCAGCGTCACTATTGTCCCTGTTAGCCTTCCGGAAGCACCCAGAAAACTCCCACACCTCATTGGCCAGAATTAGATCACATGTCCACTCCTAAGCCAATCACTGGCAAGGAAAATGGAATCGCTATAATTGGCTTGGTTATTCAAGATTCTTCCTCGCAGCTGGGAAGGCAAGGCAAGTTTCCCCTGAAAACACCTGGCCACTTGAAACTGAACAAACTCAAAATACTTTCAGGTAGGCCACAGTGGTGATACTTGTTGAACTCCTCACTTCAGGTAGGCCACAGTGAACATCATTAAGTCTGCGTGAGATTATGGGAAAAAAGCACGGAAGAGACCTTGCCCTTCTTATACTACCCTCTACAGGTTTATAGATTTTCCCGAAGGATGTTAGAAGCCAGCCATAATCTTTTTAGTACCTAGAATACTCACTCTAAGGACATTATTTATGTGACTTCAAGCTGCCTATAAACCAGGCAGTGGCCCAAGTTCTCCTGGCTCTGAAGGACTGTGAGGGCTAAATGGATAGTGCTTGAAGGCAGGAAAGAGTTGGTGGGTGGGAGGGTGGCAGGAGGGGAGTCTATGGACTTCTAGACTTCAGACCCATGAGGTAGGTGGTGCAGGTATCAAAATAAACCCTGAGGAAGAGCCAGTTCAGGAGAGGTGAAGAACTGTAAAAAATTAGCTATTTTGGACAACTTGAGATAGTGGTAAAAATTGTCCAGGAAATGATGTGTAGTGTTCTCAGAATTTGATTTCTTCTCTTGATGTTGTTTATTTTTAATCTTCTAGCAATAGGAAAAGGGCAGAATGAGGGCAAGTGCAAAGCTCGAGTTGGTGATATTTCACAAAGCTCCATGCACCTGCTCTGTGCCTGCATTATTGAGTAGCTCCGGCTTTCAAGGCAGTGACCAGTCACCGCTAAACATGGCTTGAGACTTCCAAACCAAGTCACTGTTCTTTGGAAGTCTTCTTGCCTCAGGAGACCTTGGGAAACCAGTAGCAATGTGGCAGTAGGAGTTTTATTTAGAATGGCTGGGCTCTGTGCCCTGCACCCTCCTGGCCCAGCCAGGCCCTGCAGAGCGGATGCACCTGGGACACCCTCCGGAGGCAGAAGCAGCAGGCAGGCACGCAGCCTAGCTTTATCCCCATCAATTGCTTCCTGGGTGGCAGGCCAAGGGAGGGAAAACGATGAAGTTAAGCAGATGTCTTGGAGCTCAGGGAGGGTAAAAAAGGAAGTTGGGAATTTGTCTCACAAACCCCGGCAAGCAAAACTAGCATCAGCCACAGGCAGGAGCTTTTCTGTGATTTTTCCTCTGCTTCAGACCTCGGTAACTTTGCACAGGCTGGAATATCCTGCACTAGGGCAACCAGTACATAAGAGGAAGTGGATGAAAAGAGTGGAGCTATGTTTATATTTATATTTATATTTATATTTATATTTATATTGTACAAGGCACTGGACTAGAGGCTGTGTGTTGGGGGACCATTATGGCAGTCTACACTAACCAGGGGTGCCCTGAAGGTCTTGGTAGCAGGAAGAGGCATGTGCATAAAAGGGACCATGTAGCAATTAAGAGCAACTTCTGGGGAGAACGGGACTGGGTTGAGTTTACTAGCTGTGACCTTTGGCAAGTTACTTAACCCCTCCAAGCCTCAGTTTCTTTATCTGTAAAATGGGAATAATAAAAATACCTAACTTATAGGATTATTGCAGTAAGAGAGGATGCATATAAAATAATCAATACTGTGCTTGGCTCAAAATACCCCACAACAAGCATCAGTTACTAACTGGTAGCTATTGTCAAGGGAGCAGAAATGGCTTTGTCGTTGGGATAGTCTTAAACCTGTTTAAATTTATTTTGAAACCCTTTTTATTGTGAAGTATGACACACAGAAGTACATAAATGTATAGCCCAATGAATTATCACAAATTAAATAGAGCCATTCACCACCCAGGCAAATACAGAGTATTACCAGGGCCCTTGAAGACCCATTTGTGTCCCTTCTCATCAGTACCCCCTCCAGTCCCGAGTGGTAACTACTATTCATTTATGCTAACACTTCATTTTTCTTTATAGTTTTACCACATAAGCATCCATTCCAAAACACTATCATGTATTTTGCCCTTTTAAGAAGTTTATATGAAAGGAACCACACAGTATGTATTAATACTTCTTTTCCTCAAGTTTGTGAGAATCTCCCATTTTTACATGTAGCCATAATTCATTCATCTGTATTAATGTTTAATATTCCATATGCCTCCCTGTATATTTTTACTACAAGGCACATTTGGTTGTTTCCACTTTGTGGCTAGTATGAATGCCCCTGGATGTTCTCTGGGATGTACTTAGGCATGGTAATTGCTGGGTATGTGTATGGGTATTGCATGGGTATGTGCTACAGAATGGATATGTGTCCTCCCCAAATCAAATGTTGAGACCTAATCCTCAGTGTGACAATATTTGGAAGTGGGGCCTTGGGGAAGGTGACTGGGCTATGGGGCTGGATCACCCATGAATGAGATTAGTACCCTTATAAAAGAAACTTCATGGAGCCCCCTTGACTCTTTCATCACATCAGGGTGTCGGGAGAAAATGACCATCTAAGAACCTGAGCTGGCCTGCACAGACGCCAAATCTGCCAGTACTTTGATCTGGGATTCTCAGCCTCCAGAACACTGAGAAATAAATTTGTGTTGTTATAAGCCACCCAGTCGTCTATGCTAGTTTTGTTGTAACTAAGGCAGTATGTTCAGCTTTAACAGATAACGCCAAATCATGTCTCAACGTGGTTTACCAATTTACAGTCTTACCAGCAACGTATTAGAAGCTGGTTGTTTCACATCCTTGTCAACACTCCATATTTTCCATCTTTTTAATTTTTGCCATTCTGGTGGTAAATGGCGGCATCTCATTGTGAATTTAATTTGCATTCCCCTAATTAGTAATGTTGTTGAGTACATTTCATATGCTTATTGGCCATTTAGATATTTACTTCCTGTGAAGTGCTTATTTCAGTCTCTTGCTCATTTTTCTGTTCAGTTGCCTTTTTCTTACTGATTTGTAGTTCTTTATATAGTCTGGATATGAGCCTTTTGTTGGCTTATGCTTCACAAGTATCTTGTCTTTTAAGGCCTGCCTTTTCACTCTCTTCATGGTGTCTTGATGAACAGAAATTCTTAAAGTGATCCAATTTATCAACCTTTTCCCTTATGGTGTTTTTTTTTTATGGTATCCTATTTTAGAAATTTTTCCTTAACTGAGGTCACAAAGCTATTCTTCTATATTGTATTCTAGAAGTGTATTTTGCTTATTGACTTAAATGACACTCCAACTAAAACTGACTTGAGCATGGAACAAAGTAGGGTCCAGTCTCCTTTTTGCTCCATGTGGATATTAAATTGACGCAGCACTGTATACTTTTTATTGAGATCTGACATATAACATTATAATAGTTTCAGGTATATAACATGATTCAACATTTGCATATATTGTGAAAAGACCACCATACACATTTTTTTCTTGTGATAACTTTTAAAATCTACTCTTTCTACTCTTAGTAACTTTCAAATATACAGTACAGTATTATTATTATTATTATTTTTTAAAGATTTTATTTATTTAACAGACAGAGATTATAAGTAGGCAGAGAGGCAGGCAGAGAGAGAGAGGAGGAAGCAGGCTCCCTGCTGAGCAGAGAGCCCGATGCGGTACTCGATCCCAGAACCCTGGGATCATGACCTGAGTCGAAGGCAGCGGCTTAACCCACTGAGCCACCCAGGTGCCCCTACAGTACAGTATTATTAACTATAGCCCCCACACCACACCTTACATTCCCATGATTTATTTCAGAGCTGGGAATTTGTACCTTCACCACCTTCACCCATCCCTTCCCCTTTAGCTCTTGGAACCACCAATCTCTTCTCTGTTGCCATGAGCTTGGGTTTAAGATTCCATGTATCCGAGAGTTCATACAGCATTTGTCTTTCTCTGATTAGTATAATGCCCTCAAGGGCCATCGATGTTGTTGCAAATAGCAGGATGTCCTTTCTTATGGTTGAGTAATAACCCATTGTGTATATATACATAGATCTCTTCTTCATCCATTCAGCTGTTGATGGACACAGGTTGCTTCCCTATCCTGGCTGTGATGTGAAAAACTGCAGTGAATGCTGCTGCAATGAACATGGGTGCATAGATCTTTTTGAGTTAGTTCTGTAAGTGGAATTTCTAGATCATATGGCAGTTCTATTTTTAGTGTTTTGAGGACCTCCGTACTATTCTCAATAGGGGCCGCATTGACTTATATCCCCACCAACAGTTCGCAAGGGGGGCTCCCTTTTCCCCACATCTTTGCCAACGCTTGTCTTTTTGATAATAATCATTCTAACAGGTAAGCGGTGACACATGCTTTTAAGGACCAGTCTGTCCCCTCCGGCCTGCATTATTACCTTGGTCATACAGCAGCCATTCATCTGTGCATTGTTCTGTTTGTGGATGCCCTACGCTGTTCCACTAGTCTGTCCAAGGTCATTCTCTCTTCATTAGCGTAACTTGAGAATGACTCTAGGGCATCATGTCCTCCCATCTAGGTCTTCAAGAAGTCCTTAGCTATTCCATTTTTATTTTTTTAGTAAATCTCTTTACCTTTGGCTACTTTAGAATTCTTTTTGATTTCAAAATATTTTCAAACCTATAGAAAAGTTTCAAGAAGAGGACAAATAATTTTATCCTGAACCTTTGAGAGGGAGTTGCTGAATTGTGTTCCATCACCCCAATAATCCAACCAAGAACAGTCCCTTACGTAACCACAGCATTATCCAAAAAATTTTTTAAAAAGTCACCATATTACTATCATCTAACCCATAGTCCAGTCCCTGTCCCAGATCTGCCAAGTGTCCCAACAATGTCTTGTACGGGGAACTCTGATGGCTCAGTCAGCTAAAAGCATCTGCCTTTGGCTCAAGTCACAACCCTGGGGTCCTGAGATCCAGTCTTGCACCAGGTTCCCCCAGTCAGCAGGGAGTCTACTTCTCCCTTGGACCCTCCCCCTTCTCATGCTCTCTCCCTCCTTCTCTCTTGTTCTCTCCCTCAAATAAATAAAATCTTGGAATAAACCAACAATATCTTTTATAGCAAAATGATACTGCCTAGGATCACATACTGGATTTAGTTACTATTGTCTCTTTTGTCTCCTTCAATTTGGAATAGTTCTTCAGTTTTTTCCTGGTTCAGGGTTCTGATGCTTAGGAAGGTTACAAGCCTTTCATACATTGTCCCCCACTTTGATATTTCCTCATGATTAGATCAGGCTCTGCATTTTTGGTAGAAATATCACAGAGGCGATGCCATTGTGTGTTTTCACTGCATTCCATCAGATCTTGATTTGCCTCATTCCTGGAATTGGAATGTTGGTGTTGGTTATTTTTTTTATTTTATTTTTTTTTACTATAAGGTTACTCTTTTTGTAATTCATAAATTGGGCACCAATCTGAGACCATGTCTCTTAAAAAACTTCCACCCTGTTAATGTCCATTGATGTTTCTTGGGTGAATTATTACTGTGATTGTTGTCTAGTGATGATTTTATAATTCTGTCATTCCTTTTCCATTTATTAGTTTGGATTCTATCCTAAGAAAGAAATATTTCCTTTTCCTTATCTACTCATCCAACATTTATGTTGTCAGTATGAACCCTACATATCTATGTTATTCCGTGGATTACTATCAGTATTTACTTTGATGCTTAAACAGTCCCAGATGTGAATGATGATATCCCTTTCAACGTGGCTCTGTCCTTTTGATATGTAACTGTCTTGTATTTTCCCTGTCCCAGCTCTGGAGTTAGTCATTTCTTCAGCAAATTATGGTTCCTTTTAGCCCACTAAACGGTATTTAGAAAACAAGATCTGGGCACCTGTAATGCCCATTGCCATTAGGATGCTGTTGCTTCTTGGTCCTCCCAGAGACAGCGCTAAGGGATATATATGTATGTATGTATGTATGTATGTGTGTGTGTGTGTGTGTGTGTATATATATATATACATATATACACACATATATATGTGCTTAGTTTATAAAATGGTATGAATATATACATATTAACAGGCACACACATTTATATCTGCACTTATTTTGGTACTTATATTTATATTTAAAACCATAATCGCAACAGTATCTCCAATTCTAAACCAACACCACAGAGTTCATCTTACTTTTCTTCTCTTCTATATTTGTTTTTAATTCCTTCCTTTGACAGTTAAGAAGCTGGCTCCCATCATCTTCACTGTAATTTATTTCCTTGGTCAGTGTCCTCTAGATGTAACCACTTTCCCATTGCTATGGCCACCATCCTTCTCCTACCAACACACCCACCCTCCTCCAAGCACTCAGGCTCTGACAACACGCTATAAAGTTCCTCTTCCAGGAATGCACACCCTTTCCCACCGTGTTCAGGCATCCCCATCGGGGCCACCATCACCCCAACCTCCAGCATGGAGGCCTACCTTGTGAGATCCCACCTAATGGCTTTTGGGTTGAATTATTCAGGAAGAAAGAGAAGGCAGAGAGAAAGGAAGGCACTCAGCTACTTTAATTATCACTGGTGAACATGAACTTGGGATACTCCTTGTGGCTCATCAGAAAATAGAAGCCATCAGGAAAGAAATGACCTAACCATCTCATGACCAAACCCATAGCTTGCCTGCATCTATATTCATGAACTTGACCTTCCCGCCTATCACAAAGGACAAACTGTGCCTAAGACCTCTTGGCCTGCTTGCTCGGAAACTTTTCACTGAGTTTCTCCTCCCCTGGTTATTTCCATTGACATACAAAACAGGCTAAAATAGCCCCAGTCTTAAAAAGAAGCCTCCCTAGAACCTCACAGCTCTTCCACCTACCTCTCCGCCTTTTAGTAAAACTTCTCAGAAGTACTGCCTCTCCTGTCTCCACTTCTCAAGCCCAGTCTTGACTCAACCGCACTGTGACCAGGCTTTCATTATCAGAGTCACCAAAACTGCTTGTCAAGTAGCCTTCATGTCGCTGAATCCATTGACTAAATCTGTCTTCCACTTGTTCGATCTATCAGAAGCATTTAACACAGCTGGACATTCCCTCCTTCTTGAAACACTTTCTTCCCTTGGCCTCCAAGTCAGCCTTGGTCTGTCCCCCACCCCAATGGCCACTGTCCCATTCCTCTCCGCTCACCTCTTTCCTGAGAGCCATCGGGCTAAGTTGTCCGTTCACTCCCTGGGTAAGCACAGTCAGTGCCAAGGCCACACTGTTTGCCTCCATCATGGCCACATTGATGACTCAATCTTGTATCTACCTAATAGCCTAGTCAGCATTTCTACTAGGAACTGTAATTTACATATTAAACAAGATAAAAACTGAACCCGATTCCTGCTCCCACCTCACCCCGATCTTCCTAGTGTTATATCTCAGCCCCAGTAAATGGTACCACTACTGAGTTAGCGGCTCAGGGAAATCTTGGGCTTTTTATACTTTTCCTCTCTTTCTCTCTCCCCACCCGCCTCCATCTAATGCAATAGTCAGTTTTCCTGGGTCTACTTTTATCTACTGATGTCCTAAATCTGATGACTGATCACCTTTTCCACGGCTGGCACCCTAGTCAGCACCTCTGGCTTACAACGTTAATGTGAGAGCTTCCTACTGTTCTCTCTCCCACTTTACCCAAATTTCAGATAATTCTTCACACAGCAGCCACAGTCATCTTTTAGAAATGTAAATTAAAGCGATGAACCATTCCCACCCCGCCCCCCAAGCACCAAATCTTTCAATGGCTTTTTTTTTTTTGAAGACTTTATTTGACAGAGAAAGATCACAAGTAGGCAGAGAGGCAGAGAGAGAGAGAGAGAGAGAGAGAGAGAAGCAGACTCCCTGTTGAGCAAAGAGCCATATGCAGGGTTCGATTCCAGGACCTGAGATCATGACCTGATCCGAAGGCCGCAGCTTAACCCACTGAGCCACCCAGGCGCCCCTCTTTCAATGGTTTTTAATCACACTCCGAATAAAGCTTAATTCCTACCATGGAGAAAGAGGTCCCTCCTGCTTGGACCCTGCCTGCCTCTCTGAACTCATCTCCCAATACTGTAATCTGCCTCTTTTTACTCCACTCAAGCCACAAGGACCTCTCTGCTGTTCCCTAACGCACCAAACTTATTCTTACCTCAGGACCTCTGTGCTTACCAGATTCTCCCCATCCTGGAATGCATTTCTCATTTACCTCCACCCCAGACAAGCCCCACGGCATCTCCCTGGACTCTCCAGTCCTCGCCCTGCTTTACTATTTACATACTTATGGACTATTCTCTGACATTATGCTTACTGTTCACTGCCCTCCCACCCCACTCACTGTAAACTCTGAGAGGCTGGGGCTGGTCTATTGTGTTGACCAGTGTATCCCTGACCCCCGGGACAGTGCCTGGGGCACAAGGTAGGCTCTGCTGCATCAGGGTGTGGGATTCAGGCAATCAAGGCATCAAGGTGTGATTCAGGCAACGCCCATGTGGCTTGGTCCTGCGGCTAAAAGCCACCCCTCCCGGGAACAAGCGCGAAGGAGCGGAAGTTGTAAGTGGTTATACAAACTTGGGACAGTAACTTCTGCTGTTCCTGAAAAAGCATCTCCACGGGGATCCATAACTCATTTTCTGCTTCTGTACAATAACATCTTTCTAACTTTACGGATAAATTCATTTCCAGTGGAGGAAAATCACCTTCTGCCTTCGTTACTGAGATTGCCAAGTTCTGTGTTAAGCACCCGAGAGTGAGGAGTGGGAGCTCTTTTATTTTGGGTTCGCATTTAACATGTGGCTCCTGCAGAGGCATTTTAAGAACACTGAGGTTACTCAAAATTAACTCCTGCCAGCAGGTGAGCCGACACTGTCTTCACCCTTGGCTAAGGCCGAGTTGCCGGTGCCGGCTCTGCAGCGTCTTCTAAGCCTGAAATACAGTCGTTGCCACTTCAGCTCTGTGTTGAATAGTATTTTCAACGACTTTGAAGACGATTTTGAGACTAGGGTGCACATTACCTCAGGGAGACGCAAAGCAAAACTAAAATTTGCAGACTGAACTGGTCGCTGGTTTGATGCTGATGGAGGAGAGAAACCCGGCTATGAGATGGAAGAAAATGTCTTTCTCTGGTCTCTCAGACTGCACGGCAGCTAACAAGCAGGTGGTCCCAGGCGCTTGGCCCTCAACCCCTATTTTACATATTTGCCAGGGATGGGGACCCAGAGTGAGCACAGGTTGTGCTGAGGCTACTGCCGAGACCTAGCAGCAAGCCTGGCCCGGGGACACACCTGGCAGAGAAGGGCACTGCGGAAGGCTCCCCAGCCCGGGCAGGGGGTTACCCTGAGGTGGGGAGGTTACCTGCGCCAGGACCATGTCTGGGAAGGAGAGCTGAGGCCAGAGCGGAGTGGTACCCTGCCACTTGGCCAGGGACCTCTGGCTGCCACATTTGCATTTAAAAGCTATTAGAGAAATGTAGTTTACTTTGAAGACAAGGTTATATCCCAGGCACACTGCTCTCTGAGCAAAGCGACAGTGACCAGGAGAGGAAGAGGGGAGACTATGTAGGGAACAAACAGGTGAGGGAAGTTTTCTGCACAGGAAACTCTTTGAAGTGTATGGAGGCCACGCCTTGTCGCACTCACCTCAAGAGGTTGAAGCATTTCATTAAATTGAGGTATAGCTACTTCCCACTCAGGGTTGACTTGGTTTGAGGGAATTTCGGGGACTGAAAACAGTTTCAGTTTTCGGTTTCTAACTTCCTTAATTGAAAAGCCATAAATACGGTGACCATATGTTTTGAATCTAAACTGGGTTTAATACTGGACTGTCCCACAAATACAGGGCAGATTATCATGGTCTAAAGAAGGCGGTGGGTCTGGGGTGTCTGGCTGGCTTAGTTGCTAAAGCGTGTGACTCTTGATCTTCGGGGTCTTGAGTTCCAGAGCCACACTGGGCGTCGGGCTAACTTCAAACAGTACGGCGGCTGCGGGTGTATCTGGAAGGTTCAAGTCAACTGACTTGAAAAAAGTGGAAGATTCTTTGATTTGGATGATGACTTTACTAAAGCTGAGGGAGAGGGGGCATGGTCCTGCCAGCGATACTGAAGCTGAAAAAACCTGGACAGAGAGAGAGAGAGCATACAACATGAAATATAAAACACATACATACACTAGAGAAGGTACGATGAAAAACCTAAGAAGAAGGGACTTGCCCTGATCAGCAAGTGCAGGGAAACCAGAAGAAGAGTCTAAGATTCTGTACAGGAGATAATGTCCTCAGCACCCCTGCAGTACCCTCTCAGGAGCCGGCCCTGAAAGGCCAAGTGTGGGATGAGAGAAGTTCAAACAGAAAGCAGCAGCTAGAAGCGGAGAAACAGATGGGAAAGCCAGAGAGGGGGAAAGCAAAGAAATGGACGAAGACTTGGGGGAGAAGGGGAACAGAGCAGTGACAGAAAACAAAAACAAACTAACTCATTCAATGTACTAGCTTTTCAAGAATATTAACTCAGAACAGACTTCTAGTTTTCAGTTCACTTGGTCTGAATCACAGTAAGTTATTGCTACCCTTTCAATTCTTCTTTATCGGCTCTAATTCTTACATCTTAAAAGGGTCAGATCCTACTGCTCACTGAAATGGGGGAAGAGAATTATCCTGTGGGTTTCTGGCAAACGCAATTATACATGTGGGCTGAAAGATATCAAGCTAAGAACCACAGGTTCCTAGCTCGTAAGCCAGAGAAGCTAAGGCCATCTGGCTGCTTGTTCAGTTCTAAGCAGAATACAACTCAGAGCTACTACAGAGTCTCATTGGTTGACCAGCAGGCCACAAACAGCTGGCTTTGAGCCGGCCACATTTGCTATTATGATTAGCCAATAATTTTTTAAACCACCCCATGTGAGCGAGTCTTCTGTAATAAATTACTGATTTTTCAGAGAGGACTTTGTACTGGTCTGATCCAGCTGTCTTCTAGAAGTTCCCCAGATATTTGCACAGGGCGACCAGCTTTCAGAATACTGTATTCTTCTGGGTTTCAAGAGCTAACCTATTGTGGTTCAAGGTCTGCTCTACTTCATGGAGAAACGGACTGGAGCACGTCACTCTCATGAGACTCATAAATCACAAGTCTTCCCCGGCACTTGTCCTAAAGTCATCAGTGACCTGAACAGAGCTGTGATGTAGTCAACAGGGAGGTCTCCAAAGGTGGAGAAAAGGCACCATCTCACCCTTTTATATCCCCAAGTGCCGTCTTTCCCCGTACCCATCACGTTTATCAGAATGATAAATTAGTAACCTGACAAACCCCCCCCCCTCATGGATCTAACCAGCTTGAAATGCCTGATGCTACAGTGCTGCATTTCTCTGCCAGCGACAAGACTGGCAGCCTGGGATGTGCCAAGTTCTTGGCTCTCAATTGCAAAACAAAACAGTCTAGGAGGGAATTTGTGAGTTAGCTGATTTGCAAACACTACCGCAAGTCACCGCGTAAACACTTGTTTTTGTGTACCTATTATTTCTGCCAGGCAGTTACCTGGATGCATTCCTGACAGTGGCCAAATGTGCAGCTCAAGTTACCTTCCTCCTTCATTCCCACTGCAGTGAGCTCAGCTTATTTTGCACCATTAAAAAACAAAGATAAAAACAAAAAAAAAACCCCTTCAGGAAACAGTAATCACAGAGCCTCTTGGTTAATTACAGAAGGAGAGTTGCCGAGGTCACTCAGAATCAACATCAGGTCTACACATGTGTCCAGAACGGTCCAGGAAGATGCCATTCGAATGGAGCCAACTCGGGAATTAGGAGGAATTAAGAAGCCACACTTACATATACAGGGGTTGGTTGAAATTTCCAAGCACAAATTCATCCTGATTCCTCTAAAGTAAAAGGGGAAGTGTGGGCAAGGTGGACAGTTTTTCCATGACCCCAACTCCAAATACCAGTCTATGGGATGATCACACGAACCAACGACAACATATACTGGGCCCGACTGAATGGATGTGGAAAGCATTTTGACTTTTCACCAGAAACCTACGGCAGGTTCTTCAATTTTTCATCAACTGACGGTTGAAGAATCAGTCTAGTTCAGTATAGTGACTAGATCTTAGTCCCAAAGTTGGTAAGAAGCAGAACACAAACTGAATACAGATACTCCTTATTCCAGAGGTTGTATTCTTAATCATTTTACTAAATTCTCTTTCTCTCTCTCAGTCAAGATAAAAGTGGCATAAAACTTTTACATAACAAAAGATATTTAGAGGACATCACAGAGCACTGGCATTTTCTTCTCCATGTATATCTCAGAAAGAACTTTCCATTCATCTTCAGTGTGAATGCTAACTTCCAACTTACCAAACCCAGGGTTGAAGCACCAATCCTCTGGTAGAAAAACAAGTTATAATCAAGAAAATTCAGTGAAACTGGAAAGAGGAAAATCTGCAAGAGTTGATTTTTTTTTTTTTTTTAACATTTTCATAGTTTTGCAGGGTCACATATTCCTAACCAAGCTTATCTAATCTAGTTCTTGCCCCAGGCAGGGTGACTTAAGTCATCCCAAAGACAGGAAGGTTCATGCAATTTGTAAAGATCTTTCTGAATCCTACCTAGCTGAGAGGCAAGTTGTAAGCATCTCATGTCTGTCTGAGGCTCTGCGAAGTGCTTTGGAGCTTTTTAGTGGAAAGGTACGGCACAGATGCAAATTAATAACAATATAAATCAACTCAATTCCCACATGCATAACCATCTAATCCAACGAAAGGAATACACGAGGCCCCAGGCTGCAATGCCAGTCTTCTTCGGAAAATATATTTATTATTGATAGTGAGTGCAGTAAAGATGTCAGTATTCATGATCGAGAAGAGGTTGTATAAGCCAAGGTTGCCTTTATGTTGATAAAAAATGCCTTATTTCACTTGTAATCATAAACATTATTCCAGTAAAAGAGGTACATTTTTTCTCTCCTTTTTGTCTTACTTATATGATCACCATAATAAGTTAAAATGAAGTAGCTCTTATGTAGTCAGGGGAGAAAAGAAAAAAGTGAAAATCAACACACCAGAGCCCAGAAGACTGCACTGAGCCCTGCTGGGCTGAAATGGGAGGTTTGGTGCCCTCTCCCCAACCCCGTTCCAATTACCTTAGCCCCCATGCCAACCCCCAACCCCAGCTCTGCTGGAATGAAGATTCACCCAACCCTGGAGCTTGGTGAGAAGAGAAAGTTGAATAGAAAGTCAGATAGGTGGAGAGGGCTGCCTTTCTCTTTTAATCATCGTGAACAGGGCTGACTAACACTGCAGTGTGTCCTTGCTGGCTGATACCTGATCTAGGCCTTGGCTTTTCAAACTGCAGCTGATCAAACTGGGATACGCTTCGGCTGCATCTGCTCTTTGGTGCTTCTCTTTAATCGTCTTCTCCTTAAATGGGTTACTTTCTTACTAGGAAAAAAAAAATGTTCCGCCTCTGGAATTAACGTTGAGGAGTTCTGCTTCTTCTAAAAGTTGACTTTATCCTCCTTTTTCAAGCATGCTCTGCAAGAGAAAAAGAAAACATGAGATTTACCAGCAGAAGGAGGGATCCCCAAAACGGCAATAACTATTTAGTACTATTTATGTTACTTTTCCAAGATCTGCTCAAAAACACATAAAAGCTACATGCTTCTTGGTCTCAAAATATTATTACCTTTAATGAACACCATTGCTTAATCATGCATAATCTCTAAATGACCCCACCCCCACCCCTGCCACCATTACCAAGCTGAACTCAAGAGTGAGCACAGCCCGGATCATAGCGGGGTGTGGACAGGTGTGCTGTCTCACTACTAGGGGCATTTGGAAAAGTGTGTTAGTATTTCTGGTGGCCACAGGGACTGGGTGAATCTCCTGCAAGGCAGGAGGGGTGGGGGTGACGGGTGGAGGGTGGTGGGTCGGCGGGAGTAAAGGTTAAACCCCCAAGACTCCGAGAGGGCAAGAATCTCTCCCAGAGACCTCTGCCCACTCCAGGCAGAACACAGACGTTCGTGAGCCTGTAACGCCGGACGGAGCTACAAAGCTAAGTATCTATTCTGAAATTGCGAAAATGGTCCCTACATCCTATTTAGTTCTTTATTTTTGTGACCGGGGGAAGCGGGTGGTAAATAGGAAGAGCTCTCAACCATCAGGTTAAAACTCTGTAACTAGCCGGGGCAGTGGATATACTCTTTCCATTCTCAGTAATCTTTGAAAAAAAGACAAAAGTGATGCTTTTCCCTTTAGTTTTGAAATTATCCAGGAAGAGGAGACTAGGCTGCCTGCAGTTCACCTGTTCACACCTTCTTCCTTACAGACCTTCCAGCCACTCACATACCCAGCTCTTAACTGAGCTCCTACTAGGTAAGCTCTGCACGGAGGGAAGTGCTTTGGGGGAAACCAATACACAAGCCCGTGGAAAATTAAGGCATAATATAATGTAGTAATTCGCTATTTAAAAAAATATACTTGCTAAATATATGCTAAAATTAATCTTACTGAATAAATAACATACACACCTAGTATAAAATTCAAGATAAACAAAAGAATACGGAGGAAAAAGTAATTTTTTTCCTCGCACCTGTTTCCTAGGTTCTTGGGTATCCTTGCAGAGAAGGTAATAAATAGTTCAAAAGAGGGGTGGTTCTAACTCGTTCAGAGGAACAGAACTCTCTAGAACTGGAGTGGTCAGAGGAGGCTTCTAAAAGGACCTTTCAGACCGTTTTTCTGAGTCTTTCAGACAGAAGGAAGGCCCAGGAGCGGGCTGGGGAGGGGTGAGGGCAGGAAGCAGCCACAAGGATTCAGAGGTAGGAGCAAGCCCAGTATGTAAGGAGGGCGGAGGAGAAACACCAGCCTAGCCAGAGGAAAGGGTGTACACCAAGGATCTAAAGAGCGCCCAACTTAAGGGGGTAGAGAAGAATAAATGAAACAAGATGGCATTGGGAGGGAGACAAACCATAAGTGACTCTTAATCTCACAAAACAAACTGAGGGTTGCTGGGGGGAGGGGGGTTGGGGGAAGGGGGGTGGGGTTATGGACATTGGGGAGGGTATGTGCTATGGTGAGAGCTATGAAGTGTGTAAACCGGGCGATTCACAGACCTGTACCCCTGGGGATAAAAATATATTATATGTTTATAAAAAATAAAATAAAATAAAATAAAATAAAGAGCGCCCAAAAAGGGCCCAGAGTAAAAGCCCATTGGCTTTCTGGAAAAAAAAAAAAAACAAACCTGTTGGCCTCTGGAAAAAACCTGGGAATCCAACATATGTCTTCAAATAGGAAAAAATCATTTAGGAGGGTTACTCTGACCTCCCTGGCATAACGGGTCCAACAGAGTCTGGAGGCAAGAAGACCAGGGCAGAGGCAGATTAGGAATTAAGGGTGGAACGAGAAATAGAGCCATAAAAGACATAGCTAGAAAAACAGAAGTGGTGAGACTTAAGGTATGGTGATCCTCAGTGAAAGGGAGAACAATGGTGGTGTCCCTGAGAGAAAGAGAAAACTCAGGGGGAGGAGCCAGCCTGGGAATGAGGGAAAGGATTTAAATTGGGGGTTTCTAAGAAATGCCAGGTGGAAATGTCTAGAAGGAAGTTACAGCCTTGGGAAGAGATGTCAACATTTAGAGATAAAGATTTAAAGCCAAAGAAGAAGAAAAATGTTCAAAATAGAACAGAAAGACTGGAATGACAACTAAGAGAGCATGTTGGGTTACAAAAGCATAGGACAGGTAGATTATCCTAACTTAGCCATGATTATAGGCTATGTCCATAGGGCACAAAAGACCAGATACAAAAGCAGGCCAACTAGTTTAGAGAGAACACATACAGAAATGGTCACAAAAGATGATAATTAGAAAAGCCAGGTGCATCTAGAGAAAACAGGAAAGACAAAGCAGATAGAGCAGAAGACTTTGCTCAGCAGAACTGTCTTACAGAACAAACACCACGATATGAGACTACTCTCTAAACCATCATCCACATATGCTCTGTATTTGTTGGAAAAAATAAAAATTGAGCACCTACGATGCAAGAGTCAGATCAGACCATGTCCCAGTATCATAGTCTCTCATTTATCCTCTTGTGGCTTGATCTGTGTGAGACAACAACCGTGGGTCCAATTATTTGGACAGGAAATGATGAAGTCCAGATATACAGATAATCTTACCACAACATTATATGTTAACACAAAATAGAATCAGTATAAAGTAGATTTATACTCAGCCCATCTAAAGGCGTTCAGTTATTAAAGAAAATCATAACCTTACGAGTGACGCCACTTTGCATTTTGAGAGTTAGATACCCACTACTTTCTCCAACATACCAATGGGAACTTTAAGCTATTGTCTACCTGGTCAAGATTACAGGGCTGTGCCTCATTTTATAGTTTAGGTCCTACGGTTATGACAGCTATGTGACAATGTGTAATTCTTTTCAAATGGTGCAAAATAATCTGTAGTGACCACAATATAATTAAAGCAATAAAGTGTTTTTTGAGAGTCCAGGGAATCTTTTTACTATTCTTCTTTCTGTAATATATAAGGTTATTTCCCAGCCAGATCATATAATGTTAAGAATACCAGACTCTCTTTAATCTTCCAGAGAGACAAGCTAGGCCCTGGCCAGTCTGAAGATCCGTGGGCCAGTCTAACGAAAAGACTAACAGGACACTTTTTGAGCAAATATAAAATACAGAGAAGTCACTGCATTCACAGAACAGCCTGCTACATGTATTAAAATTCTGATTTTCAGAGATAGCACAACAGCTCGGCTAATGCACGGGTGGCTCCTTGAAGACACAGAAAAGAGGGAAGGCTTCAGGGCAGCCTGTCTATACCCTTGTTGTAAACTGCACTCCACTGCCACCAAAGGGTGGCGGAGGTGATACAGATCCTCCTCACTTCCGTCAAAGACATTAATAAATACAATATCAAGTTGAACCCCCCCCCCCAAAAGACTGGCAAGACACTCTGTTCTTACTATTCTAACTATGCAATAAAACATGCTTAAAACCCAGGCCCACTGACCTCTGACTGGAGGGATCCTGTGGCCTGGAAAGGTCTGTGTCATTTAGTGTCACCTTATAGGTGCTTCTCCTACAGTCTCTGTATAGGTTCTGTAAGTAGCTGCTTTTGGGCTGAATTTCAACACCGCATAAATTTAACACTGCATAAATTAACATAGGAAATTCCCCGAAGAATCAGGGAGAAGATTTGCAAGTTATAAAAAATTGCTTCCTTCATTTAAGGAACTGCTAACACTTAATCTTAATGTGGAGAAAGAAATTCCTTGCATTTGCTCATCATTCACATATAGGGGCCTGCAGAAACCCCTTTTATGAACAGCTGGGTAAATTACCAAAAGGAGAGCACGGCTCAGGCATCGGCACTGCTCCCTCCTCCAGTCTCTCTGATTCCGGCCACCGAGGAAGGAACAACTGGCGGCTCACACCGTCAGAGCAGGGCCTCTGGAGACCACAGATTGCCTGCCATTTCCATTTATTAAGATGATCTTCACTGTTTTCCTCAAATATTTTTGTTACACAGTAATCTCATCAACTCATTTTTGAATTATGGCTTTCTTGAAGTAGTTGACTCTGATAGCCACAAGTCAGCTACTAGATGTCTCAATGTCTTTAATATATACATATAGTGTATATATATATAGTGTGTGTATATATATATATGTAAAGATACTATTCAGAGTGCTTGTTTCTGAGCTCCTCCAGCATCTTGCCAAGATCTCAAAAGCCCCAATAAAGCTGAGTATGTAAGCAGGAGGATTTATGGGGAAGAACTGAAATGGGAATATGTCTGGGTACACCTGAGTTTTTCCCAAGGAGGGACATGAAAAGTAGGGAGAGTAGAAGACAAGGGAGTGATGAAGACACAATGAGGAGACGGTAAGACAGAAGCAAAAGTAACCAATCAATTCAATTTAAGAGGAGCACAAAGAGAGCTTGGCCTGTGCACCAAGCACTACACCAGACCACCTGAAAATCTGATTAGCTGACTTCCCGTGTCCTCACTCGGGCTCTCCCTGGCCAGCCAGGGCTGTTCTAAATTTGCCCTGCTTAATGCCTGGACCTGGTTTCATACCTTCCCTGACAAATGCTCTGTGTAATATTCAAATTAAGTTACAAGTAATTAACTGTTTACACAACTTGCTGCATTAGCAGACCAAACACAAACACTGCAGCTCTAACTCTTGAAGGATAAGCACTAGAAAAGAAATGCCTATTAAGAAGAAGGAGTCTATTACCATCGTAATATTTCTTCTATTAAACACGAATTTTAAAAAAAAGAGAAAATGTCATAGAGCGACTAAAATGGTTTTGAGGATTCCCTGTGACAGAAGAGAATGATAATGCACATAAAGTTTGGAATTCGGTTTGCTTTGATGGGACTCCAAGTCCAAAGGGCCACCCTACCGAAGGACGGGAAATCTGTGGCCCACCCATGTGTTATCCAGAGTATGAGCAGCCCAGCTGGGCCATTAATAAACGTCATTAAGTGATGAGAATAAAGAAGCCTCTGAACACAACAAAAACAAGCTCCCACAGGTCTTCCCAGAATATTAACCATCTTGATTTATCTCTGTGCTCCCTGAAGGTGGACGTCTGTGGACATCAGAAGCAAATGCGTAAAGAGGGGGCCCCCGGGGTGGGTGTGTGGAAGCAGGGTGACTGGAGCAGCAGAGCCAAGGGGGGGTTAGTGCCGATGGTGAGCCGGCCAGGGGACCGTGCTACCTTGGTTCAGTGCCTCCTTCCTCCCTCCTGGCCATGAAAACCAGATGTGGCTCCTCACCCAAGGGTACCAAGTTTCAAAGGAGGCAGCAGGAGGGGAAGAAAATACTTCTTTCTGAGGGGCTCCCACTCTCTGTCCAAGACCTCTTCCGATTGTTCCTGAGGCTGAACTAGGAACTAGTTCCCAGGGTGGGTCTGACGAGACCTCTGCCGGATGGCTCAGGCCCGAGAAGCAGTGACAGGTACTGGCAGGTTCCCAACTCCCGAAAGAGGGAAAACACAGACTTAGCAGGGCCTCTGAAAGATCGAAGACCTCTAATCCAGATTAGGCCAATGGGCTCTAGAGTATGTCTGTCAAACTCTTGTGCACAGTTACTTGGCGAATTCGCTAAAAGTTCAGATGTCCAGGTCCAATCTCAGACCTTCTGAACCATAATATCCAGGGATGTGTTGCATTTTAAATATCCTCCTCGGCTGATTCTGATGTCTCCCCAACCTGGAGACCTGATATTACAGAAAACAGCACACTGGGTTTGGCGCCAGGAATGGGCTATTCTGGTCTGGACTCTGTCCCGTAATTTGTGAGTGCAAATACTTCCAGGTGAGAAGATGGGGTTAGTTCACATGACCTCTGAGGTCTGTCTAGCTCTTAACAGCCCATGACTCTACTCAATCATTTGGACGTAATTATAATTCATCTGAAAACAATGATAAAATACAACTTGCTTTGGCTCTGGGTTTTTCTTTCAAGAACGTTGATTTCGAAAGCAACAGAGAATCCTACGCTTTTAGACCTTCTTCATGCTCAGAAAACAGGGAGTTATTTGAGCTAGTCTAACACATACCCAGGTCACAGGGGAGTTACAAAGCACTGTCCTTAAGAAGGCTTATGCTTCCTGCCATGGGAAATGCTTCCATATGCCCTGATCTCAATTCAGGATTTCTATTTTGGGAGATAACCCAAGGACTGGAAGTGTCATTTCCATTTTGGAAAGGAAGAACTGGGTGCACTAGCATTGGGCTGAAGTAACTTCGTATTAAGATCTAGCCTCATTTACTGGGGTCTTGACCTCATGCTCTCCACTACCATGGGGTGCCTTTTTGATCTCCCCAATGATACCAGCAGGAAGCATAGGCCTAAGGTAGGCCCTACCTCGCTTACAAGATGTCCTCATTTCCAGCCTTCCTGCAGTTGATCTGCTTACTTGGCCGCCGACCCACTGCCCATTTGTTGATTTAAACTTCTGCATTGGTTCATCTTCTCCTGTCTGGCCTCCACCATCTGACTCCAGGCTGCACACCAATTTCTGCCCTTTGGCATCTCCTGGGCCTGGTCCTTATTTTAGTTCCAGGCTTTCCTTGGCTCTTCTGACCTGGCTTCCTGCTCTGTCTCCACACTCCCTTACCACTCACGATCCACGTGGATAGGTGAAAGCCACTGCAGAGCAGGGGAGCCTAGGGCTGGCTAGAGGTAGGCAGCCTACATTTTCTGGTGGAGTGTATTAGCTGGCAGGCTACGTTTGCCAGGCGATGCTGAGACAGCTTTTTCCAGTACACTGCCTTTGGAGAAACTGTTTTTACCCCCTCCTAGTTCATTCTGCCACTTTGGCTTCCCTGGGGCTGTCAGGAGCATCAGCTTCAAGGAAAGACTATATAGCTGTCGGAGACCAGGCAACATGCAGGAAAATCAGAAGTACACATTTAAGGCCGACAGAAAAATCTAAGAGGCAGAGGCACAAGGGCTGGAGGTCCCCAAGGCAGGGTGCTGCCTATACTAAACAGACACGTCTCTTGACTGAAATGCGCTCCTGGACGTGTGTTCCTGTGCACACAAACTCTTGCTCTCCATGCATGTTAGTAGAATTAATCCCACATCATCACAGCTGGAAGGCCGTCAAAGATCACCTAGTTCAAAGCCATAATTCAGCAAAGAAGAAACCGAAGCCTAGGTCACCATGACTAGCCTGGAATGTTACCTACAGTACTTCCCATAAACTCTACCTTCCAGGGGACACAGAATGTTTGCCCAGAGTCCAGCCAGCTTCTGTATCATTCTGTCAGCAGCAGGCTTGGGGAACGAGCTGGAACGCTTCGAACCACCCCCTAAGCATGTGACTCCCCCCAACAGCCCCACCCCACCCCAAGCAGCCAGATGTTGCAAGAAAGTATCAGAGCAGTGGGGGTGTCCAGGGAAACGGAGCAATACAGATCCGAGAGGGGACCTTTCTCTATCCTCTCCCCACCGTCTGATGAAAGAAAACTTGGGTACCTTTTTGGTCCACTAGCAGCAAATATCCCAAGCTTCCCATTTCTTTCCCACCTTCTGTGGTCCCCCCTAAGGCAGGTGAACCAAGACTGAATAGGAATCAGGTTATCAGGGTAAGAACAGGTAATTCAATCGTGGGGAGTTTATAGAAAGCCAAGAAGGAAAGCAGATAGGAGAAATAAAAGACACAGCCTATCAATCGATGTCCTGTTCCACTTTTGAAAGCCGTACCTCATATAGCTAGCCAATAGTTTTTAAGTCTCAGAAACAATAATTACAGCAATTTATTATCTCTTTGCCCTTATGAAGAACATATAACTTAATATACTGGAAGTAACAGCCAAAATGTCTCACATCAACCCAGGAGGAATTGTATAAGAATAGCTGAAGGGAAACTGATGTGGGTAAATGGATGGAGAAAGGAAAAACAGAGCTAAGGAATATCCGGATATTTTCTGATCAGTAAAATGTATTAGTCTATAGAACGTGCCTCAGGGGAATTGGTGAAAGCCCAATCTTGTGAATTAGTTAAAAGTGGAGTGGATTTGGTCCTTGGAATTATTCCAAGGGGAAAACTCTTGCACTGTGCCGGAAATGGGCAATATGACCTAATGGGTTGTTGCCATGCTGACTATTTTCTACATTAGCATGTCTGGGTGGTTCTTTGGATTTAACAAGGGAACACAGAAGGGGAGCTGACCCGTCAGGATCACTATATTGCAGAAGACCCTTCTGGCAAGGAATGGAATCGGGGGTCACAAGGTTAGAAAACTTCACACTGAGAAACAGAGAAATGTGGTATGAGAAGAAAGTGCTCAGGAAATGCTGGTATCAAGCCCCTGTGGCCATTTTGCTGTGGCCTTAAAACAGGGCACCTTGGGGCACCTGGGTGGCTCAGTGGTTAAAGCCTCTGCCTTCGGCTCACGTCATGATCCCAGGGTCCTGGGGTCGAGCCCCACATCGGGCTCTCTGCTAAGTAGGGAGCCTGCCTCCTCCTCCTCCTCTCTCTCTCTCTGCCTGCCTCTCTGCCTACTTGTGATCTGTCTGTCAAATAAATAAATAAAAATCTAAAAAAACAAAAACAAAACAAAACAAAACAAAAACAGGGCACCTTTTTGCTGGGGGGGCACCTTTTTGCTGGGCTGCACCTTTGTCCATGGTCCATGGCCCACCTATCTGTTACCTTCAGTCTCCAATACTTCATTTGATATTCATATTTTTCTCTTCACTTCATCAACATCGTTGACATTTTCTCTCAATACCTTATTTCTGGATTAGTGGATAATGGTTGTCCCTTCTCACATCCAACTCAAAAACCAAACACCATTTTTCATTGTTTTTGTTTTTATGGTAAGGTGTATCTTGGTTTAGTTGTTACATTTACAGTCATGACTTTTCCTGGGTTTCAAGTCTCTCAACTATAAAACCGTGAGAATAAAACCGTCTCTATTTACATCTCAGGTTGTCATAAAAACAAGCAAGAGAATGGATGTGAAATCACCTGGAAATCTAAAGTACTATAGAAATATAAGGTATCATTGCTTCTTGTTTTCTTGCCCTTTATAATGTTGCCCATCTTAGGATAATAATACTTTGTGGACAGCTATCTTTGTATTTTTACCTGGTGTTATATGCTCCCTGAATATAAGAGTTGTGAAAACAATAGATACCTCAAAGCACACTTGCTGGAAAGGACATTAAATTATGTTGCAGAGTGGGGGAAGGGATCTCTTTTGGACTCACTAGAAATAACTTGGTGCTTCTAGATGATCTGTTTAGTGGTTTCAACATGAAATAACACAACGGAAGAAAGAGGAAAAAAATAAGATTTACTGAATACTTTATATAAATGTAATCCCCATAACAGTGGGGATAATATCACCCCAATTCACAGCCAAGAAAAATCAATGCCCAAGGTCACAGAGTTGGTAAAAGACAAAGCTTTAATACAAACCCAGATCTGCCCAATGTGAACTCCCTACAGCACTGTGTGGCATATATGTTGTCACAAAGTAAGTTTGTTTTATTCTATAAATATATGCCATTGATCCCAAGAGGCAAGGTGCAAACAATTCAACACAACCCAGATAGGCAGGGGGGAGTCGAAACTCCATGCACCCTCACAGGTACCACTTTGGTAATGTTACAAATCACACCCTGCAAACAGGCATGTTAGTCAGATGCTAGCGAAGAAACATACACTTTGTCACAGCCGTTCTTTGCACTAACTACTACCCCCACCTTCATGTGGCACTAATATCAAGTTAGGAAAATCCATGGGTCAACCTGCAGGTCCCAGGCGCTTCAGTTAGTATTACTATTAAAGGTTGGGGCTTGTTAAGAGCATATAAGAAACTGTCTTTGACAAATAAAATGTAGTAACTTAACATTAGCAACATTACTTCTAACAAAGACCTTTAAAGAAAAGAATCCCGGGCATGCTACTAGAAGTTACACAGTTGGAGCTACAAGCAAGGAACAGAAGCCTCAAGTCACTAGGCTTTTAAGGAAAATACAGGCTTTTAAATAAATCTTGATTCTATTTTTTTCTACTAATACTGATGTTACTTTCCGGCTATCCAGACAATACCAACCCTCCCATAAATATCAGAAATTTACAGAGTGTTAGACATTTACACTAAGTGGTTTTATTGTAACTACAGCCAACTAGACTGCAGAAAGGCATGCTGTGTAACTCAAACACTAGATTTAGTTGGGTCAGAAGGTCAACTGTAGGGAGTTTGTGAGCAGAAAGAATCAAGGTTTCTAATAATTTCTGTCTGTCAGAACAACGTACATCCAACTGTTAAATCAGTTAAATGATAGGCAATTACGTGACCTGCCAGAATTGATAATTTGCTTCAGAGTTTAACATTAGCTTTCTAAAACACATGAATTACAGAAAACACATGTCCTGTGAACACTGAATTATTCTGGAATGGAGGGGGCGGGTCAAAAGAAGAGTATGGCTGAGGTACATAAAAGTGATGGAAAGTGTTGCCTAAATCCCATCTCTGACCTCCCTTTCCCTGCCCAGTCTGCTGGGCTCTCCCAACCGGTAGAAGATTGAATGGTGCTTGAAAGGTGGCTTCTTGTTTTAGTTTTTTGTCTTTTGTGTTCCTAAACCAGGCTCTCTGCATGACTACTTGCTGCTTATAGACCCAAAGATGCTGGCCCCTTACCTTGCATCCTTTCTTTTTGCTGGCTTTGAGTACTGGCCCAGAAATCCGGGGCAATGACCTTGAGGTCACAGTTATTATAAAGGACAAAGGCTCAAAGCAACTGGATAAAATATTGTTTTAGCAGGAATCTTCTTTCCTACAAGTGAATGAGCTAAACATAAGGTGAATATGGGTTCTTTCCACAACCGCCAAGATGGAAGTCGATTACTAACTAATGGACTCGTTATGGCAATTCCTGATGACAACGACAATTTTGGTTTATAAAGCTCTTCCATACACATTAACCTATTCAGTCCTTATCACTATGATGCTGGGCTCACTTCCTTCTGGTGCCCCATTTAACCTGGCCGGCACACCCACCTGTTTGGCCTGATTGACACAGCGCATGTACTGGTCAGCCAGAGCGGAGCAGCTGAGGGTCTGCTGGGTGTTCTGGCGGTAACACTGGAGAATTTTGGCCTGCAGATCAGCACAGACAGGATGAAATTCATACCGCCTGAAAACAAGAACAGGAACCAGTGAGACAAACGGTCTTCGATCAGAATGAAGATTAAGGCTATAGAGTATATGAAACATTAAATAAGATGCATATGTTACAAGTGCAGGAAGAAAATTTCTAAAAATGATTTCTATGACATTAGTTCCAGTAATCAATACACCATGAACCTCTCCCGACACTGTAACATTCCCAACCAAACCTATACCTCGATCAGCTGAATGGTGCCAATACTCTTCAGCCCAGTCAGCCAAATCAGAAACCTGAGAGCCCTAACTTCTCCCTTCCATGCCCATATCCAGCCGGTCGCAAAGTTCGAGATAATACGTCTGGTCCTCTTTCTCTATATTCACTATCATGACATTAATTAAAAATCACTTGTATTCTGGAATTAGCCAATGCCCTCTAAACTAATCTGTCTCTTAGCTTTTACCCCTCTCCTCCTGCCTACCAGAAGGTTCTTGCTAACACATATGTGTAACTGAGACCATATCTCTCTCTACTACTTTCTAAATAAAATGCAAGGTCAACAGGCAAGCCCTTCTGGATCAGGTTTCCATCTGCTCTTTAGCCTTCATTCCCCGCATGACTGTGGCCTGACCAAACCACTTTCAGGGTTTGATCCACACATGTCCCTTCATGTCTTTGTTCATGCTGCTCTTGATCTTGGACATGCTCTGCACCCAGACTCCCACCCATTCCTATATATCTGGAAAGTAACTACTCGTCTTTCAATATTTGGGTTAAGTACTGAAGTGTGTAACCTTCTCTACACAGCTTCACTAGCTGTCCATTGAGGGTTGAGTCTACTACTCCCTTTTTGATGACCCCAATGACCCTGGATTAGCGTCTTCTACCACTTTTTTCACCTTCCACTTAATACTGACTACACCATAGTCTGGTGTAATTTACTAGCTTATACCTACTAGGAGGCAAATGCCAAGAAGTAAGGACTGTCTTATCTTCTTTGTGACCTCACCTATGGATATGGATACCTCTTATAGAAGTCATGCAATAAACTACTGAGAATACAAATGGGTGGAGAAAAAACATTTTTAAATTTTCTGGGCTAAAATTTCACTAATTATACTTACAAATCTCAGATTTTAGTTAGATTTGCTTTCAGTGAATATGCAGTACCAAACATAAATGTCTCTGAAAATCTTAAAATACATACTTGAAAAATGATAACAAAATCAACCAAATGAATTATACCAATGAAAAGGAAATATTCTTATTAAGATGGTAGAGGAACTTGAATTATAAGGACTAAAAATACATGGAAAAATACATAATATTATCACTTTTAATCTAGGAATTCATATTTTTTTCAAATTAGTTTTGTTTAGTACAAAAGGCTTCCAGTCTTTCGTATCAGTTCTTTTTTTGCAATTTAAATTTTTTTATTTCTATCGTAATCTTGAAATAGCATTATTTTATATTAAATGGGTTCTTAAAAAAACCTCTGGAGAATACAGGGGGAATATTTCTCATCAATAAGGAAAACCCCTGGGTGACGATTTGTCTCATTACTTTTATCCAACATACTAAACTAATATATATTTTGCTAGAACAGAAAACTGAAATGCAAACCATGTTACTGGTCCCTGAGGGAATTTACTTCTTCCTACCATCTGAGGAAAGCAGACATACAGGGGAAAAAAAAAAATAATCCCACAAATTTTACACAACACTGCTTTTACTTTTTCATTCATTACCTTACTGCTCTGCCAAATACGTGAGAACAGAATTTATATCCAAATCCCTGGAGTTTCCATTCTCTCTAAGATTTCAAAGTTTGTATGTCTATGAATTCTTTTTGGACATGGATTTCCCTAATCCCCTACCATGAACATCAGCATCTGAAGGGAGTCGGCTGTGCTTCGGAACGCAGAAGCACAGACACCACAAACTGACTGGTTATAGCAAGACACATCTGGATAAATATTGAATAAAATATAATTAAGCATTAGGTCAACTGAATCCAGAAAATACATGACTAACACCTAAGATTGTTCATGGGAAAACAGGGTTATGTTCTTTCCTAGGGCTGAGGACCATGATTCTTCTATCATATCTTAGGTTTAAAGGCAAAGGGAGGAGGATGGGGAAGGAAGATGAGAACAATCCCCACCTTCTCTTCAAATCTTCCCCATTAACATGCAAGAAAAGATTGTTAAGAATTGAGCTTCCACATGCTACACATCATAAAGAAGAGGGTGGGTTTTTTTTTCTTTTAAAAAACTATTTGCGATGAAATAATTCATCCAATACTCTGAACTCCTTAGAAAGTGGTAATTTAAGTTGTATATAAACATTTATCGAGTTGAGCTGTTAGTCAGGTAAGTTAACGTCCATGAGTTATTTATGATCTGAAATGTGTCAAAATATACTTTTATCACCACAAATCAATACTGCTCACTTCCACGGTCCTTGATTTCCTGTCTGGTAGTCTGGTCTATGAGACACACACACACACACACACACACACACACACACCCCTGCTGAAATCCTTTTTGTATACATTTCAATGTGTATTGACGATTAGATAGTAGAAAGGGGGGAAACGGGTGGAAATCAGCATAATTGTCTCCCAGTTGCTGGAGTAGACTCTGGTACATTCTTCTTGGATTAATCTGTAAGGGCAAAGCTCTGCCTCTGTATTGATCGGCAATGCTTGTTCTGCTGCTCTAATGCACTGTTTTCACTCTGGGAAAATGCTAAATGAGATTACTGTCCACCATTAGAAGCCCATAAAACACAAGCCATGGCACCTTCCATTCAGGAAAAGGTTTAAAGGCATTTCCAATATGCATTATGGTAAGCTCTCCATACAGCCACCCAGTCAGCAATTGATTTCTATTGACTGATTTCCTTCCTGCTGATGGAAAAAGCCACTACTAGGCAAAAATAACAAAAGGGCAGAATTTCAAGAAACCGAAGAAGGAAAATTAAATCTTAGCTGCAAGAGACACTTAAACAATTTAACTTCTTTGCAGGAAAGTAAGATTAAAAAAGGCAATGGTGAATTGAGAAATGTTAAGACAAAGACGAAATAGAAGTCTGGAGAACTCAAAACGGGAATGGAGAAGAGATAAACAGTAATCCAAAAACATACTTGGCAAAAAGGAATTTGTGGAATAAAGTCGATACTTGAAAAATATATTGATCACAAACAACAGAAAGCCCAGTTTTGCTGTCATTTGAAATGACTGGGGATTCTGATGGGTCCCACCACATATCCTTATGCCCCTCTTCACTTTCCTTTTCCTTTCTGGACTCTACACTTGGTTCCCTTCCTCCTCCCTCACTCCCACAAGCACTAGCAGCTGCCTTTGCCCTTCCTACCCCACCCCACAGTGGCACTGAGGACCAAAGGGGTTGATGACGGTATCTGGCGAGAGAAATGGAAAGCCAAAGACTTGAACAGAGAATAAAATCACTCCTGGCAAGGCATTCTGTAGCTAGTGAAACCATCTTTGCTAATGTTTAAGCCTAAATATTCACTTAAAAGGCAGTGAAGAAAATAGATCTAAGTATTTTGCTCATTATACTGACAGGGCCACCGCAGAAACTTTGGGGGTGGGGGGAAAAACCCAGAAAAGAATACAGAAATACATTTGGGCTGTTTCTAATTTTTCGGTGCTTAAAATAACACGGTGATGGATATAAATTGTTACTGTAGTCTCTGATTCTTTCCTGGGGATAATTTCTTATAAGTTGAATTAAGGGTCAAAGACAAATAAAAACATTTTGGCAAAACGGAAGCCGCGATAAGAAGTGTTCGGCTCTCCTCTTCAGACTCGGTGACACTCTGACACTCGGCCATCTGTTTTCGAGCTCTCTGCAGGTTTCCCTGCTGCTTCCCCCACTTTCCTGTCTGAGAAACTTCTTTTGATGTGGGTCTGAGCTTTATATTTCGAGGAAACTACTTACCCATCTTTTTAGTTCTTCTAATATAAACGGCAAGGATAACAAGGTAAACTTCAGAGAAGGAAAAAAAAAATATGGAGACAGCGCTCCTCGAGACATCTCCACCAGAAGGCTGAAGAAGTCATGCAATGACCGTCAGCAGCCGCAAATTCCGAATGCTCTCAGGAACACAGCAATCATTCATCGGGAGTACAGGTGCACAAAAAAAGAATCCTTTCCCTGTATCTGGACCAGTAAGTACACAGTGGTGTGGGGAGGTGGGGGTGGGGGTGGGGAAGGGAAGTGGAGGGAAGGACGGAGAGGAAGTGGGGAAGAGAGGGAGAGAGGAGGCAGGGAAGGAGGCAGGCAAGGAAGGAATGGGTAGATGGATAGATATAAGAATGGCTGGTGCTAAAAGAATTCTGATTCTTTTAACAGGTTGTGACAATACATCCTTCATGGGATCTGGTGATCTCATAAAATGGTATCTCCCACATTAAAAGTAGGCACACAGCACAGCCATGGAGTCAAATCTTTAGCTCTAGTTCCTACGGCACAATGCAAAAACTCTAATTTTATTCTGTATTAAACATTTCATTAGATGTTAAGCCCGGGAGTCGGGATTTCTGCTTTTAATGACACAAAACTAAAGCTCTCAAGCCCACTGCCAATAGTTAAAACTATGTAATAATCCACTCACTTATCATTTATAATAAAGCTATCATAAAATGCAATATCAAGGAAGAAATTCAACTCAAATGTATTACCTATTCAACTTTTTCCATTTTTCATTTTACCTTAAATTACAATATCCTAATAATAGTTTCCAGACTAAAACGTAAACAGCCTCTTTTTAACAATGCAAAATCTGAAAAACAATTCAACCTCAAGCTTTTCTGGCATTCCTAATAACTGCTAACCACCCTTAGTAATGATGCTTCTATCTGAGGTCTAATCAAATTTCCACAGTTACATTAAGAGGCCAAACATCTCCAAAAGCTGCTTGCCTTCTTAGTTTCAACTTGTCTCCATATTGCTATAAAATCTGAGAAAATAAAGTGAAATAAAAGCAGAGGACTTTTTTTTAACATTTATTTTCTTAAAACGATGAACGTGAGCTATGATGTTGTCCATCATCTCAACACAAAAAAATGCCAAAAGGCCTCCCCCGTTTTCAGAGAAGGGACTTGTTGACCTTGACGACACCTGGTCCGGCACTTGACTCAATGAACCAATCAAGCTGGAGTGTGGATCGTTACCCATAATGAGTGCCATACCATCCAACCAGCAGATGCAACCGGGTGTTGGGAAGGAAAATCTCAGCTTCGGCTGAAGATACAATAGAGTTTATAGAATTCTATCCTCTACTCCAAAGCTTGAAAGAGCAGTATCTATCTGAAAATATTTTAATATTTAATTTTTAATTTAATCTATGATTGACTTTGGAGAAAGAGGTCAGTATTACAACTCAGTAATCTGGATCCACAGGAGGAAGGTGACCTATCTGCAAGGATGGAGGGGAAAACAAAGCCAGTCCTACTCCAGGTAGTAGCATCCCAAGGAAAGGGCCTAACACCGGGAAAAATACACAGGAAGGACCTCTGGTCACCTTTCTGAGATAAAATGGATAATACGGTGTTCTCCATACACAGATTCACCGTTTAAACCAATAGGCCCCACATATCCCAAGCAGATGAACACAAACAACCAGAATATGAGGTGAGTGAAAAGCTTTCCGATTTTGCAATGTATTTTTTCTTCCTTCTTCAGGAATACAGAATGCTTGGAAATGACAGGGACATTAGGGCAAACGTAGGAGGAGAGTGGGAACCGAACATGTGACCACGTGAAAGCAGGTGGGAGCTGGAGCTCAGTGGACAGTGATAAACTCTGACGTTTATCCTGCTAACTATACCAGGCCCTGAGTGAGGTCCTACACGGACTCATCCCATAAGGGTCTGGATTTAGAAAAATGCGGCCATGTTCTGCTGCATCTGCAAAGAGTAAGGACCCAAACCATTTTTTGTTTAATAAATATTTTCTTAAAATCTGGTAACCTAGAAAGACTAATGGCCACTTTATATTAAAAAAAAAATTTCCCAGAAAATTTCTCCAAGTAATAATGTCTTGGACAGGTAACAGTCATTTGGTTGAAAAGATTTGTGAAGTCAGGCATCAGGTATGAGGCAGAGAAAAACAATCAGTTGGCTAATTTCAATTTTCTACCATATCATGGTACCCTTGACACATTCGGGCTACGTGCAGCAGACGTATTCTCTAAAAAGAGAGGTAAAATACTTCTTTCTTACGTAAAAGATGCCTAGAATAAGAGGCGATAATTATACAGAGTTTAGGGACACAGAACATAAATGATGCCAACATTAACTCAACCTGGAAGGACCCCAAATTCACTCCCGATCACACTTTCTTTGAACAACTCAGGACTCAAAAGATGCTGCTTTCTCGAACTCACACAATCTTCTCATGAGGCGAAACGCTTAAGCTAACATATTGCACTGAGCGAGGCTTAACTTAGAGGAGTATAAGCCATTCTTCCTTTTCTCCCTTTCTTTCTTAACGATGCTTGGAATATTGTTATTGCTTAATAAATGCCAAGTAATAATGCGGTAATAAAAACAGGGACTGGTGGGCTAACAATGCCGCTCCTGGCTTTAGCAGCTGGGACCGCAGCCAGTTACACAAGTGTCCTCACCAGAAACATCGCTCCTGCATCCGCGCAGTAGGAACAAAAGAGAATGGCAGTTCACAGACGCGGCCCTTGTTTGTAAGAACTGTTACTATCTGCAGAGGCATTTTCCGTTCCTTCAAAAGACCCACAAGCCGTGGAAGGCAGAGGTGTCCAGGGCCCAGTGTTAAATGTGAATCTCCAAAGGATACATCACTGTGTGAGTGAGAACAAGCCATCCTTATACACCAAATTATTTTTAATTGAAATATCTCAATAAGGCTTCAAGGTGAAGAAATGCATTATTATTAACAGTTTAAGTACAACTAAAGAAAAGAACAGGCATCTACTCTCTCCTGACTTGGTAAAGTAACTGTATAATTAAATAACTTAAGAAATGTTAATCCTGAGCATACAACATCCTTGCATTTCTTTCATTTTAAATATGTGTATACCTATATATAATACATTGAACTTATGCCAACACAAATTAATTTATTTTGCCCCTCCCCCCCGACTTTGTGAGTGATTTCTAGTCCCCCTATCCTGTGACTTTGGCATGTTCACTAAAATTGGTCTAAGAATTGGTCTCATTCTTTCATCCATTCTGTTACTCCAATAACAGATATTATTAAGCATTCGCTACCTGCCATTCACGATGATAGGCTCTGAATAAGATACGATCTTTGCCTTCGGAGAGCTCACAGTCTAATTAGGGGGTAGGGAGAGAGAAAAGTGCACATGCCATCTTATAAGGAGATGGAGAGGTAAAAACAGTTGTAAACATAGCGCTAAGCAAATTTGGGAGATCTGGCTTTGGATAGAAAAGAAATGGAATATATAGTGTTTTAGACAAGAGGACATCTCTCACTAGTGAATAGGAAGCAAAAACTGGCTTTAGGATTTTCTCGAAGCAACTTCGAGCCCGCTGAAGATATGTCCAGTGTATCTAGACTATAGAGACAGATTGCGAGATGGAGAGGAGAGACCTCCTTTGACCTTGGGGATCTGAATACACCCATAATCTGGTGACTCCAGGCCTTCCGAACTCCTCTACTTCCCCCTGGAGAAAAGCTTCGTATTTGTGTTCATGACATTGGCCAACACAGGCCTGGTTTGGAGAGGTAGAAGTAGTTGTATAGAGCTTGTAAATTCTCTGAGTCGAGTAGGAATCCACAAGGAAATAATCAGAAGCCAGGACACAGCTTTAGAGCTGCCAACAATCAACAAATGTTGAGAAAAGTTCCCAGTGGCTACATGAGTAGGACAGCTCTGGTGGTAACTCTCCATTGATGCTAAAATGACTCTTCAGCCTTCGTTGCTACCCTTGTTTGAGAAGGACTTTGAGAATCACTCTATTGCTTTATTCCTTGATATGGCCAAGGAGAATAAAACTGGGTAATCTGGCCCTGGATCAATGCCCAAATTTAGAAGTAGGAAGGAGGAACTGGGATAAGATGGAACAGGAGGAACTGGGATAAGATGCGGAAGGTAGAAAGATACTGGGAAGGAGGAGAACATACCAGTTGGGAAATCATGGAAGAGGAGGGAAGGCATTTTGGAGTTTTCTCAGTGGAGAAAAAACAGAGGGTCTGGCCGAGCATCCCAAGCAGTCCATGGGAAAGGACAGGGCAAACAGGACTGCACATTCTCGGCCAGGGAAGTAAACTGTGCGTTTGTTTTCCAAGACAACTTTCACTGCAATTTCTGGAAGGGATATCACACTTCTCCTCATCGCCTGTTCTTCCCGTAGAAAGTCCTCAAGTTCAGAAGACGAAGAACTGGGTAGAGCCAGTGTGGCGGTCCCCAGCACAGCCAAAAGGCAGGCACCAGTGCTGGCAATTTGACAGGCTTTTCTGATAGAGTAGAAGACTCTCCATGCAAATGTTAATGAAACGCTGAATACAACCTCCCAGAGATAATCCTTCCATATTTGAAGACATATACTTCACAGGCCTTATTGTATCATTTTCATCAACAAGACCTAACTATTATAATATCATAGAGTCTCAGAATCCTCAGCGTAGTATGGTACCAGCAGTCTGCACAGGAATATGGTTGGGCATACACATTCGAGTTAAGCTCCTATTTTTAGTCTCTTAACAATTTTTCAAAAAGAATTACCCTTTGGGATGGATTTCTTATGCTCTTCAGCTGAGGGGATGCTTGCGGGGCAAGGGCGGGGAGACAATGGTGACATCCCATTGGAGTCACCCAAGCATAAAAACACACCCCACTCTCCCCACCTCTTCCCTGTCGTGGTTCCATGTGAGAGAGTGCTCTTCCTACTAAGAGAAGTCAAGAATAGCTTCATTTTTTAAATTTCAAAATTGTCCCAGAGCTCAGTGTGGACTGCGGCGCACCTTAGAACACCTAGGTAGAGACCGAACGTTCCATCTGTAGTGACACAGTGAGCTGCGTCGCCGGAGGTGAGACTCCTTCCTCTGCTACTCTGGGAAAGCAAGAGCCAACTCCCAGACACACCCAGGAAGGCCTGTGGCTGGCTCCCTTAACTAAGAGCTGCGAATGTGATGTATTTTAGTGACAAGTGAAGGAAAAAAAAAAATCACCCATACTGATCTCCCCTCTAAGTGTTGGAGGGCTAGAAATGAGGAGTGTGTGTGTGTGTGTGGGGGGGAGAATCGCAGGTGGGAAGGAGACAGAGCAAAGCCTGTTGCTGGTTCTCCCTGCCATGGGGAGGACTTGAACTTGAATGGGAGGACTCGAAGGGAAGAGTGCGTAAGCACTGCCAGTGGATGCCGGAAGCCCCTGAATGTGGCACCAGGCCACACCAGCAGACCTCCAGGCACACAGGGCAGCCAGGCAGGGAAAGTCACATGGGCATCACAGGGATGGCCGCCGCATCCACACCATGAAGGGATGCTGTGGGATGTGCAGAAACCAAAGGAGGGAGAAAAACATAGGCTCCTTAAAGACACACCTTCGCAGAAGTCACGGGTAAGAAAAGCACTGCACTGTTCTGAGGGGGAAAGGGTCTCTCCCGGGTGGGGGTGGCATGGGAGTGCACGGAAAAGGAGACGGGATACCTGAAGGCCCTTGAAGGAAGGATGGGACTGCAAGGGGACAGAGGACATTTGAGAGTGGGCGTATGTGAGCCCCGGTCCAAGCTCGGTGGAGCCGGACACGTTCAGGGGACCGGGGCTGGAGGCGGGGCTTGTAGAGGCAAGAGGTGATGCTGGAAAGGAAGGGGCCGGGTCTGGGAGAGAATGCCCGTAACAGACAGCATGCTCAGGGTCTACTCCGCGGCTGACGGTAAGCCACCAGCCTTTCCAAACGAGGGGGTGAAGCTATAAAGGTGTCACCGTGAAAAGCTTGACCTGTTATGAATAAAGCAGCTGGATGGCAGAGGGACCTGACTAGTCCGGCAGGCCAGCAGAGCACTCCCTAGGTACAAAAATAGGCCAGAAGGGCAGCCCCGGAAGGCAGGAATGGCCGTGCTAGCATACAGGACATGGGGGTCAGGGGAGGAAAGAAGAGGCGACACACACAGCTTAGGCCCAGGGATTTACAGAATGGAAGTGCTCAGAGATGCCAGGAACCCCAGGTGGACAGGTATGGAGCTGGAGCTGAGCCCGGGGCAGGGCTGTGAGCACACGGGAGATCCCCAAGCAAGACACAGGGGTTGCTGAGACAGAAGGCAGGATGTGCTGTGGGAGCAGCAGCCTTGGTGAGGGAGAGTCAGGGAAAGGAGTGGGAAAGCCCCAGAGCTGAGTGGAGGGAAGAACACGGTGCAACAGACTGTCCCAGGCAGGGGAGCTGGGGAGGGCTAAGTTGCGACAGAAGAAGACTGCAGCAAGAAGAAGGCTGATAAAGGGCCATAGTATTTGATCCCTCGCAATTTGGAGAAACAATTTCAGGAACAGGCAGTAAGAGAAACGGAGGGAGCTACTTTAATGGGGTACAACTGGCAATGGGAAAAGGGGAAAAATATGAAATGGGAAGATTACATCTGGCTGGGGATGTGGAGGTCGCAGATGACACGGAAGGGTTTCGGTAGGGTCTTAAAGAATAGGAAAGGCTGAGGCAGTTAAGGGAGGGGACAGAAAAGAGCTCCAGGCGGAAAGGTGAAGGAAGTAAAGGCAGTGATGTCACTAATAAACTTTTTATGGAATTTATGTACAGATCAGAAAGCCAAACACTTTCAAAAGACACATTCCAGGAGCAGACAAAGGAATTCCCAACAAGGACAGTCATGAGTGAAGGTGTGCTCAGAAGTCAGGAAATCGGGAAGGCTGTGTGAACAAAGGAGAGTCTTCCACAGTCCTTTAAAGGCAGGCAAGGGCAGAACGGAGGGCCCAGTCCCTGTAGACTTGGTGCGATCACAGAGAAACACAGATTTCCTGGTTAAAGCAAGAAGTCCACCGTCAAGAATGCAAAAAATGGGGTTGGTGAGGTGCAGGAGAAGTCAGCAGTGTGCTGAGAAGCCTCAAAAGCTCGTGGAGGCACATGACAATACAGAGATCTTGTGAGAGCACAGGAGACAGAATCCCCCCCTCGAGGCGTCACCAGGTGCGGGTGGAGAAGAGCAGAGATGGGCCTGCAAACCCGGCACGCAGGGGTGTCTGGGAAGACCAGAGCAACACCTGACACTGACAAGGCACCGGCCAGAGACCCTCCTGTAACCCCCGCATTCCCCCCACTGGCCTTCCCACCCCAGCACTTTCTTTTATACATAAAGGAAACGCACTGGAGGCAGGGATCTGGGTGTGCATTTTCTGGTGGGTCTTGTCCTCATGCTCACTGTGTCTTGTACGGTCACTCTGAGCCCCTTCTTGCTCTCCAAGACAGGCATAGACTGAAACTAATGGTTAAGGGTTCATAGAAGATGGAGAAAGCCTGGCATAAAGTACATTTGAAAAGGAGGAGTTTATAGGTATTAGTCAACGACAGTTACTTACTCTCTGTAAGTTCACCACGTACTCAAGTTCAATTTAAAACCACGTAACATGTATATGCTGGCACATGCATAGGTAACAGGCGTTGCTTCAGAGGAGAGGACTTGGACAGCGGGTCATGGACTTGAGGAGGAGTTCTACTTTCGCATGTGATATTTACATCTTCTATCACAGGCGTATGTCGCTTATCAAGAAAGAATTCATTTTGAAGATTACAATGCGATATTATCTACAGATACTTTGTATGCCCTGAAAAATAGGTACAAGAAAGGTAGCTTTCCCATTTCTGTGACTCTGTAGCACTTAATAGACAGTGCGGAGACACCAGGTAAGAAATCCCTCATGCCAACTCTATATAGGGACCAAAATGTGAGCTGGGCAATGATTCACAAAGCCTTCACACGTCATAGCCCTTCTGGCTTAGTATCTCGGCAACCTTGGGAGAAAGAAGGACAGAGAAACCACCCAATTATTTTGAGTCACGGGGTAAGCCGTTAGGAGTAAAACCTAAAAGCAGAAAGCCTGAAAGCTGCATCCATCCATGAAATCCTTGTCGGTCAGAGACGTTGGTCCCCTCCGTATCCCCTTCCCTGCGCTTTCCCCACCTTGTTCCCTCTCTTAATTGTGCGCGATCTCCAAAGCTCAGGTCTTCACCCCTATGGTTCTGTGGTTCCAGGTGGAGTTATCCTTCCCTCTTTGGGGGCCTCCTATTGCTTTCTGTGTGACAGAATGGGTTTTCTAGTTGCTGTCCATCAGTAAGTAGCTGTGCAATCTTTGGCTTCGTTGGGCATCAGATCTTCATACAATACACAGACAGAAATCTTCCCCACCTGAAGCTAGGGACTAGATCCGGAAGTCCTCTTATATTCCCTCTAACTCAAAGGCCTTTAGACTAAGCATCAACTGGATATGTCCAATTTATTTGATTTCCAGTTCCTTATGCAAACAAGATTTTCCTTCCATTTTTCACCAAGAGCAACACTGTTAGCTCATCAGTAGGGACTACATTTTTGCTCTTTTGCGCTCTTAATACTTTGTATTCAAGAAGTCACTGAGACTGTTAGTTCTTCCTTTGAAAAGTCTTTCACTTTCAACCACTGCTTGGTTCGTCTTAACAGTGCCCTAGGCTAAGCTAACAGGTCACGCACAGCCTGCTCTTACTACTGCCCTCCAAGGCCTTCTCTTTAAGCTCATCAACATCAATTCTACCAACTGCATACCCTGCAGAATGCCAACCTTTTGTAGGAGGCAATCATGATTCTTACCTCCCGTAACTAATTTTACTTTTAAAATATTCCTCATATCCTTGGCCTCCTCAACAAACTACTATTTGTGGTGTTGGGACAAAAAGAACACACTGAAACTTCTACTAAGCCACTATTTACCTATTCTGGCTTCAACCTGAAGGACAGATGGTGACAGATGCAAGGTTTTCTCAAACACAATCTAAATAGCTAAAAAGAACCCAGCTACACATATTCCTGATGTCTACTTCCCAAGCCCTGTTATAAAATCTTACAATCATACTCTCAATTGATTTTATTTTTCACTGTGGCTAAGGGCACTACTTACCATAGTGGTAAGTTTCCATAGGAACTGAATCCATTTCAAAAGGGTTGGAACATAGAGGCTTAAAAAAAAAAAAATGCTCAAACATGACTCTGTACACAGTGCCTTGCATCTTTGAAACTCGGTTTTATAAATATTAACCTCTTAATTCCCTGGAAATAAGTACCAGAAGTGAGAAGGAAAAAAAAAAGTCTTTTTTGTATTTGGGAAATGGATGTTTAATGCAACTGGTAGGGAAAAGAAAGAACTTGGAAGGTAAGTTGCTGATAATCCATTTCACCTCTAATATTAAGCACAACTAATCACACATGGTAACAGGACTGACCAAGTGTTGGAAGAAAAGTACATTATGAATTCAAGTAACTAGTATTTCCCTACTTAATCCCCTAAACATGAGGGATACATCTCCAAGCATTTTATAGCTAATGAAAGTGGAAAGTTTATATGGGATGTATAATCACATTGAACTAGACACATGCCTGTGAAACACCAACACAATTACTCCTTTATTTAAAAATTCTAATATGTTTCTCTTTTTGGTTCTGATTAACTAAAGTTTTCAGTACTGATGCCACAAGAAGGCATTAAATTCTAACATATCCTATAACCTCAACCCCTTGTGTTACGTAAATGGATTTAAGCATTTTTCAGAGGGCAGGCAAGATTTAGCAAATTGGTTTAACATTCTAGGTGGCTGCTGAGACCGAAATTAACAAGACCATCCGTGAAGGACGGAAAACAACAGCCTGCTATGCAAATTCTCCCAAAGATGATGATGAACTTCAGACATGAGTATTTCAGAGGTGCAATCTCCATGATTCCTATATAAAGGGATAATGATGTATTACTGCAGGACTGAACAACGCATTTCTCAATTCACGTCCTGGACGGGATTCACCACGCTGAGCTCCATTAGTTTTACATCTCCCTAAGGGTTCCAATTCAGCACGATTAATCTAAGCCATTACACACAGCCCCCATCTATGAACGTCTGCCTTCCGAATGTCCCTTAACACAGCTCTCCAGTTGAGTGTTGCTGGGGAAAAAATCACATAAACCAGGGAAACTTGAATCATTATGGATTCAGAAGCAAACACTACATTCTGCCTACCACATTTTTATGTTTCTGTGATAAATTCACTCTCACCCTTTTTATAATGATTATTTTATCCCACCTCCAACCTTCACCCCCCTCCCACCACACCAAAAAAATAATCTCACTCCTTTCTGTCCTCTTTCACACTTGGACATTTGTCTATGTTTTGCTGAGAAAAACAGAAACTAAGAGAGAATTCCTTTACCTTCACTATCAACACCTCACACTATAAACACCAGATCTGCACCTTTTCTAGTGTTATTCTGGAGGAAGAGTCCCTTCTTTTGTAAAAAGAAAGGCACGTGGATCCCATTCTTACCTTCTCCCTACCCTATTTTCTAGTGGGATTTCTTTTTCCTTCTATCTTCAATCTTTTTCTCAACTGTATGACCACCACTAGCATTCCCACGGTCTCTCCAACAGGACTTTCTGGGTTGATGGAAACGTCCTGTACCTGCACCACACCGTGGTGACAGCCGTATGAGGCTACGGAGCACCCGAAAGGAGACTAATGCAAAGGGAATGCATTTTAAATTAATGAACTTATATCTAAAGGTTTAAATCTAAACAATGGTTGTCCCATTGTCAAAAGCACAGCTCTGGGAGACACTGTGTTTACAACCACCACCTCCCCTGCCTCAATTTCCATCCTTTTGCTTTTATTCACAGTAAGGTGGCCAAATCCATGAATTCTTTGCATACATCATCTAGGAACAATCAGCACGTTGTTCCCACTCTTTAAGACTGCTGGAAAAGGGGCGCCTGGGTGGCTCAGTGGGTTGGGCCTCTGCCTGCAGCTCAGGTCATGATCTCAGGTCCTGGGATCGAGTCCCGTCGGGCTCTCTGCTCAGCTGGGGGCCTGCTTCCTCCTCTCCCTCTGTTTGCCTCTCTGCCTACTTGTGATCTCTCTCTCGCACTCTGTCAAATAAATAAATAAATAAATAAATCTTAAAAAAAAAAAAAGACTGCTGGAAAGATAGGTAAGGTGATGTTTAAGCTCTCACTGCAATGCCCAGCCCGGAATAAGCTTTTAATAAATACAAGTATTATCATTAATATTATATTGTCTAATAAGCTTCTGGGAGTAAGTTATTCTGGGAACTTACTAGTTAGCACTTTATTTCCAAAGTTAAATGAAGCTCCACTTTCAAACAACCAACTTAAAAAACCGGTATTAGAATCTAACCCCCGTAGGAGCTGCTGACTGTTCATAGGACGTGAAGGTACCCACCAAGTGTTCAGGTAGAGGCAAAATAAGGCTCCTGCATGTATTTGGATAAAGGGATTAAAAAGCTGCACTCATGTTAAAATCAAACCTCCAGCATGGGGTACGTAATTAACATAAACCTATGTATCTTTTCCTTTCGCAGTGAAGTTCTCACGGGGAGCAACAGTCCTCCCTTTGAATAAACGGAATTGTATTTGAAGTAATTACACTTGGCACAGATTTGCCCACTGCCGGTGGCAGGACTGCTACCTGTGACTAGGCAGTGAGGGGAACTCGGTGGCTTTGGTGGCAAACTGCTTTAATTTGCTTCCCTAGTAGCAAAAGCCTGTCTAAAACAAGTTGGGCATTTCAAGAATAATCAACACCACACAGCTAAAGTTCTATTACTGTTCAGCCAGTATTCAAACAGGCCCGAAACTGGTTTTTTCAGCCTCTTTCCGTGGGTTTCCGGCATCTCCAGTGTCATAAATGTCATTCTGTAAAGCCAAGCCGGCAGCCCTCAGCGGGAAACCTAGAAGTGCCAGTGTTAATTAAAAATGTTGGATAACTTTTCAGTTTATTCATGCTGTGAGATCTGATCCCCCGCCCCACCCTCAAAAACTTGAACCGCCAAAGGAGACTCAAGAGCAGGGAGAAACAGGAGAGTACTAACTGGGATTTCATTTCCAAATAGTTGGACATTGACAGCCAGTGACAGCACTGACTCTGATGGTGTTGGGCGCAGTTCACAAGATGGAAATGGGGGAAAGGATGGCCAGGAGGATTCTCTTCTAACACTGGATGCAAAGAAAACCCTGACCAGAAATTAGAAATGGTCTTTCCTTTGCCTTAATGAGTAGCCCTCGAGAAGGATAAACCAGATACCCAGGGATCCCTATGCACACCAAAAAAAAAAAAAAACCAAAAAACCAAAACAGCACAGAAATCGGTTGCACAAGACTAACTTTGGATGTAAAAAGCTTATAAAATTTAGAGTTTTGCTATATATGTATCATTTCATATCATGGTAAGAAGTATATAATGGCTGTGGCTATACAGTATGTCATGAAGGAGAAATGCTAGATTTCTCTGCCTCGTTTGATCAATGTTAGCTGTCAAAACTGCCTGCTTATGGCCAGGAACTCCAGCGGGAGTCAGGACTGAAGAATCCTGAAAGAGGAGGGTCTTGAGCACTTGAGTGCTCAGGATCCTAACTTGAGTTTCAGGTCTGAATAGCTGGTGTTGTTATCCAAAGTGAATAAATTAATTAGATAATTTATCACAATCACACAGTGAAATAAAGTGCTAAGGCTTTATGAAAACTTTATTATCATTATTATTATTATTTTTTTTTGTAAGTAGGCTGCATGCCCAGTGCGGGGCTTGAACTCATGACCAAGACGTGAGCTGGGATCAAGAGTTAGATGCCTAACCAACTGGCCACTCAGATCCCCCCAAAAACTTTTCAATACGATGATAAATCAAGTATAATCTTAATTTCTTTTAAAAAAAGTATTTATTTTTATTAACATATAAATGCATTGTATGTTAATACATATAATAATAATAATACCGCTGGGGGTACAGGTCTGTGTATAATATTAATTTCTGCCAAGTAGATTTTTACCACTCTGATATCTCCAACATTAGCTGTAAGTGCCCGTATTTAGACTGATGGATGAATCAGTCTAGACTGATGGAGCCTTATTACTCTCAGTGTTTAGGAAAGAGGTCATTTGATTCAAGTCTTACTTCCCTACTTGAAAACTAAGGCTTCTGCCCAAGAGACGCTATTTCAGAAATGCACTGAAGGTTAATATCTTTGCATGTATTACAAATGCTAATCAAAGTGGAATGTTAATATATTCTCCTATTCATTACAAAGAAAATGGCAGATATGACTGCACATTAAGGACTTTCTACGAACAGTTGCTTCTTCCCTGCTTATTCCTTAGGTCCCTGAAAATGCCAGTCACGGTTTCACTGGTGCTCAGGTAGCTGAAACGAGGCAAAAGAAATGGGGTCTCCTATGAGAAGCAACAACAGGACAAGAGGTAAGAAAATCAAGAGCCTTGTTTTGTGATATTTCATTCACTAAACCCACCGGTAGGAGAAAAGGTGAAAAGAGAACGGAGGGGGATAAAAGGGTTTTTTTTTTTGAGAAAAGATATTAGAAATTGCAGCCTTTCTTGCTCCCTCCCTTTCCCCCTCCTTCCTATTTCTACTTGAGGCACCGTCAGGCAGGGCGTGAACAGATTTTCGTATATGCTTCTCAAGCAGGGGCAGCGAACATAAAGGAAACATGCCAACTCCCTCCGCGCTCGCGCCAGTGCCGGATGTCACTCATCAACTGTGACAGTCCAGGCTGAGCCTCGTCACAGCCACATAACCCTTCTCAACAACATGCTGCCGAGAGGTTATTACAGTCGGCTCGAGTTGGTGCCTGGAACCAAATTTATTTGTGCTCCCTTGCTCTAAAGTTTGCCCCAGTGTCCTAGCTTTGGCACAGGGTCTGACCTTCTCCGTTCCACACTCTCCAAGGTCCTACAGTGAGGGCGGAGAGTCTGTGATGTGGAAATTCACACGAGGTCTAGCTTCTGAAAGTAAGCAAGACACCAGATAATAGCACTTCCCAACTCATTCCACATCCCTCTAAAATGTCAGCAAAACCAGGAAAAGTCATCTGGGCTTAGTCTCTTTCTTTACTTCCTGGAGAAAAAGAATAGGCCCTGTTAATGTTGAAGCTGGATCTTAAGTGTGCTTCTCCCCCGCTACCCCCGTGCTTCCTGCTTTACAATGGGGGCCCTGCTTCATCGCTCCGGGCCATTCCAGAAACGGAAGCCTTCCGGGCAACCAGAAGCTGTTAGCTGCAACCTGCCTGGGCCAGGCCCACATTCTGCTCCTGAGGATAATTCCTATATGCTTCTGCCTGTATCCTCTCATTCCACAGCTTCAGAGAGGACTGTCTCCCACACGTGCACAAAGGATCGACCTGGTTGAGCAAGTCAACAGAAGATCAGAGAATGGCAAAATCTTGCCAGAAGTTCATTTGATAAATGGCCCATAAAGGTCCCAGAAATAATTTATCAAAATGGAGGTAGGTTCTAATGGCTGGGAATGTGGCTGCCTGAAAAATGGACAGAGGTTGGAAGAGACACAGCGGATGTCTCTGTCTTTATGTGGGAACTGAAGGAAAGGTGGCCATTTCTCCGGTGCATGTGTTTGCCCCTTGCTCCCCACAGCTGCTGGCTCTACAGAAAATGATGGTGCAGGAGACGGCTAAAGAAAGGGCAGCACTTATCTGCTTTAGAGAGAACTGAAAAGCTTTACGCATTTTTTCTGGGGTCCCAAGCTTTTTTTTTCTTTTTGGCATTACCCATAATGTATCTGTCCATGGGATAAACAGAGACGCCTTCCCCCACAATTACATTTGCTTAAAGGAAAACACAGCTGCCTTTCTTGCATATTAAGACACAACTGGAACTAGAAAGACCAAACAAAGATTTCAAAGGGAAGGAAAGTTTTTACAGCATAAAAGACACTCCACCATACCAAAGTGCATTGAAACTAAAAAACCGAGGCAGAGTAATGACTATTCTCCTTGGGGACAAAAGTCCTATTGAGCAAGAAGCTATAGGTGCCATTTTCCAGAAGAGCCACCTGCTACTACTTGGAGCTATTGGTGATATTCAGGAGCCCGGATTTCAGAGTCCTTCCATCTATGGGGTTTGTGTGGGAGAGTGTGCACGCACGTGCGCCCTGAGGCAAAACCAATAGGTAATTACTCGATGCTGTCACTGTGGGATAACTGAACCATCAAGCCGACTACTTAATGATCCCCTCTTAGACGACCAGCATCATACCACACGCTCCTGTTAAGAGGAAACCTTTGGAGAAACATGCTAATCCAAGCGAAAGCAAGGAAGATACTGTATTGCTAAGAGGGCCCACCCCATCAGAAGAACAGAATGGAGCAAGAAGATAATGAACCTAATTAGTCACTCATTACTTGCTATACTTCCAACTGCTGCCACAGTGCTGTTCTATGTGATAGCGTTTTCAAGCAGCAACCTTTCCACAAATCAAAGCAAGAGCCAAACCGGTTTCTTTTATGGCCCGGTTTTATGGAGAAGTAACTGACACACATCACCCTGTGAGTTTTAGGCGTACGGCATGACGGTCTGATTTACGTACGCCGTGAAGGGATGGCCGTGAGAATTTTGGCTGACATCCACCTTCTCATACAGAGACAGAGTGAGGAAAGAAGGAAAGAAGGGGCAAAATATTTTCTCCTTGTGATGAGGACTCCTAGGATCTCCCCTCCGAACCACCGTGACTGTATCACACGGCAGTGTCCGCTGTCGTCGTCATGTTGTATTTATTTATCTTGTAACTTGGAAGTTGGTACATTCGGTCACCTTCCTCTACTCTCCCCTTCCCCTATCCCTGCTAACCCCAGGTCTCATCTGTTCTTCTACAAATGGGGGTGTTCAGATCATTCAATATTTTGTCTTTCTCTGACTTATCTCCCTCAGCACGAGGCTGAAAGGATTCATCCGTGTTGCCACAAATGGTAGGATTTCCTCTTTTTATGGCTGAGTTATATATATTTACATGCACATACACACATACCACAACTTTTTTATACATTCATCCATCGGTGGACACTTGGGCTGCTTCTACGTTCTTTCCTTTGAAATATTCCTGGAAGTGGAATTGCTGGATCATATGGTGGTTCTGTTTTTAATTTTTCAAGGAATCTCCATACTGTAGTGAGTGCACCATTCTACAATCCCCCCAGAGTCCTTGCTCAAGGGTTCCCTTCCCTCCACATCCTCACCAGCCTTTGTAATCTCTTACTATTGTGGCGATGGCCATTCTAACAGGCCTGACATGATACTTCGTTGTGGTTCCAACTGGTGTGTCCCTGATGAGGCTGAGCCTTGTGTATCTTCTTTGAAGAAATGTCCACTCAGGTCCTTTGCTCACTTTTTAATTGGGTTACTTGGTTTTTTTTTTTTTTTTTTGCTATTCACTATGTGAGTTCTTTATATAGTTTGGATATTAATCCCTGATTAGATGTATCGTTCCAAATTTTTTCCCCCAATTCCATGGATTGTCTTTTTCACTTTGTTGATGGTTTCTTTTGCCGTGCACAAGCTTTTTAGTTTGATGGAGGCCCACTTGGGTTTTTTATTTTGTTGTTTGTTTTTTAGGTATCTCTTTAAAAAAAATCATTACCAAAACCTCTGTCAAAGAGATTTGTTCCTATGTTTTCTTCTAGGATTTTCATACATTAAGTCTTTCTAATCAGTTCGATTTAATTTTTCTGAGTGGCATAAGATATGGGTCCAGTTTCATTCTTTAACATGTGAATATTCCATTATACCAGCGCCATTTATTAAAGAGACTGTCCTTTCTTCACTTGGTATTCTCGGCTCTCTTACCAAATATTAGATGACTATACACAATGTGGTTTATTTCTGGGCTACCGATTCTGTTCCATTGGTCTATTTGTCTGTCTTCATGCCAGTATCATCCTGCTTTGATGCCAGAGAGTTTCTTATACAGCCTGCCTGACAACAGAAGTTAACACTGAACCTTGGCTGTGATTTATCTCAGTAAATGTGTCCATGATGATGTGGCAAGACTGCTTCCCATGACCGTGGGGGGCTGGCTGTAAGCGTGCAAAGCAGCAGCCCACTAGGGTCAATGGGACTTGACCATCAGTAAATTCTAATTGAGCCAGAAAAAGAAACAGCTCTCCTAGCCTTCTCTTAAAGCATATAGTTTTCTCCTCTATGCCTTGGTTCCCCCAGTGCCTTGACCAGAAAATGTCTATAATCAAGTTTAATACAGACTTGTAGAGCAGACAACAGAGACCTCAGGGGAAAGCAAGTTGGCTTTCCTAAGGTAACTTCTTATATATTTAATTGGGTTCCTTGGCAGAAAGCTACCTGACTTGAGATGTGATGTTTCCAAGTTTAACTAGAAAATGTTAATAAGACATACTCTAGTTATGGAAAATAAATAAATCTATCTTCATTCACAGGGGTGAAAAATAGTCCTCAACATAGCAAAGGTCAGGAAGTTTTTCGAACATATTCTTTAACAAAAATTCAGAAATCTGAACTGAAGGAATTTCCAATTAATGACAAATTTTCAACTAACAAATACTCCACTGTATATTCAATAGTGGAGTACTGCTATCATCTTAACTACCCTACTGATACCGTCAAGAGGAATGCTTACCTTCTCTCTGGCATGTACTGGAGAAGAACAGCAATTAACCAGGGTCCAAAAAAAATTAGCCCTGAATTAACAGCCTGTAATAACACCAACAACGAGACAAAGCAAACCATTAAGCTGGACAGAGAGATGTCACATAGCCCCGGTACTCTAATTTGCTGAAGGAACTTATTTCACCAGTAGTTACCAAGTGCAGAGCCTGTGCCAGGTGCTGGAGGAAAGCTATGAACAGAATAAAACACAATTCCTGCCCTCAAGAAGGTTTCACTTCACTTCAACTGGGAATGAGACTCACACACTGTAACTAGATTAGACAACCTTGGCAATGGACCCTTCAAACTCCCGAGAGTCTATAATTCTTACTCAGCTTTTTACACAAGGGTTTCCTTTCAGGTCAATTCAAGGTCCCTTCTCGAGTAGAAGGGCAGAAGTTGAAAAGCAGGAAAAAAATTTATAAGAGCTAAAATCAACTTAGTAAATAACAATATGGGTATTAATTGAACACCTGCTATCAAGGTGGCTAAGACACTGCTCACACGCTAAGGGGTCTTACTTTCCAGGGGAGACAGGAGCTCGGGCACTACCATACAGACTGGATTGTAATGAGGGCTTGAGCTGCACAAACACAGGGGGAGCAATTAATTGTGGTCTTTTTTTGGGAGGTGGGGTGGGCAGGAAGCGTCAAGAAGTCTTCAGAAACACTAACATGTAAGACAGCTGTCGACAGAGGAGCTTCCCAGCAGGAGATGGAGAAGGTGTACTGTGCTCAGGGCAGTGTGGGCAAAGCTGCAGAAGCAGGAAGGCGCATTCTCTCTTTAATGAATCACCAACCCCAAGTTCCATGAAAGACGGAACGATGAGGTTGAGGTCATGTCAAAGGTTATGTTTATACCGTGTTTTAATACGGTATATTGGGTGTTTGTCCCCACTTCCATATAATGATTTATTAGATACTGTCAATTAATTCAGCTTTAAAGCAGAAACTTATCTCACCGTCGATCCTATGGATCAGACTGACGAATGAGTATCTTGAGACCGCAAGGAAAGCTGCTCAAAAACCAACTATTATCAGTGGCCACTACTGACCGCTGCAAATCAGGACGATCGCAATGCTGCGTGTCCAAATAAAATTTGGGTGCCGAGGCTGATAGAAGGCTGTAGCCACCACCATTAGCCCTTACTTTCAAACACTGTGCTCACGGAAGTAAGTGTCTTTGTTTTCTTGAGAATTAGCAAAGATTATATCAATAAGCTTAAAACTACAATTATGTTTTTTTTTTAATAGCATATTAGCATTTGGAAGAAGAGTTATGACTGCACCCAAGATTTCATTTTAAAACTGAATCCTGCTCACTGCTCAACAGTGCCCCCAACCCTGGAAAAAAAGTTTGAAAGCTACCAAAGGGACAGAGAGGAGAAGGGAGAGAGCTATTCTTTAAAAGATTTCTGGCTCCGGGTTTACTCTATATGTGGATCTACATTTTATTTTTTTCACAGAAACAAGGTTATACCCATGCTAGATTAGCTTTTAAAATCCATAATGTAGTTTAAACACAAGCGCATAAGCAAATACACTATTTCCCCCCTTTTGCTTCTTTCCCTTCCCACATTCCCCAACCTCATCTTTCACTCTTAACTACAAACATAAAGGGGTTAAATAGGCCTTTGAGGACTAACCTAGACAGTTAACCACAAATTAAGTCCTCCTCATTTCTGGAAAAAATTATGGTCCAAATCCCAAGCAAGTGACAACAGAAGAAACTTTAGAAAGAATTTTGTTCATTCATTATACACTACCAACCTATAATTGCCCACAATCTCAAATTAATATAAATATCCTAAAGGTAAGACAAGTTATTAGATGAAAACGATACTATAAGCAATAGCGGCATTTCTCTAAGCACAGCCTCCCATATGCATTCTTAACTAAATTATGTACATCCTGGCACGTTAAAATATAATTATTACTTTGAGTAGTGTTGTTAACTGTTGGCTAATGATTTGACAGAAAACATATGTCCTTAAACGCATGTTTTTAGAGACATGGTATATTCTCAATTGCAAATTTATATGTCCAGGGATTATCACCAAGGGAAACATATATTGAATTATATTATGGATGTCAATTAAAAACACAAAATTCACTCAACAGAAACTTGAACTATTGATGACTATACTAATTAGCTAAAGACTAACAGCTTGGGTGTGCCAAAACCAAGGATGGTCTTCATTTAATTCCTGTAGAGCATCTCTGTGATCATCACCTTTCACAGATGTAGAAATACAAGCATGGAGGTGCGGAAGGAGGAGGGAAAACTTGATCGAACAACTCTGTTCCGTTATGTGAAAGATATGCATAAAGATTATACCCAGGAAAATTTCACTGACATGGATATCCACTATTTCATTATTGCTCTCCCGCCATTATGGAATGGGAGGAAAAACTAAGACCTGGAGTGGTGGGATGGGCACAACACCCAGGAAGAACCACAAACAAGAGAAAATGAGCACATGTTCTTAGTAGTTGCTACAGCAAAATCTGTAACATTATTAAACATTCTCTTTTTCTTAAAGCTACTTCTTAGACACTATATCATACAAAAGGGAAATTTATTTTATGGCATGAGGTACAAAGAGATGTATCATTAATAAGAACAGATCAGCTTTCTGAAGAACATGGCCAAAAGCCTAGCACTTAGATCTTTTTCAGATCTAGCCTTAATGCACTCTCTGGAGCAATGATCCTATTTTCTTTCTGTCATCAAGTTCTGAGTGTGTATTTTTCACCTGTCTTGTCGTCAGTTAGGAAAGGTGAAGATGTGTATACATTTTGGTTTTCAATTCTCCTATTAAATCAGCTTCTCAGTGCTTCAGTTTCCAAATGCTCCCAAAGAGGTATGGATTGACATTTCTGCCAAAGGACAATTTTTTGCTCTGTAGTCTTTCCCCAGAGTTAATGGAAAAAGTTCTACCACTAATCTTTTCAATTCACCTCTAGGGAATTACAAACCAGCAGCAAAAACTCTAAAGGTTGTGCCAAAATGTAATATTTTTAAATTACACAAGTCAAAAAAAACTGAAAATTTTCACAAAATGGGGTTTCCTTTTCTTAAAGAGAGAGAGAGACACACACTTGGGGAGGTCAGATTTAGATTCACACTGTAATAATACCTCTCAAGTTAGCTCTGCCAATTCTGCCAATATAGAAATTGATCCTGTAGAGCGCTGAGTGCCTACTATACGCCCGGAATTTTACCTATATTGTTCATCACCGTTTATAACAACCCACTGAGTTATTATAGCATATACATTTTCTACATCAGCAAAGAACAGCACAATGCCACATAGTGGGAAGGACCGCTCATGATGCAAACCGCCCATGTTACAGAAACAAAAGTACCACTTCCTAAAGATTTATATACAAATCTGTTTCACTGCAGTAAATACTTGTTTGTTTGTTTTTTGTTTTGTTTTTACTTGTCATAAAAACCAAATAATTTGAAACACAACCTGAGTGCCTGTCAATAGGGGATGGGCTCCATGAATTCTGATGGCTCAACACCATGGAATGATAAGCAGCTTTAAAAGAAGGAGTTGGAATTACAGGTGTTGACTGAGGAGGATATATGCATAACAAATGGAAGTTAAAGAAAATATATATGGCACAATATTTTTTTCAAACTCAAACAAAATCTATTTTTTACTAACATTTCTATGGATAGAGATGAATGTGGAAGGATGACAATCAAGCTGCAATTTCACATGATTTGCGTTTAGGGGTTAATCTGGGAGAGAGGAAAAAATTTCATTTGCCTTGTTACCAAAAAAAAAAAAAAAAAAGTACTACACCTTGGTAATTTTTAAAAACCCAATAGCATTTATCAATTTCATATTCTTTTCACTACACTGAGCCTCTAGGAAGGCTATCAAAAGGCAAAGGTTGATCACAAAATGCAATGGGAAGGAAAGTTTTTAAAATATTCACTTAATGATAATACTAGGATCTTACTAGGTAGACTAGCAATATAGGAGCTAATTTTCTGTATCTCAGGTGCATGCAAGCACAGTTAAGCATAAGGCAAAAATCATATACCCAGAGAGACCATATCTGAATATATAAACCATATAAAATTTGTTTTTAACACATTCTCTGCAACAACATGAAGAATTTGGTATCATATGAATTCTCAGGATGCCATTCAAAGAGTTCATGGCTAGGAATATTTTTAAAAGTTCACCATTCTATCACTTCAGTTAAAAGATGATCGCACAACATGGTCTGCAGGAACAGTGCTAAAATAAGGAACCAGCCTACTCGCTTTGGTGTTCCTTTATCTGAAATGTTCTTCCTCTGCTACAATGCTCTAGGAGTTCCCCACACAGCATCCCATGAACCAAATCTTTCTTGAATTCTCTCTTCCCTGTTTTTTTCAATCACAACTGCTCTCTCTTCCTTTGTCCCAATCTCTCAAAGCCCTGAACCTTGCTAAAGATCATTAATATGATGGGTTACTATGTGCTTATTTTTGGATATTAATAATGTTAAAATAATAGTAACTAAAAGGGTATGATAAGCTGCGATTATAATAAATACATGCATATGCACCAAACATTACACTTGTATATTAGATAGAAGATGTCTAGAAACAATGACCAACTCAAAAGGCATAATTCCACAGTGAGAATCATGGACACCAGAGAAGGGAGACGGAAAAATATTTTCAAGTAGGTAGAATTTTTTTGCTGAATCCTCAAACCTTTACCCCCCAGAGTTAATAACTTGTGGCCTCCTATTTCATCACATCTCCCTCCACATTCATCCCAACCACATCCAGCATCGGGTTCCTTCTTGATGGAAAGCTACTCTCCCTACCTTACAAAAATCTCAAAGTGAAAAGACCCAGCCTATACCAGTCATCTCTCCCTGTAATCCAGCTCCCCTTTCTTATTCCTAGAGCATTTCATTTGTACGTTTCTATTAGCAGTTACCATACTTTAATCACTTTTGTATTAACCTGTCTCCCCCATGTATTCTTCAAGTGTTCTGAAATCAGGGATCATGCCCTCTTCATCTCTCTATTTCCTGTTCATAAAAACCACCCGGAATGTACGTGATAGGAGACACTCAACGATTTTTCTTGAACAAATGTTATAGTTATGGTTTCCTTATGAGGTTTTGACACCTCAATAGCAGAGCTCATGGTCTCAACAGGTAGAAGACCTCTGAGGGCAGGAAATCAACTTGTACTTCCGTATTTCCAGCACCCACAGAGCACGGAGCATTGAAGACCCTCAATGGGTAGTTCCATTGATTTTAATGATGATTTAAATTCTCCAACGCAAAAATTGTCCTATTAATAATCTTTCAAAATAAATAGATGTCACTGAGCTCTGTGCTGGAGGAAGAATCTAAACAGTGGGGACAGTGTCTCAGAATACATGCACAGAAAGGAACTCTAGGACACGGGCATCCAGGATGCTGATCTGCTGGCAAAATCCAGTATCTCAAATTCACAGATTTCAAAAACACCCCCAAACCAAGACTCTCCTAACCAAGCCAAAACCATGGATTATTTCAGTAGTGACAACACGTTTGATTCCTGCTGCCTGTCAACTACCCAGGATATGTGAAAGCCGCACTGTACACCCGGCAATGTTATTTTCTTCTTTATATTAGCGTCTTTTGTACTGGAGAAAACACGGTCATGAAAAGAAAAGAAGCGGCTAATTATGAGCAGTGCCCAATGAGCTGTGATGGGAGGTGTTGGGAATGTGTATCAGGGAAGGCTGATGCGGAAAACAGCAGCATCTGGGCGTGCAGCTTGCAAAGTAATGAGACAGTGAGGAGGCGCTGGCCCTGGGCTTTGATCGCTTCATCTTGTTCAAGAGCTCTGCTGGGGCAACAAAGGTGAGAGGCACCGACCTCCTTCCCACAGCTTGCCCAGGCACAAAAAAGTAGTTAATGGATCAAGGACGGAGGCCCTTCTCTCTTCTGCTTCTCGCCAACACACCCCTGGTTTCAGAACCGATAGGAAGTGTCATGTCTGAACAGGTCTACAGTAATTGGCAATTCATTTTTCATCCGGAAAGCAGAAACAGGTGGACGCTACCTTCAAAATCCCCACCATCAACCACACAGAATGTGCCTCTCACGCAGGCAGCTTTGTTGAGATCTCTACCCGTGGCAGGCTGGTGGCCTTCAGAGTCTCCAGTAGGTGCGTATGTCTCACAAATAGGCATGTGTGTAATCTCAGCAGCACAAGGGAACAAAATGAAGAACAAATGGCAGTACGTTAAAAAAAAAAAAAAAAAAAAAAAAAAAATCCCACCACCCAACAGCAGCCCTTAATCTTTCTTGTGTTAATACCGTAATTGGCAAATAGCGGACTTCTTTGTACTTAAGATCCCTACAAAGAAGCATGTTTAACACACTGAAAAAGGACACGGGAGCCCTTGCAATGGAGTACAAAGCCAGATGGATCACGGCACAGTATTTCCTGCCAGATTCATCCAGAAACAGTAGCGGAGGTGACTCCTGAGAGGAGCCAAGAGCAAGAGCTCCCCGTAATGAGCGCATCGATCAACTTTCAAGGGACGCAGTTGATTACCAGCATTGAGACGTACACACTCACAAAAGGAACACGGCAATTTAACTGTTGGCCACTGAATGAGAAAGCACAGAAAACAGCTGAAGGCAGCCATGTGAGCAAGCTGGGGATGCTTGGCGACACTTGAACATGGGAACATGTGTGCTTTCGTTTCAACATGTAGGGAAGGGCCAAGATGCAAGCTTTTACAAGTTCTGAAGCATTTTGCCAGGACGTAATACATAGTATGAACAAACTGCTGCCTAAGATTATTATATTAAAAAAAGTACCAGTGTTACGGTATAAGTGTTTCATTTATAAATACGGCCTTCAAAATCCCTTCACCAAAGACAACTTTCAAAATGTAACCAGGTCTACCGACAAGACTCTCGGCTAATGAGAAAGAGAGAACGTGCTAGGCAAATGTAACTTAATAAGGAGGAAAAAAGACTGATTCTTAAGAAAATAAATAAATAAAGCAAGGTTTACTCCTGTCATCTTGAAAGCACTGAAATATACTGGATGAAAAAATATGATTATGGATACAATTAGTAATCAGAAATTTCTTAAGACTGATTAAATTGAAGAAACAACTTATTTTACCTCCGACAAATTATAATTAGAAGTTGGGCACTCCTAATATTTTGGGCACTTGTTTCCCTAGTTAAAATTAATTATCAATGAATTTAGGGTGTTTTAAATATAATTAGCATTTTTTTTAACAGGAGAAAAACTGAATTTAATAGGCTGTGTTTGGGGAAGCCATACCAACATAGAGATTACAAAGACAGTCTGGCAGAGTGAGGTATATATGTCATTGTGAACTAAGGAGAGATGGGTAGGGGTCTGGGTCTTCAAAGAAAAGAAATGCAATCTTCAGGAAGAACAAAACAGTAACTGTTCAGTAAACAGGTGTTTTCTGGGCCACTTAGAAACAGTGGGATATAGAGGACTTTCATGGTCTAGGCTATGTTCTTCTACCTGTGCACCAGACCCAGTTCACATGATAAAGTAGTTACCTCTGGTGATAGCTCTCTTCCTCAGGCAGACCTTCTATCAAAACTCTTTTTAGACAGCTGTCAGGGGAGGTAAAGAGTTTTCCTTGAATCTGCTGGGTCTTGATTGCTTTTTTAAAATTTTTTATTTTTATTTTATATTTTTTTTAAAGATTTCATTTTTTTTCAGTGTTTCAAAATTCATTGTTGATGCACCACACCCAGTGCTCCATGCAGTGTGTGCCTTCCATAATACCCACCACCAGGCTCACCCTACCCTCCACCCCCCATCCAAAACCCTCAGTTTGTTTCTCAAAGTCCACAGTCTCTCATGCTTCATCTCCCACTCTGATTTCCCCCAACTCACTTCTCCATCTCCCAGTGTCTTCCATGTTATTCCTTATGCTCCACAAGTAAAACCATATGATGATTGACTCTCTGCTAGACTTATTTCACTCAGCATAATCTCTTCCAGTCCCACCCAACTTGATATAAAAGTTGGATATTCATCCTTTCTGATGGAGGCATAATACTCCATTGTATATATGGACCACATCTTCTTTATCCACTCATCTGTTGAAGGGCATCTTGGTTCTTTCCACAGTTTGGTGACCGAGGCCATTGCTGCTATGAACACTGGGGTATACAGAGGGCCCTTTTTTTCACTACACCTGTATCTTTGGGATAAATAGTACAATTGCAAGGTCATAGGGTAGCTCTGTTTTTAATTTCTCAAGGAATTTCCACACTGTTTTCCAAAGTGGCTGCACCAACTTGCATTTCCACCAACAGTGGAAGAGGGTTCCCCTTTCTCCACACCCTCTCCAACACTTGTTTACTGTCTTGTTCATTTTGGCCATTCTAATTGGTGTAAGGTGGTATCTCATTGTGGTTTTCATTTGACTGTCCCCGATGGCTAATGACGATGAACATTTTTTCATGTGTCTGTTAGACATTTATATGTCTTCTTTGGAGAAGTGTCTGTTCATGTCTTCTGCCCATTTTTTGACATGATTATCTGTTTTGTGTGTGTTGAGTTTGAGGAATTCCTTATAGATCTTGGATATCAGCCCTTTGTCTGTAGTGTCATTTGTGAATATCTTCTCTCATTGTGTGGGTTGCCTCTTTGTTTTGTTGACTGTTTCCTTTGCTCTGCAGAAGCTTTTGATCTTGATGAAGCCCCAAAAGTTCATTTTTGCTTTTGTTTACTTTGCCTTTGGAGACATGTTTTGAAAGAAGTTGCTGGATGTGGAAAAGGTTACTGCCTATGTTCTCCTCTAGGATTTTGATAGATTCCTGACCTCACATACAGCAATTCATTAATGTGGCAGGATACAAAATCAATGTACAGAAATCAGTTGCTTTCTTATACACTAACAATGAAAAAAAAAGAAAGAGAAAATAGAGAATCGATTCCATTTACTAAAGCACCAAGAACCATAAGATCCCTGGTTAGGAATAAACCTAAGCAAAGAGGTAAAGGATCTGTACTTGAGGAACTACAGAACACTCATGAAAGAAATTGAAGAAGACCCAAAAAGATAGAAAGGCATTCCATGCTCATGGATCAGAAGAATAAACATTGTTAAGATCTATACTGCCTAGAGCATTCTATAATTTCAACATCATCCTGAATCAAATTCCATTGGCGTTTTTCAAAGAGCTGGAACAAACAATCCTAAAATGTGTATGGAACCAGAAGAGACCCTGAATTGCTAAGGAAATGTTGAAAAAGAAAAACAAATCTGGGGGTATCACTTTGCCTGATTTCAAGCTTTACTACAAAGCTGTGATCACCAAGACAGCATGGTACTGGCACAAAAACAGACACAGAGACCAGTGGAACAGAATAGAGAGCCCAGATATGGACCTGCAACTCTGTGGTCAACTAATTTTTGACAAAACAGGAAATAATATACAGTGTAAAAAGACAGTCTCTTCAATAAATGGTGCTGGGAAAACTGGACAGCTATGTGTAGAAGAATGAAAATCGACCATTCTCTTACACTATACACAAAGATACTCGAAATAATTAGCATTCTTTTTAAAAAGCACCTATCTTAATTGTTCATATTGTAGTAAAAATTGTATATGTCTGTATAATATTATCCAGAAAACAAATACTTCCAGTGCCTCAGAAGGTTTGTGTCTCTTTCCAATCAAATTGCCCTCTCTCCCCATTAACTGTTCTGATGTCTGTCAGTACAGACTAATTTCTCCTATTTTTGAACTTCATCTGTAGAATCAAATAAGTGGAAGCACATAGTATTATTCTGTGTTTGGCTTCTTTTTGCTTAACAAGTTTCTCAGATTCATCCATGTTATTACATGTATCAATTTGAGGGTTTTTTTTGTTTGTTTTTTTTTAAACTCCTGAAGAGGATTCTATTCTACTGTGTGAATATACCACAATTGGTTTATCCATTCTCTGGACCATTTGGGCTGTTTCTAGTTTTTGACTACTATGAAAAGCCTGATACAAATATATGTGTACAATTACTTTTGTGGATGTCTGTTTTCTTTCCTCTGGGATAAATACCTAAAACTAGAATTGCTGAGTCATAGAGCAAATGTATGTTTAAATTTATAAGAAACTGACGAACTTTTCCCAAAGTGGCTCCCATTTTAGAACTCCACTAGCAAAGGATGAAAATTCTGGCTTCTCCACATCCTTTCAAACAATTAGTAGTCAGTCCTTACAGTTTCTAGCATTCCAACATTTTAAATTCACATTTTCCTAATAACTAAAGATGTTATTAGCACTTTTCATGGCTAATGACCATTCTTATATCTTCCTTTGAAGTATCTGTTCAAATCTTTTCCCCATTTAAAAAATTTTCTTAATGGTGTCCTTCAATGAACACAAGTTTTAAATTATGCTAAGGACCAAGTTATCAACTTTTGTATTTTGTTTGCTTATGTCTTAAGAAAATTTGAAAGAGCCAGCAATGAGAATCCTTAATAAACTGAAACCATGAGACATTGCATGATAAATTATAATTTCAAATGAACTATGGAAATGTGTATTTAAGCACAATTATCCTAGAAGGTGTTTTCAATCTTACTACCATGGTTTTATCTCATGCATGGTGAAAGGGCAACCTCAGACAGCTGTAATTATCTGGTTAGAGGCAGGAAGGCCTGATAGTGTTTGGAGCAGGCTTACCAAGCTGTAGAGCAATAAAACATAAATGGATCTTACAATATGGCTGAACCTATACAACTTCCCAGAGACCATTCTGACAGCTATCGTTTTTATGTGTAGATAACGGCTGTGATGCAATTTTTAACCATGCTCATGTCTTTAAGATGGTTAACTCTGTAACCTTGACAAAAGGAGAGAAGGAAAAATCTACGTCCCAGAACTCTTCCTGAACATTTTAAAATGTGGCAGGTCAGTCAGACAATAATTAACTCTAATTGACCCTCCTTACAAGCTTTTCTCCTTTCTACCTACAGCTGAGTGGCACTCAAAAAGCATAAGAACTTTTTCTCATCTTTAAAAACATCAAAGGAAAATCAAAAATTATTTTCTACTGGATCTTTAAAATGTAAAGGAACTTTAGGCAGAACGAGCAAGAGGAAAAACTTCCTAGTCCCAGTTAGAAATAGCCTTTGGGAACTCTGGGCTGTACGTTTAGTTAATGACTCAAATAAGCAAGGACCAGTAAAGAAATTCCAAAATCCCATGCACTCCAGAACCCCAAATTTCTCATTTTAAATACTATGGTACAAGGCAAGAAACAAGCTATCATTCGGGCAGACTCTCCATTTATCTAACAGTGTGCAATTAATATTTCATATAACCATGTAAGGTATGCTAGATTCTTAATGGACTGTATTGATTAAGGATGAAAGTTCAATGCTAATGTACTTTTAGGGGAAAACAGAACAATTTGTTATTTCACATGGAACAAATCAGGAATTCAGGAGCTCACGGTCACAAACCTAAGGGCCACAAGAAGACTGATCAGGATCATTTCCATACAACATCCATAAAGAGATTAAAGTAAAAAGAACGCCCAGAGCAAACCAAACCAACCCTCACTACCATAGCTGGGACAGAGACAAGAAAGAGTTCCAGGTCCTGGATAGGATGGGGCTAATTGGACTGGACCTTTGTCAGCTTCTGTCACCACTCAAGGGTCCTTTACCTACTTACGCTGACGTGAGGAGGAAGTGGCTGCGGTAACCTCTTGACCTTGTCACCAACTGCAGATGTTCATGTGATGGCTGCAGTCTATGTCCTTTTTTGTGAAACAGACTGTACTGTCTTTGGTTTACACTCTTGCACCTGCCCTTTGGGGTCCTATATTCCAACCAACGTTGCCACCCTGCCCCACCCCTTTCTGTACTCACCTCTGGATTGAGGGGAAGGCTGCGAAGGGAAGTTTAGGAAGCAGAGAAAAAGTACAAACAAAAAGCTAACTCCCACGTCGTGTTAATGTTTCTTGCCATTTACTTCTGTTCCCTCAGATGATAGTGCAAAGATTAAATATAGATATCCAAACCAAGGCACAAAAAGAAACTAACTCAGATCTGATTAGAAGCAGATCTGATTAGAAGCTCTGATCTTAAAGCAGTTTCAAAAAAAAGCATTAATCACCCAAGGTTTCTTCAACAATCTAACCAATTTTAAATGCCTATTATATGAAACATTGTCAAACACTGTTGTGTTCCAAAGCAGATCTCACTTTACTTGGGACTTGTCTGTGGCTGGAGCTGGGTAGGATGTGGAGGATGGAAAGGGAGACGGACTCATACACTGACAGGTGCCAGACTACCCAGCACATAACCCTGAGGAAGAACTGAAAGGCTGCCAACAGCATCCAGAACATACTTAAAATGGCGGCCAGTGTCTTAGAACTGAGTGAAACAACCATTTACAACCATTTTTAGATGAGGCTCAATGACAACTTTCTTTTCTTTTTCAACTTTTAAAACCTTCTCAGCTTGGATGCCCTAAAGAGAGTGGCGGTTATAATTTACATTCTACAGATGGAAGAGACAAGCCAGAGAGGTAATAAATAACCTGCCCGAGGAATTAGTTGTTCTAAATAACCAAGGCGATGTTTCAGCCAAATGTATAATTGCCATTAGCTTTATATACAAAGTATATCCTTCAGCTCATAAACATTGTTTCTCAATTTCAGAATTCAAATCCTCCGCCAGCAACACACTGACAAACTCTACAGGGTTTGAGATGCCAGTTGACATAGGTGACTATTTTTTAGAAAAACAATAAATAACCTTAAACTTCTAAATACGCTATCGAAACCAAGTTTACACACAAAGGGTACAGGTATTTATTTACTTTATCTAGAATTTTGCCTCTTCTTCAGTTACTAAATCTCTTACTATGAATAATCAAGATGTTACTTGGCTCCGAGGACCTTAGGGGATAAAATGTCACCACTGCAGCTGCGATGCTTCCTGCTCTCAGCCTTTCAAATTAAAAAAAGGGGAAGGAGGGCCCAGTACAAATGCAGAATTTAATTAGTTAGTAAAAGCCCAAATCCTTGCTCAAAGCCCTGTTCTTCCTGCAATATCGCATTCTTTTCTTCTTGTGTAAACTTTTCATTATGAAGGAGACATCTTTATAATACAATAACTCTCGTTATAATGTAACTGCTGGTAACGTAACTCCTGCATTAGACAAGACAGCATGTTCAAGTAATGTTGTTTTAATACAATTTGTGTTCAGCAGAAACCAAGTCAACTTGGTCATTTAGAATTTGATCAATGTGAATTAGTGTCTTACTGAGATAAACCATTTGATCATTTAGAAATTGATCAATGAGAATCAGAGATAAAACATTTATCATGTATATTTGGCCTATAGAGCCATTCACGCGGCACTAAAGTAGGTTATAAGCAGACATTAGTATGTGTTAGAGACGATGTGCAGGGTACCTGTCAGCTGCGGATACAAATACATGTACAACAGTATATAATTTTAATCCTTTTGATAAGGCAAGTTATTCAAAAAGGCAGCTGGAGTCCCCGAAAAATTGCTGGAGGTCCACTTTGGAGAAACCAGAAAGAGAAGCACAGCAGAACTGAACAGCGCAAGCTTTTGAAGTAAGTTTTAATTAAAAGGAAAAGGTAAGTAACATAAATTTAGTTGGCCACACTTCTGGAAAAGTTTTGAGACTATTAATCAGAGTAAACTTTGTACCTGCAGTACAATGAGTTCTATTAATCTAATATTTCCAAACCGAAGTCACATTGACATTCCAGCGCACCGGCTTATGCATCTAACAGAATTATAAATTTGCCAGTCAAAACCTTATTTAATTATTTTACAGCCAATTAAGCAGGATCTTTAAACACTGTTGCTTAAAACTGTCCATGATCCCGTGTGTAATTACAGAGAACACGAGAAACACCTGCTGATACCAGTGGCGTGTCATCCTCAGCTTCACGAACTCATCTGCAGTAGAGCTGTTAAAACCAGCCACCCAGAAGAGAAACAAAACACAGGACTGCCGGTGAAAAGGAGCAGATCTGCCACCCCAAGACACATCTGGCCTAAGGATTATTTTTGGTTGATGATTTTTTTACTTAACCGCCAACACATGAGCAGCTCTCCAAACCAAACAGAAGTGACCCTTTCGAGGGAGACGCGGACACGTCTCAAGGAATCCTGCACCGGCAGGGGCGGCTCTCCTGTGGTATCGGGAGAGGGCACAACCCACCTCCAGAAACTCTCATCAGTGGGGAAGACGACGACTGGAGTCTGCATAACAGCCGTCCCCTTGCTTACGGCGCTCCCATAAGTGATTCCGTATCTCCCACATCTTTTGTCTTTTGCTGAAGGTGCCCTTTAAGGTGGATGGTTCTGGCCCTTTTGGAGAGTTTCTCACTTTCTCCAGGTCTCTCTCATGTATACATGTTACTACATTCTGAGCTGTTTTCTCCTGTTAATTGGTTTTATATTAGTTTAATTATTCGATCAGCCAAAGAACCTAGACCAAGTTTAGGATAACTTTTCCATCCCTACATCGGCCAAAGTGAAAAACCTAATAAAACCAAAAATATTTTAAGTTAAAGCATTTTACAATGAACGAAATTTTGAATATATGGTAATACTTATAAAATCCACTTTATCTCTAAGAGTTTTGCCTAGCATTCCTCAGATACTCTAAAATCACCTAAACTACTTCCACAGGGTAACTAATCTTTTAATTCCTTGTAAGATAACCCAGGCTTCTTCCATGAGCCCAAATTTATAAGTCAGGTTTCAACAACTTCGTTCAAGGATAAAAGTGAAAACCCTTATAAAGTCGGGCACACAAAGGAGTATTACGAATATTCACATACAATCTCACAAAACTGGAGTCCTTCACAAGTGCCTCGTCCTTCATCAAAACTGGTGACAAGCTGAAATGTTACACATCTAACGAGAGGATCCTCAAAATATTTTGAACAGACCTATGTCGCTTCCCACATTCACACTTTCTCCTTTATGGAAGGTGGAACCGGGCTACTTAGTTATCTACGATGGCATGGGAAAGAATTATCAATTGTCTTCAAAATGCTTTTCCTTTGTTTGATACTGCACTGTCTTCATGAGGTTTCCCTTGCTTTCAGAATATTCTACATTTCTTTGATATGTGCTTAATATTGATTTTTATATTAAATAAAAACTTGTATGTACAAAACACCCTGGTAATAACGCTTCCTTTTTGCACATGTGGGACCCAGGCTCTAATTCCCCGAGGAGATGTGGTTCTGAGAGGGACCCAGAGATAGAGGTCCTCTCCCTCCTCTAGCCCCATGGCTTCATCCCCTGTCTTTGGCTGGGCTGGGATAAGAACCCAGAGGATAAGAACTCTTTCTGTTGCTTTTGTTTGTTTGTTTTCAGAGGAGGGTTTAACATCATGTAGATTTTATCTGGAAACAAATACAGAAATTTCTCTTCTGCTGCAAAGTTGTATAACTTGAGTTGGACATAATAATAAAATAACATTACCACAATATATATATTATATATATATAGTATATATAGAACAATAAAAACAATAAAATCAAATACTCACTGGGCATTTATCTTATGCTAGACCTATGCTAAGTACCATCAATGTGCCATTTAATATAGTATTTTTTTAAATTAATTACCTATCAGGTGGAGAATAAGGATTAACACGAGGCATAATTCTCAGTATGCTGAGCTAACGTGACATGGCCCCAGCACCATCAAACTAAGAACTAGCACCATAAATTGCTCTATTTAACAGATAATAACAAGGAGTGATAAAAAGCAGTTGGAACCGTTAACAGTGACTGGTTCTAGTCGGACTGGGAAAAGCAAAGGTTCTCTCTTAAATAAAAGCTAGATATAAAAAAAAAATTGCTGGATTTGCTGAGTGATTTGGATTTTATAGCTAAAATGTTAAAGCTATTGTGGGGTAAGAGCTCTTGTAGGAAAATAAACAGCATACATTCTTAATTCCCAAACTGCTTAATTCCTACTGAAAAAAATGTAAATAGTATTTTTAATAACTTATTAGGGATACAATTATCCCATGACAGTAGAACTTAGAATTTTTCAAAAGCGACTTTAAAATTCTGTCTTCGTCCTGCTCTCTGATGGACTCCGAGGTCCACACTGGTAAGATCCTACCTGTTTCTTCATGGCTGTATATTCAGAACTCAGAGGGCATGTCACAGAGGAGCTCTCTGAATAAATGGCGTGTTGATTAAATAGGGGGAAAAATTCCATTAAATCTAAAGTGTTTTAATGGTTTCCTGCCAAAACTATAAACTGAAGGGCTGAAGTGTGAGTTAATATTTAAGCATCCCTAAAATAATTCCATTAAGCTATCCTGGCAGGATGGATCCTTGCGACTGGTGTTTATCATGTGTGGCTTCAAATGCTCTTAGCTTTCTTTCTCTTTACAATGATTTTGTGTGAACCCCTATTAGGTGTATAATATTGCCCTTGAAATTGCAATTTAAAAAGCTGCCATCTCCTGTAACCAAGAGGCACCCACATGAAATCTTCCATCAGATAAAATTAACTAAATCCTCCTCAAAGTCCCTCCGAGCTGTTGTCTGAGGGGGACCACTGAGATCAGCTCTGTCATGAAATGAAAAGGAGATAGTATACTGCCTTGTAAAAGATTAAAGCTGTCATGGTTACCTGGGATGATCAAATCTGTAAGGAGAAACAAAGTTCCACTGAGCGATTTCAGGGCCTTCAAAGATGCGAAGCACCTCTGAGAGCCAAGGCACTATCACTTTCTAGGTGTGAAGCCAACAAACTTACTGCAAATCAAATATACAGTGCCTAGGAAGCTTGGTCTAGCAGATAGTGCCAAATAATAATAATAATAATAATAATAATATAATTAAAGTCACTTGAAAAGCTAGCTCTTAAAATTCTCCCACAGAATATAAAAACCTGGAGTTCTGTTTGTACTACACTTAGCCAAATTACAAAGTCTGAGGGCACAGACATCATCTGCCAGTTCAAGGAGTTCCCAAAGCCACTCTCACCTTTAATGATTCACCAAAAGGACTCAGAGAACTCATAGAAAGCTATTAAACTCATAAGTATGGCTTATTATGGGAAATGATAAGGAGAATCAGCCAAATGAAGAGATATATAGGACAGAGTCTGGGAGAGCTTCAGATGCAAAGTTTCCACTGTCCTCAAGATGTTCTATTCTCCCGGCAGCAACCTTTAACAATATATGCACAGAGTATTATCAACGGGACAAGCCTACACAAATTCCAGTGCCCAGGGTTTCACTGGGGCCTCATTATATGGGCTTGACTAACTGCCCATGTTGCTCAGCTCAATTCAGTTGCCGGCATCACCTCCCCAGAGGCTGGGCTGATACCACATGGCCCAAAGGGCCCATCACGACTAACGAGACACTTCTATCGCTCGGGAAATTCCAAGGGCCGAGAGGTTACCTCTCCTAGAAGATGAGTATAAAGGCCAGACCTCCCTTTGGGAAAGGCCAAATTCTCTACGATACGAGGTGAGAGTAGAATTAATAAAGAGAAATATCTTTTAAAGGTAAAGAGAGATGAAGCTACCGAGGCTCTGATTAAAACGAAGTCTAGCGGCGCCCGGGTGGCTCACTTGTTAAGTGTCTGCCTTTGGCTCAGGTCATGATCTCAGGGTCCTCGGCTCGAGCCCAATATCAGACTCTTTGCTCAGCGGGGGTCTGTTTCTCCCTCTCACTCTCCTTCTCTGCGCGCTCTCTCTCTCTCTGTTCTCCCTCTCTCTCGCAAATAAATAAAATCTTTAAAAATAAATATATAAAACAAAGTCTAACCTATAGCTCCATGTAGTCTTGGAGAGCGTAAGCCAGCAGGACACTTGGCTTTGTGTCCCATGCACCCTCTCACTTGCCAGCAGGCTAGCCCAGGTTGAAGGACATGGCAGGTGCACGGGGCTTTCAGAAGAATGATTCTTTTCATCTCAAACCAGACTTAACTCTTTAAAAATCCAGCCTCCACCAATTTTCCAATCTGTTAAACCTCTATTTCTGGTCCCCGCCACCCCCTTGCCTCTCTGTCCAGGTGTTATGGGCTGAATTGGACTTCCCCCTCCCAAATTCGGATGTTGAAGATCTAATGACTGGTATCAGAAAGTGTATTTGGACAAAGGGCTCCAAAGAGATAATTACATTAAAATGAAGTGGGTGGCTCAGTGGGTTGAGCCGCTGCCTTCGGCTCGGGTCATGGTCTCGGGGTCCTGGGATCGAGTCCCACATCGGGCTCTCTGCTCAGCAAGGAGCCTGCTTCCCTCTCTCTCTTTCTCTGCCTGCCTCTCTGTCTACTTGTGATCTCTCTCTGTCAAATAAATCAATTAAAAAAAAAATGAAGTCATCATGGTGAGCCCTAATCCAATGTGATTCATAAGAAAAGGAGATTAAAACACAGATGCAGAGGGGCTGACACTGTGAAGACACAGGGAGAAGACGGCCGCCCGCAAGCCTAGCGGAGAGGCCTCAGGAGAAGCCGACCCCGCTGGCTTGCTGATCACGGACTGCTGGCCTCCAGAACTGCGAGTGGTTTCTGTTAGATCACTCGATCTGCGGGACTCTGTCAGGCAGCCCTAGCCAACAAATGCACTGGTATTTGCCAACTCCTATCTAATCTTTCAATGACTTGTTTGTACCCATCTCTTCCTTTTCTCTGTTGCTTACAGAGTCCTCTCATGTAGTACCACTGCTGTTTCTCATGCCTCCGATCGAGACTCACACCCGCTGTCAGATTAATATTACTCAAGGTCAGAAATCAGGGCATTTACCTGGTCAAAGACCTTACAAAAACTTCTTACTAAATGAAGACCAGCTTCTTAGTTAATGATGACCCCTACTAACCTTTTCATCTCTGTCTTGCACAAGTCCCTCTGAATCGAACCACTGATCTGAACTGATTTCTCACCCACCAATTAGACAGTGTAATTTTCCTTCTGAATACTTTTCCTTTCCATCCACTCAGTACTCCTCTTCTAGCCTCAATTACATTAGTATCTTCTTTATGAGAACTTCACAGATCATCCTAGTCAGAATTGATCTCCTTCGATTTACCTTAAAATTGTTATTTGAAGAGCTATTCTCTTACAATGAAGAAATACCCAGGGTGCCAAGTCAAAAATTCTCATGAGAAAAGAAAAAAAAGTTAATGAATGCTACTTTATCATTAGGGAGAAAAGATAAAAAGATAACTAAAAATACATATGTAAAGTACATATTTTAAAATCAAGTCCATACCCAATTTTATACCTAAATACTTAAGACAGCACATTAACCTTTAAGAATGAGATCTGTGGCCCATCCTCAGAAGGACTTTCCCTATTGCCCCTAAAAAGAGAATTCACTAACAAAGACTGGAGGTCTGTTTAACTACAACTCAAACAATCTTTAAATTAAAAAAAAAAACAACAACACATTTTTAAAAAAAAAAAAATCAACATTAAAAGAACACTAATATCCATTACCATACAAATTGTACTACAGCAGAAAGTAATAACATTACACCTTAGGGTTTAATCATTTTATCAAATGCTTATAAACATGCACCAGGAAGGAGGTCAGAGCCCAGTGTGATCTTTCAACTAAACCTGTCACAACACCTTTTTTTGCTTCGCTAATTTGCACATGTGCTACTAACAGCGGTTACACAATAGAACTATTTATACGCTCAGGAAAATTCTGAATGATGTCTTCTTACCTATCGTGAGAACTGGCAGCAAAGGGAAAGTACAGGGCTATGGGTCATGGACACTTTGATCCATCAATTACAGAACATTCATTTAAACATTCCAAGGATTAACAGAGGCAGCAATTTAACATCACCTTCATAATCAAGTGCAAGGTAAAGTCTGTGATTTAAATGCTTTCAAGGTACATATGAAGAAATGAAAACAGCTTAAACATGAGAAAAGTGGTACTCAAATTTGGACATGCCCATCATTTTATTACATAAAGTTGAATGCTCTCTCTGTTTCTGTTATTAATAGCAATTTCACATCACCTTCATAATCAAGGGCAGCCTATCTTAGGTAGTATGATTCCAAATGAAAATTCTATTACCATTGCTTTCAATTTTCCCTTACTTCATAAAATTAAGTTGCAATAAGCTTTCAACAAAGGCTCTTTCCTTGTGTTTGAATTCCACCAACAGCAGATAACATGGATACACCCTGTCCTTCCAAATACGCTTCCAAGTATTCCAGAGGGCTAGGCAACAAATTATCTTCTGTGCAAAAAGTGATAAAGTTGTACTTGCATCTTGTCAAGAACAGTAACTGTAACAGTGTTCAAAACTTACTTGAACTTTGCTTCCACCTCTTCAGCTGCTTTCTGATACTGTTCAGTGGTGACTTTGTAGAACTCTGAGCTCTGTGGACAAAGATTGATAGTATAGTTTTCACTGTCCAAGAGGACAAAACGTGTGCAGGACTTACAATTACAAACAATACGTAAAATCTGTTCAGCCATTCAAGCAAAAGGACAAAGACTTCTTGCATAAGTGGCATAGATACTTCTAAAAATGCAAGAAAAGGTATCCATTTAAATAATAGTGTACCTGCTGGCATACAAGTTATAATTAAAATAAACTTTCAGAGTTAAAAATGCATCATTATTTGATCCCATGAGAAAATTCTTAACATATTTCACCTATTATTCCAATGTTCTACTTAGGCTATTCAAGGTATTTTTTTGTTTTTGTTTTTGTTTTTTTTTAAACACAGTACTTTTGCCCTCAAGACAGATTCTTTATGGAGGAGAATGAGTTCTATCTAGCGCCTCCCTATGACCACAAGAACATCAACATTTATAACAAATTTGTCACTAAGAACAGATGAAGGATTTAGGTGATTTCTACAACAAAAAAGGAAAAACGTTCCCACTATTACATAAATGAACACACAAGCAACATAAATCAAGTTGCAATAGGAAAGTAATGCCTTTCCTGATGCAGGAAAATTTAAAACTGTCTGTTCTGGCTGGCTCCTTTGAAACCTGTTTTGCTGTAGGAGGTGGCCTAAATGACCCCGGCACCTTTAGACTCAATGAAATATCCTGCAAAATGTGTCCCAGTACAAAAGAACACTACACAATACAGCGGTCTATTGTGCACCTTCAATCCCTAATCACTCAGGTTTCACATGCATGACTTGAAGTAGTTTATTTTTTAATAAATCATTGTTGGTTGGAGAGAAAATGAAAATGAAATCCTCTTCACACCAGTGACCCCTTTGCATTTAACAATCTGGGTTGCCCAATGACAGTCACATCCAGGTTTGCTGGATATAGATAAAATCAATAGGTATGTGATTAGACAGCAGACTCGGGGTGGCTGGAGCAGTGGACAGGTCACCATTTGAGATGATGAATGGCTCTCTATCAACCTAGAGTCCCCTACGATGCTAACATTTACTATAATCTTATTTGGGCTGCGATTTATCTTTCTTGCACCTGATCAATAAAGATGAACAGAACAGTTGTAAGGATCGATTGTAATTTTTTATCATTTTCAAGCATGAAGGTGCATTTCTGACATGAAGACAATATTCCAAGCGTACTGCTTCTGCAGTTTTTAAAATTACAATTTGAGTGACCAACTTCGTCAGTCTGTATGTGGAGAGGTTTTAATTCAACTGTAGGTCTCCTGCTACCCAAAAGGCCATTTGTCTTCCCAGATATTTCAACTTGAAGTTGTGTCACACCTTCCTTCCAGTTTTACTTATAAGATTTTTCTTTCTGTTAAAATATACACCAGTCACAACATGCTCTTTTGCAATGTTTGCTTTAAGCTTTTTCATGAACCCTTTTAACCAAGAGGGCAGTAAAAAAGCTAGTTAATCCATAGTAACACTGATGAGAAACTCCCCCTACTACTATGATAAACTCTCAAGTGGGCACTATGTTACTGAATCACCTATTAGAATTCTGGTGAAGCAGTAACATCTTGATTAATACTTTCAATTATTTTAAGCACTGAAACATTACAGTTTCAGTAATGTCCAGTTTCTGTCTGTAATGTCCAGACAGAGCCAGCACCAGGTTGAAAGATCTGCTTTCTGGTTCTGTTCTGTGGCCTTGAGCAAGTCCATCAGACTCCCTCGGCTTCCAGTCCACTGTTCCTAACCTATAAAATAGGGATGATATCAGCCCTGCCTATCTCTGCCAAAGCAGCTACAGAAATCCAACAAGATGGGCACCATAGCTGTGAAACCTGTTAAGTGTTTTTGCAGAGTAAGATCAACACTGTACGAATACCCAGTATTTATTCATTCTCCTGCTGGCAAGCATATTGAGAATAAAATAATTTTGGAGGAAAAAACCAATTTCGGCAAAACTAATTCTGGGTACAAATTCAAAATAATCTAAGGCAAATAGTAAGCTTTCTAACAAGAATGATGTCCTACTCTAGGTTAGTGAGCTCCCCTCGGTTTTGTAACGCCAAAGGCAGGTAAAATTATTACTAATTTTGTCAAAGTTTCCCTAGAATGTTAAACACACACACATACACACACACACACACACACACACACACACAGAGAGAGAGAGAGAGAGAGAGAGAGAGGAGAGCGAGCATGTACCTGTGCTGTCACAATCTCAGCTTTTAACTTCACAGGTTAAAGTTTCAGGCTTTATTTATGCCCCTAACTTCCACCTCAGTGCCCAGATTCCCCACACTGTATAAATCTTTCTAACAAAGAAAAAGCCCCAGGAGGCAACACCATATAACAACTAAGGGAATAAACACAAATATGCCCAAGATCTATACATAGACAGTGTTTAATCCACTTAAGTATTTACTTATTCATTCAACAAAATTAGATACTTATTATCCCAATAATGTTCACCTTGGGGAAACAGATCATCAAGAAGCTTTCCGTCCAATATAAGAGAAAAGAAAAACACTAGTAAGGAAAGGTCACAAATAATTGAGTTAAAAGTTGTAGATAGTGTTACTGGAGTTCAGAAAGAGTACAGATCAATTTTGGTCTCAGAAGATACTTGTAAAAAGTGAACCACCATAAAAAAAACAAAAACAAAACAGAACAAAAAAACCCCAACACTCTCAACATGCTTGCCAGCAGGAGCATGAGTAAGTACTGGGTATTCGTACAGTGGAGAACTCCACAGTGATGAAAAAGAATGAATTAGCCATACACGTGGAGGGGAAAAAAAAAACAAAAAACAAAAGCAAGTTCTAGATATGATATCATAGAGTGTAATTTACGTCAAGTTCGGAAAAGTGCAAAATAATGAAACAGGATTATTAAATGGCAAATTCCATTGATTATCTCCAAGTGGTAGCAGTTTGGTGGTAGTAGTAGGAGATGAGGAGCAGAATAACACAAATAAAGAAGACTGTGCAGGGGTGCCTGGGTGGCTCAGTGGGTTAGGCCTCTGCCTTTGGCTCAGGTCATGATCCCAGAGTCCTGGGATCAAGCCCCGCATCGGGCTCTTTGCTCAGCCGGGAGCCTGTTTCTCTCTCTCTGCCTGCCTCTCTGCCTACTTGTGATTTCTGTCTGTCAAATAAATAAATAAAATCTTAAAAAAAAAAAAAAAAGAAGAAGACTGCAGCTTCACTACCTTCCTACATTTCTTCAAATGAAGTGTTCTAAAAGGCGTACACAGCTATTTATTACACTAGTTATATTTTGTAATATATACAAAAATTGTATTACTCTCCTCCCTCTCTCCAAAGGAGCTAATTAACAACAACAGATTATTTAATAGAGCCAGAACAGAAAAATATGTGTAGGGGCATACGTGCTGAAGACGTTGGCTACATCAAGATTTGGTAACGCTAAGCTAAAGCAGAATGTCCACACACTACCAAATAAAAGTACTTTTTCAATTTCTATTGTGAAATAATTTTGGATTTATGGAAAAGGGGCAAAAATAGTGGAAAGTTTCTGGGGCACCTGCGTGGCTCAGTCGGTTAAGTGTCCAACTCTTGACTTCAGCTCAGGTCATGATATCAGGGTCATGAAATCGAGCCCTGTGGTGGGCTCCATGCTCAGCTCTGAGTAGGCTTGAGATTCTCTCCCTCTTCCTCTGCCCCTCTCCCTGCTCATGCTCTCTCTCAAATAAATAAATAAAGTCTCCAAAACAAACAAATAAAAAAAGTGAATAGTTTCAGTCTATCTTCACCCTCCTTCCTCTCAAGTTGACATCTTAGATAATCACAGTACAATCATCAAAACGAGTAAGTTAACAATTCTACAATACATTACTAGTAAATAGTAGTGACTAAATTGCAGACTTCATTTGGATTTCTCCAGTTTCTCTACAATGTTCTTTTTCTATTTCGGGACCCAATCCTGCCTGTCGTACGGCATTTAGTTGTCACAGCTCCTCAGTCTCCTCTTGTCTGTGACAGTTCCTCAGCCTCCCCTCGTCTTTCATGACACCTTGACACTCCTGAGGAACACCCGTTGGAAATTTTGTAGAATGACTGGTACTTTGGGCTTGTCTGACGTTTTCTCGTGATTAGACTACGTTATTATGCATTATGGAGACACATACCATGGAACCAATGGGTCCTTCTCCAATCTAGACCCCAAACTACTCCCAGACTCTGGCTTCACAGCTGCCTACCAATGCTACAATGTTTCCACTCTGAATTGGTACTCATAGGTGGGAGACACACCCTAATTTTCTGAGAGGCTATCTGTGTTATCTCTGGTGTCTTGAGATGGCAGTAGGTTCATATATGGCCCTTTTCTTGTTTATCAATTATAAATTACTATTACTTTAAAGTCATTAATGTAACTAAGTTAGTTGTAATTTGGTCAACCCCATGGCCTGTAGTAGTGTACTTCCATCAATTGTATTTTCATCTGATCCTTTTTTAATAGCCAAATATTGAGGCCTATATGGTCTGTGCTTCAAAGAAGTAACATCCACACTCCAATTTCCAAAGAAGGTAAAAAATATATATATAATTATATACCTAAAATGGCCATACAAAAATGTATGTATGTACCTATGTATATATGTACCTACATCTCCCTTCCAAACTTTGTTAAAATACTTTCTAAGTCCTCATACTGGATGGGGAATGGGAGAAACCATCTGGTGAGATGACCCTCAAAAGAGAACCAAAAAGAGGCGGCAGAGAATGCTGCCCCAAATCTGACATTGTGGTCTTTCGGTGAAAGGAACATTGCTCTGTACATGGCCATACAGTTTTCTATAATGGTAAGTCTGTTTTACAACCTAAAAATAATTTTTTAAAAATATTTATTTATTTGAGAGACAGAGAGAAAGTGAGCAGGGGCAGGAAAGGGAGAGACAGACACACAATCTCAAGCAGACTCCCCACTGAGCACAGAGCCCAATACAGGGCTCAATCCCAGGACCCTGAGGTCGTGACCTGAGTTGAAATCCAGAGTCGCTAGGTCACTTAACTGCCTAAGTCACCCAGGTGCTCCTACGACCTAAAATTTAGAAACATCTTTCATTTACTTTGCAGTTTTCTGCTCCATTAATAGCAGGTAAAATATTTGACATGATTTGTCCAGTGGTTACATGAATTTGTGGCAGGTAAAGCTTATTTAAATCAACTATTAAAAGTCTATTATTTTCTTACTTTGAAAGAAATTTTTATTATTTGACATGACCACTAAAACGTCTTCCACCAAGATTTCCTTTGAGAAGGTAGACCTTACCAATTCAAAATAGAATAATACTATCGTTTTAATGTTTTAGCACTATCAAAAATCTGATAAAGGCTTACCTTTTTTTTTCTTTTGTCAAAGATTTAGTGAAACAAGAGTTCCTAGGAGGCGAACTATCTCCAAAATAACAACATAATACTAGATATGGGAGATGTGTCTGTCCCCTATATTAGAGGACAAGACAGCACTGGAAATGACAGGCGTTTTCATTTTCTATATTAAAACATTTTCCAATCTAAGGCAATAGGTACTAATTACTAAAAACACAGGCAACAGACTGAGGTGGCAAGACTGAATGCTCCACTGTACACAATTCTTTAATGTATTTAAGAAACGAATATATTGTTCACAGTACCCTATACTTTGGTGAGCGATTCACAGCAGAGCGGTGGTAAGAGCCTATGCTTTTCTTCAGAGCCACACTAGAAATGACAGCTCTGTCCCAGTAAAACAACACATGTGACTCCACCCCAACAGTTCCCTCACATCCGTAAGATGGGGAGATTACCAGAAGTGGCCTACTGAAAATCTCTGGGAGATTAAATATGGTCATTCATGTAAAGTGCTTTGAAAAGTACCTGGGGCTATATATGGTAAGCATTATAGGAATGTTACCTATTATCATAATAAATTATTTGAAGAGTAAAAAAAAAAAAAAAAAGTATGTAGTGTTAGGTAACTTTTTTTCAAAAGCCATTTTAATAAAAATTTAATCTTTAAAAAACAAAAATCTTTTCTTCCATTAAACCAATCATCACTGAACTTTGCTTATACAGCTCATCAGTTCTCTTTTTCTGTTCCTTAAGATAAACGGGAAATGTGAGGACCGTGGCTGGGCAGTACCAAGAATATTAATGGCTATGGAAAAAAACTATATATATATATATATAGAGAGAGAGAGAGAGAGAGAGATGGTGATAATAACCAGCCCATATTAAAAAAAAAAAATCAAACCAATAATTTTTGACATTCTCACCAATGAAATCCAGTGACCCAAATTAAATGGTAAAAGTACTTTATAATGCCAGGACCTCCTAGGGCCTTAATTCTTACTACACATTGTGAATCTCCAAGATGAACAATACTGATTTCCCATGGAACCTGTTCATTTTGGAGCATCTTGAGAGAACAGAATCCCTCAACTGTCCCTGAGAAACACTGGATTAAAGACAAGTTGACAACCGCTATTTCAATCCTATACTTCTTTGCATGCAACTTTTCTCTTCTCAGAGTAACATTCTCTTACAGGTTACTTTTAAAACTAGTGTTCTGTACAGTAGAAATCGGCAATATTGGAAAACAATTCCAATATGGATGGAAATAGGGATGGCATCCCTTTCCTGAAGTGCTGATAAAAAAAAGAGCCTGCTAATATCCTGAATTTTAAAGAGTCAGATGAGGGGCACCTGGGTGGCTCAGTTGGTTAAGCATCTCCCTTTGGCTCAGGTCATGATCCCAGGGTCTTGTTCCCTGCTCAGCAGGGAGACTGCCTGTCCCTCTCTCTCTGCCTCTGCCCCCACCCCTGCCTGTGGTCTCTCTCTCTCTCAATTAAAAACAAAACAAAACAAATCAAAACAAACAAACAAACAAAAAACCAAAGAAGAAGTTGAGATGAAGTCCTTAAAAAAACCTATTGCTGTACCTCTCCCCTGTTCCCTCAGAGCCCTGCGGTGGACTGCAAGACTGGCCACCGTTGTTTCCTCTTTTCTGTGTGTATGCTCCTGGGTGACACGACCGTGCAAGTGTCTCCCAACGTGACTGGGTGGCGTTCCTCCACCCCTTCAGTCCGGGCTGTGCTTCCGACTTGCTCCGGCCAACAGAACGTGACAGGAGCCACGACGAGCCACTTGCAAACAGGAGCCTCTCCCGTGGAACCCTGACTAGCGCCACATCAAGCAGCCCGGGCTGAAGACGGGGAGACTCTAAGTCACCCCACCTGGGGCCGTCCCAGGCCCGCCCAACTTCAGCCACTCAGCGTTCGTCGGGCCAGCCAAATCCAGAAGGAGCGCCCAGCTGGTGACCTGCAGATTCATGAGGTAAATTAATGGGGGGTGTTTTAAGCTGCGAAGTTTGGGCCAGTTGGTTAGACAGTAAGAGCTAACTGGTTTATGCCCTTCGTCTGGGTTCTCGTGGCGCCACGTTTACCAAAGCACCGAGCGCCCGGTACCAGCCACGTGTTCCGTGTGGTCTCCACGAGCCCGAACGATCCCCAGATGCAAGTGTCTCATCCCACCCACCGCTACCCTTACAGCCCTCGGCACAGTACGGGATGCGCGCAACTTACCGAAATCACGTCAGAGTGACACCATCCATTCTAAACTTCAGTCCGAAGCGGACTTTTATTTAAAAGAGGCTGGCAGAGAGGGAAGTCCAAAGTAAATGAAATACTAAAACATGGGCAAAATGGAAGACTACCACGTTTGTTATACGTCTCTTATACACACCGACCAACACTGCAGCCTGCTACGCCGCAACAACAACAAAAAGGATGCGGACCTCACCTAGGATCACGTTCAAGTACGAAGAGAGCACATAACAGTTCACGGGGCGCACGGCAGCTCACACAGAGGTAAGGGGCTTGTTTTCCTCACATCAGGAGAAGTCTGGGTGCCGGACACCCAGAGCTGATGTCGGTGCCGGGGATACGATCCAATACCGAGGCCCTGTCCTCTCGATTCCTCCAAAGCCGGCCTCAGCACGGGCTGTGTCCCGAGTGGCCGGCTGGCTGGTCTAGCTGGTCTAGCTACTGCGGCTCCGGCCTCGTGCCCATGTTCTCAGGAAGGAGGAGGAGCTCCCTCCAGGGACCCACGCTTCCAGCTCGGGGGCCAGAACCACAGACCATGCCCAGCCCTGGATGCAAGCGTTTTCGTCTTCTCACTTCTACAGCAAGAGAAAAGCCCGAGTTTGGAATTGGTGTTTATTGAGGCAATTTATCATACCGGCCACAGAGAACTGAACCGACAGCACAAAATGATGCGCAAAACAGTGTGGTTGATTTTAGATACAAGGATTCCAGTATTTCTTTCCAGCCACCCTTAAAATCCGAATTTGGGGTCTGGCGGGGGGTGGGGGCGGGATTTACCCATCTGGTATTCTAATATCCAAGAACCAAGTTTTTAGACAGTATAGGAAGGAAATGGGAATCCACAAGAGCGGGCATCATTCCCAATTTTGGGGGGGCTGGCCGTGGCCCATGTTTTTCAATGTGTGATACTGCCATTTTCCATTTTCAGAAAGTCTCCCTTTAAAAGTGTATTTTAAAATGCACGTGCACAGACACACATTATTGCTACATTTGAAAAGTGTCTGTTTGCAAGTTCTAAATTAGATCAAAAGAAAACATGCACACACAGTATTCCGGCAGTATTTTCTCAGGTTCTGAATCTTATTTCTGTTCTAACTAATGCTCATACCTGCGGTAGACAGGAAACGAACAAATCAAAAAGGTCACAAGAAAACAAGAAAAATTTGTTAACTAGCTCTTGCCAGTTCTTCTACAAAATGCTTCCGATGATGATTTGGGCACAAGTATATAATACATCACACTGAGGTATAATTTAAATTCTGGTAACCTTACAGTATTTCTCAGAGGCGAGTATCACCCCTCCTCACCGTCCATTCAAAGATTAAGGCAACTCTGCAGACATTTAGCGACAGTGAATGGGAGAAGCCCCAGGTCTGACCTTAGATGTGAGCAGACTGGCTGAAGATACAGCTCTATTCTTTCAAAGATGATCTATAATTACCACTCACTACTCACTTATCGTAGGTCTCTATCCCTCCACCACCCACCCAAACACGAGTGTTACTGCTTCCACTTCTTGTTTCAACACTTGTCCAGGAACTATGTTACAGGATGTGATCAGCTAGATGCAGGTTAAGTATGTTTCCCCCAAGATGAAACTAAGCATTTGGGGGCGTGACTTAATGCTGCAAATGCAGTGTGGTTACAGTTCCAGGCACAGAAGCCCTAAAAGTCACCCAGTGAATGGCTTCAGGTGGCCAAAGAGAGTTCATGCTTCCTCAACCCAACCTGTATTTTTATAGACTTACACAGAAGCAAAAGACTGAATGCAATATACCTAAATTTTTAGCACAACAATTTTAAGAACTATAGAAGTTTTAGGAAAAAAAAGAAAAAAAAAACACTAATGGTCTAAATTTAGTTTATCTAGTGGTTTCGGTATTTCTCCTGACAAACGTTCTATCAGAAAGCCTAATGGCTGGTTTGAATTCTGCCTTGCCTGTGTTCCTGTAGATGCTGGAGTCCGTTACAGATGGAAAGAAGAGTAGGGAAAGGAATTTGATCATAATCAGCGAGAAAAGCGACCCTTGAATAAAGGACTTGGCATCTTCAAGACTCTTTCAATACTGGCACTTCTTAAACCCTGTGGCCTTGAGTCCACTGTCTCTACTCTCTCCTTTTATCCCTTTCCCTCCTGCTAACCTCCTGCTCCAGAGAATGCCTTTTAAATAAATACATGGCCTATTTAAATAGGTTCTGCCAACTGCCAACATTGGTTCAAATGCATGGTGTATCAGATTCAGTATTCTGTTTCTAAGAGGTACACCAAGGAATCGATTTGGTTATTTAAACTGGGTCTCACTTTTTAACATCTAAAAATGAGGACCTTATCTTTTGGGGTGATTGTATCAATGAGACATTGTAGGTTCAGCACTTGGCACAGAGCCTGGCTTTTCCTTATTCTCCACCAGAATACCACTCCCACCAACAACCCTTAGCCCCCTAGCTAATCCCATCAGAGCCCAGTCCCATGAAATTACCTACACGATTCTCCAACCTGAAAAATGAGCTTCAAGTGGAAGGAGTTAATGCTGGTTTTGTTTAAGCAATATACGCCTGAAGGGCTATCATGAGTAGTCCTGTGTTTCTGCTAATAACCTTTTGGGTACATATATATCTTAATTATTCTCAACCTTATTTTTTTTTTTCAAATACATAACACTAGCGATCAATAATAAATTACTAATTTAGCAGTTTCTAACAAATCAGTTCTGATTATTAAGTTCTATGTAAAGGCAAATGAAGATTCCCTATAAAAAAGCCTTTGAGAAATTAATCCCACCATTTTCCCCTCCTATTTAGATAATAAACCCCCTTTAAGCTAGATATATGATCAACCAAACTACAATTTCCAGGTTGCTTCTAATTAGGCCGGGCTGTAAGCAGAATTATATGGGAATTCCAAGTAGGCTGCTTAAAGAGAGCCAACCTCAGCTGGCAAAGAATCTTTTCAGCCCTTTTGTGCCTTTTCTCTTTTTTCCAGTCTGCGAGGTAGATGTTATGGCTGGAGCTCCAGCAGCCATCCTGCAATACAAACTGACCTTCAAGAGGGAAAACCCTGGGCCAGGAAGCTGGAGCAAAGCAATAGGTGCCCGGGGCTCTTATGACATTGAAGTCAACATGTCAGCCCTCGACTGCCCACCTCTCGACTTATTAAGTAGGAAGAAAATAAACTTAAAACTGAAGCTATTACATCTTCATGATACCAGAGTCACAATAATCCAGAATAGACCTTCCTTAAACCCTGTCAAGTTTGCTTTTTGTGCACCCCATGAACGACTTCAAATAAAGTCAACTTCAAAGAGGTACCAGGAGCACCTCTGTCCTTTGCAGTAAAGCTCTGCTTCCACTTGTCAGGAATCCATTTCCATCTGCCTCTCTCTCCTTTTCTGACAAAGGACAGGAAGAACTGTAAAATTTTAAAGCCATGTTTAACTGGATCATCAAATATTACCGACTTAAAGAAGCCATATTTCATGAAAACACCACTATCTCCTAGGCACCCTGGCAAAGTTAATGAGTTAATGAGTCGTTCTCCTTCCGTCTTCACTGCTGCTCATGTAAAGCAACAGAGCTATTCAGGGCCGCTTCTGGCATTTTGAGTTTTATCCCAGGCACTTTAGAAACTTCACTAATTAAGAGTCTCAGGTTTTTCTTTCCTGATTTAGTTTTCTAATTAGAATAGAAACTGTAGATTCACTGACAGCCTTGCCAGTACATGAGTTATATTACGTATATAGGAGTTATCTTAGCTCGTGCCTCAGTTTCTTCACCTGGGCAATTTAAATAAACAACTGCACCATTCACTTGGCACTCTACAATTCCTTCATCTGTTCTTCTCTTCATTCTACAAATACTGAAGGTCCGTGCCAGACACGAGGCCAGGAATCTGGAGTATAATGGAGAGTAAACAGGGGGCTGGCCCAGCTTCTAGGGAGCGTATGACATACGGGAGGAGACAAGACACAAATTCACAAATCACACCAATAAATGTAAATTACAGGGAATTACAGTGCCACAGGATCACTATATAGAACTTCTTTTATTTCTAGGAAGTAGTTTTTCTAATGAGTCTCTAAAGCCCTATTTTTTCCCCTAAAGGAGCTAACTAGCTATCACCCCTCATCGGCAGTTCTTAAGTTAGTTATTTCCTTTTCATTTCTCTCACTGTTTCTGTCAGATGATTCAAGGTTCAGAGCAGAATTCTCTCCACCTGTAAAACTTTCTTCTAACCCCTTTAGAAATAAGGAAAATCTACTTGTACTGATATGATATGGAGGTCCACATAGCAGGAAAAAACAGAAAGTTGTAAAATAATTTGAACAGTGTATTTTCTAAACTGGTGGTGTACATTCATGTACACACACAAACCTTGAAATATTCTGGAAGGACTATTTGCCATCCCTGCCAAGGGGACACAAGGAGGAGATACTTTCCCTTATTTAATAGCCTTCTGTAACAACTTAAAATTTTTCTGTGGGATTGTATCATTTTATAATAAAATTAACCATGCTGCAATTTCCAACAGGCATTATACCTAAATTTATATCATACCAGAAAATGAACTGATGTAGATACTTTTGGCAAAGTGATCCCTGACGCCTTCTTGCCTTTAACTATGCTTATAGAGAGACTTCCCATTTACCCTACACAGAAGTTATGCATTTTTCTATTACCCTTTTCTATAATAATGTCGATAAAAGTCTCAAAATCTTCTACTATTTGTAGTTCTTCTGAGAGAAAACCATACCCCCTTTCCAACTCATCCTTTAGTCTTCTATATTACACACCGACGACTCACCTTTTAGACTTCTGAATTACACACCTGAGACCTTCCTACTTCTGACATGGTTGTGTGTTTCATTGTTTCTTCAACAACGGTGAGACAAAGTGGTTTCACAGTTCTCAGACGGGTTATCATGAGACTTTACCACGGTGTCTTGCAAGCCTCCACAAAGAGGCTTTTTAAATTACCACGTGTTTCCAGCACAGGAACCTCCAGTCCTCTTGCCGACTGGGGAGCAGGACACGATCCACTCACCAGGTTGTATGTCCTGTGAAGGGCTCATAGAGGGAAGGCTACAGGCCCACTGAACAGCATACCCACTGGACGACTCTCTCTAGAAGGCGCCAACACATCTCAGGCACACGCTCGATTTTACCCTAACTGGCTTCACATTGCCTCCTGCGGAAAGGAACTCTAGAAACCGAACTCTCCTGTACCCGTTCAGCACATGCACTGGCGCACACACGTGCTCAGTGTCCTCCTGAAAATCACGGGCTGAGAAGAAAGCTGGAAACATTAACCCTTGTGGCAGAGAAGCAGGCAAACACGAGTTCCTTCACCATCAACTCTGCTGTGTTCTTTATTCATTCACAATTTTATATTTGTAGTCTGAAGAATGGACAAGACACGCTCCCTGTGATGTAACTGGTGTCCCCATTTCACCTTCTCTTCTAGCCCGCTGACAGGCCAACCTACAATTCATACAAAAGGGCTTATTTTTTTTTAACCAGCCAAGCCCCCAGGGGTGGGCCCTGCAGATGGGAGGGTGAAAACCTCTTTAAAGGCTAGTGGAGAGAGAAACAGAAACTCACTCGCTACACTAAGCACAGCTGTAACTGCCTTTGGTTCCATAAGCCCTTTCGGCCTCCAAGAGCTCCTCATCACAGTGCCAATGCCACGGGAGGAGGGAGGCAAGCATCCAACCCCGTGCTCCTAAAACATGTAAGGTCCATGCTACCGATCGCAAATAGGATTATATTGTTCTACAATCGTAGAACAGAACACAAATTTTAAAGATTCTCACACAGATCAGAAGACCTTCTGAGATTATTTCCTTGAATCCCGGTTGAGAAACTCTGAGCTAACCCATTTACTACCCTTTGGCTTCTTATAAGGTGACTTCCTCCGAGTGACTCTTAACCAAACAGGTGGGGGGCAACGCTAATGCTTCCCAAGGCAAAAGAGAAGCATGGAGACTAAAGACTAAATCCCCAGGAGGAAGGAGAAGGGTCAGGAAACCAAGGGGTCCTGACACAACAGGCTGGAGAGGCCAAGACCGAGCCTGCCATCTTCCCACTTTCGCCTAGAACCTGAATTTTTAAAATATGATAGAGGCCAACACCAGTAACTCACTATGATCCAGAAAATCTCTTTAAGAAAAGCTTTCCTGAAGACTAAGCAAACCTTTGAGGCTGCTCTCACAGACATGACAGTGTTGGCCTCTTTGCTCCTCTGGCACCAGCTGACCAGCAACCCCAAAGTGAATAAAATCTTTGCTCGAGTCATACCCTTCCAACACTACATGAAAAGTAGCAGTTTACATAAAAGGGAGAGTGCCGCATGCATGTTCAGAATCCCAGGCTCAGCACATCTTAAGCAAGAGAAGATTCCTCAGTGGAGTTATGCCTGAAACCTTATATGAGGGTGCCCCCGAGATGCACATATGGCAAAGCACCCCACAGCTTCCAAGGTTAATTTCATCATCATGCTTAGAAAGCTGCCTGTCACCTTTGAGATCTACTCACGAAGGAGCTAGGGTGCTCTCTCTGATGTGACATCTCATACCTGTATTCAATAGTCGGGGTGTGGTGCAGGTAAGGGGCAGAGGATTACTATCCACAGTCATTTCTCATTTGTGGATCTACTTTTGTCCCTGGCATTGTACGCTATCAGAAGCCTAGTTTAAAAACTAGGTAAAACCCAACCAAAGCTAACATTTCAAAAATAATTTTATTATTTTCTAAGGAAAATTTTTCACCTAGGAGAAAATGCCATTCTTTCAAGATCTCCTCATTGAAAAAAAGGTCTAGAGTACAGGTATTTGCCACATACATTCCCCTGAAAGTGGCATCTGATAGGGTACAGGAAAATTTGTGAGATGAAATTGGTTAAATCATTTCACTTTATTCTTACAAAGTTGGCTGGGTTTTTGGTTTGCTTTTTGTTTTGTTTATACAGATGTGGGATGCTGACAAGCATATGAAGTCATGGGCTACCCTCATCATTTGCTAGTGCAAGTATAAACCAGTACAATTTATAGCAACATGTCTCAAAGGACTTTGACTCAGCTTCATTTCTAGAAGTATCTGAAGAAATCATGGGTATGTATAAAAATCTAGTTAATTTTTTTTTCATCCCAGAGTTTATAATAGTGAAAAATGAAAAGCAACTTAAACATTCAACCAGAGAGGACAGCTCAGATAAATAACAGATCATCCACATAATGGAAGGGTAGGAGCTGTTTCAGCTTGCTTCAATCCTGAAGATGGAAAAAGCAGAGAAGAGATATTTAAATATTTGGTCCTTGGTGAATAGGTTGAAGAGTAAAGACAGTCTTACAATTTCTTACAATGTTCCTATAGTACCAGCTCTCTTCCAGAGTGAGAAAATGAAAATAAAAAGCTAGCATTTTCATAAGCTACATAGTATGTATCCATCTATGAGGCCAAAATGCAGATAAGATGGTATGAGTTAATTTTAAAAGAGAGGGGAAACCTATTTTAAATGATAAAGGTTAAAACCCTATTTATTCCTGGTGTCCCTGAAATTCTTCTGCCATTTGTTAAGTGGGTGAACGTTCACTTCTTGAATAAGAAATATTTACTGGCAACCATCTCCTAGGAGCAAAGTGCTAGTAGCTGAAGGAAATATTTTTCTTCCTTTTTTTAAAAAAATATAGTTACATGATTCCAATGCTTTATAATCTACAACGGATGCGGTATTCATTATGAAAAAGTCACTGGAAAGAGCAGAGGCTCTGGGGATCCCACCTTGGCAAGGAAAACACAATCCCATCACAGCAACAGCTAAAAACTGCAGGATCTGGACCCCCACCCATGCCCAAGAGCACATATGTGATATAAATGATTATTTGTATCAACAGATATTATCATGAAAACCAGCTAAAGCAGCAGCAAAGTGAGAGGCTCTACCTTCATTTTACCTACCAGGAATGGTATGCTTAACTAAAGTTACATACTGGCTTGACATCCCAAAGGCAGTTAAGTATTATAACCAAATCAGCCCCGGTCTGATGCTCTAAGTACAGGGCTCTAACTCAAGCCTTGAGATTTAAAAATATTGTAGCCTCTTTCACACAAAGCAATAGATGCTCTTCTGTAAGTACTCGACAAACTCGTGATTTTCCTTGACCACAGAGGTATTATCTTCCTTTAAGGCACGTAAGAATGAGCTGCGGTCACCCACGGAGAACAAGATCCCACGCACATGGAACACCCATCTCGAGTTCTAATTTCCTCTCATCGATTCCGAGCCCAGACTCAGCTGTTAATAGTAACAGTGACATGGTTCTCTCAAGGGCCGGCAACACACACAAAGCTTCGCAGGTGAATAGTAAACTCAGTCTTAATTTAAGGGTTAAAATCCTGGTATGAAATGGAGAAAGATTTCGAAAGTGGCGAAGGGAGCACCTATCCATTTCAAAGACATGTTTATCTTTTTGTATTTCAAAGGAAAGGCCTTTTGAAAGATCTGGCAGAGGAATATGCATGTGAATAGGAGTGCATTGAAAAGTCTTAGCTTTCAGGTATAATGGCTTTGCCTCAGAAAGGCCTGCGCAGGATTCCTCCATCTCCAAGGCACATTTCATACGCTGCCAAGTACACAAGGGCTCTGCCGTATCGCTTAGGTCCAGCTTTTATCTGATGACTCATTAACATTTTCCTTCATTATGGGGCCCGAATCGTACTACTCCTTAAAACTTTGACTCCTCAGCTGCAGGGATGCATTCATTCATGTGGGACTAAAACAGGCCAGAATGTGTCTTATTAAAAAAAAAAAAAAAAGAAAAGAAAAGAAAAAGCAAGCGGAGGAGAGTGGAAGGAGGGGAAGAGGGGGAAGAAAAGATAATTATGGAAGACCCAGCAAGCAAATTTGATAGTCCTCTTCTAGAAATATTCATGAAAATCTGTTCTTGAAAACTGCTGGTATTCAGTAGCCAATCTTTTCCACATGACTTTACTGAGAAATGTTCTTAGAAAGATCACACAAAGGGGTGATAACAAAATGCATGTCATCGAATGATCTTTTGGTCTGGCATGGAGTCTCTCCTCTGAGCTTCAGCGTGGCTCGCAACTGCTTCCAAGGCCTATCTCAGTCGCTCTGTCTTAATCACACTGTGCCTTCTGCCTCCTGCAAGTCCTTCCAGGCACCACAAGCGAGAAAGCAGCCATCCACCGGGGACAAAGCATTCTGTATTCTGTTAGTTTCCACAAAGGCAGACCCTGGGGATTTAGAGAGTTGAGGTCTACAAAAGCACTTAAAAGAACAGCATATTCACCCACAGGAGAGAAGTTCTGGTGAAACCCCTGTGATCTGAACACATCTCAAGGGAAAGAGACTGCTTCTTTACTTTTGAAAAAGGTCTTTATTAAAAAGACAAATGTGAACTATAAATGTAATCTTGAGTAAGCAGTGTGAGTTGGGCCCTGGAATCACTGCCCTTCTTAGGACACAGAAATTACAGAAGCAAAGGAAGTCTGCGATGACCAGACTGAATTTGAATCACGGCTTACGGCTCAGTGTGACCCAAATATAACCAAATCCATCAGCAGCCAGATGTAAATGGCCTTGTGCTAGGCTGATTCTCTGCCTGGTGAAAGCCCTCTCTCCAACTAGAAGGCAAGTTATTAAGAACCTGGTTGTCATCTTAGATTGGATAGATCATTTGTTTCCCCGAATTCTTTTGCTCATCATTTACTCATTACACGCCTCCTCCTGATGTAAGTAGACATTTATTAGCTTCTGCATTTATTGCATTGGCAAACAGAAACATTCTGCAGCATTTCCTGGGGGGTTCACTCATTTATCTATTGGATAAGAGACTGAAGTTTTCTACAGGGCAGAAAAATTAAAATATCAGTCAGGTTGACAGCCAGGAAAATGAGGGTCTCTCTGCAGCAAGAAGCTTTCTTGAGCTTTCGGTTTAGTGAGAAGCTACGATGTTATTTTGCTGAACTACAGCGTCATATATAACTAGAACTGTGGGCTTAACTGGTGAACTAATACTCCAAATGAATGATACACATGGTCCTCTGTAAAGCACGGGAGATGCAAAGTTAATTGCTATTTTAAACAGAAAATGTAACAAAATCCTATCAAAGATCCATTTCCATAAAGAGCCTGGAAAAGAACACTACCTTAACTAAAGAAAATAGAGCAAGAATCACAGGATTTAAAGCCGTAAGGGACCTTCCAGGTTATGGAATCCTTTTCCAAGAACCTTCTTTAGGCCACCCCTGACATGTGATTGTTCTCATTCTGCCTAAAACAATGGTGGCAACAGGGAAATTGTCATCTACCCCCCCCCACCACCAAAGCAGCTTATTTGAGAGCTGCAGGCCTCTGGTTGACAGGGGGCTCACCTCCTAAAGATGGCCTGAATGAATGCATGTGACCTTGGGCAAGTCTCTCAACCTCTCTGGGTCTCAGGGTCCTTGTTTTAAAAAATTAAGTTACCCTGGGGCACCTGGGTGGCTCAGTGGGTTGAGCGTCTGCCTTCGGCTCGGGTCATGATCCCAGGGTCCTGGGATCGAGGCCCGTGTCGGGCTCTCTGCTGGGGGGTGGGGGGGAGCCTGCTTCCCTCCCTCTCTTTCTCTCTCTGCCTAACTCTCTGCCTACTTGTGATCTCCGTCTGTTAAATAAATAAATTTTTTTAAAAATGAAGTTACCCTTATGTTGAAAGAATCAGAGCTGAAGGAGAGGAAGTCAGTTAGAGGTGCAATGGCCTCATGCCAGCCAAAAGACTCTGATTCAGTGGGGCGTGGGATCCCGCACTGTCTTGTGGGGTGCTGTCACACCATAAGCAAGGCCACCACGCTGGTCTCAAAGTCTCTATGCTGAGATACAGCCATTCCAATCAGGACACGGGAGCTCACTCAGAGTACGGCAGCCTTCAACTCATGAGCCATTCTTTCCTCATTCTTTGGTCTTCTTTTCTTTTTGGCTTCACTTCCCCTGAACCAACTTTTGTTATACACCTTTCATCTTGACAAAAAGCAGAAACTGTAACACAATGGAAAATTCCATTGAGGCCTGCAGCTGCTAACACAACCCCTGAAGCAGCTGGCTTCTGCCGGCCATGCCCCATCTTCCTGGTTCTCTGATACCAGCTTTCTGGGGTTTGGCTTTTCGCTGAACAATATTCTGCATGAATAGCCCAGTATTGTGCCAGCACTGATGACACACAGAAAATGGGTTTTTAGTGTTCTGCCTACTTAAGAGTTTGTATGTCAGAGAATATTAGCCCTCCTGATATAACATTGCTTAAATATTGCTCAAGTCCCACTGAATCATTTTAGGGATAAGAAAGAATATAAATGCTCATAAGACTATTATCTTTACAAATCAGTAACATCTTGTAGGCAAGTGTTCATACAGCCATTTTTCCTAAGTAGCTCTTAAGTCAGAAAGGAAAGCAACCTGGATAACGAGCCTGCTGTGTGCACTAGTAATTACACTGCGGCTCTGAGGAGTGGTTCCACTGGTGCCGTGGAATCTCACTTTAGCAACGGAAGAGAGTCTCACCCGTTACTACGAAAGCCTTGGTGAACTCACTGGCAGGAAATGATGCAGACACGTAACTGATACCTTCATTAAGAGCCTCCTTACATGTTCGACCATGGCTTAGAAGCCTGTGGAACATAGCAATGTAACTTCCCAACGGTCAACTCATGTCCTCCCTCCAGAAAGAGTTAATGTCAACATAAAGCTAGAGGATACTTCATTAAAAATAAAAAATTACACCTGCGGTAAAATGACCTGGATGCTAGAGTCTCCCTTATTTGATATCAACAGTGTGGATAAAAGAGGTTCTTTGTGGGGGGGGGGGGAATCCACAGTTTAACAATTCCTACATATTCCATTACATGATACAGGATAATAAGTAAGATTTTTCAATTTAGTTTCAGCACTTATTTTATTCAAGAAGAAGTCTCCCCGAAGATGTCTTTAACTCATAAATTCCTTACAAAAACAGTAATTCAAAGGGATACATGCACCCCCTCCCCCGTGTTTCTTGCAGCATTATTTACAATTGCCAAGACAGGGAAGCAGCTCAAGTGTCTATGACTGAGGAACAGATAAAGAAGGTGTGGGGTATATATCCACAATGGGTTATTACTCAGCTATGAAACAGAAGGAAATCTTACCATCTGCAAAAACATGGAAGGACCTAGAGAGTATAATGCTAAGTGAAATGGCAGAGAAAGACAAATACCATGATTTCATTCATTTGTGGAATTCAAGAAACAAAACAAAGAAAAAAAAAGAGACAAACCAAGAAACAGACGCTGAACTACAGAGAACAAACTGATAGTTACCAGAGGGGAGGTGGGCAGGGGGATGAGGGAAACAGGTGACGCGGATTAAATAGTTCACGGATGACGATGAGCACCGAGTAACTGTATGGAACGTTGCATCGCTGCCTTGTACAACTGGAACTAATGCAAGACTGTATGTTAAATAAACTAGATGGGAATCAAAATAAAATAAAATAAAGATAAATTCTTTCAAATGCTTTGCTGCATGTAAGGAACTACAGGAGGGACACAAAGATCAACACCGCACGAGCTCTGTTCTCACTAATGAATCTGCCAGAGTTTACATAAATTAATAGTAATATTTAACATCCACTTAAAAAAACCCCTATGTGCCAGGCACTGTATGTGCTTTATACTGTTATCTAATTTAAACCATACAACAGTACCATTGAGTTGGTATTATAGTCTCTACTTCCCCGAGGAGGAAAGGGAGGCCCAAAGAAGCTGAATGATTAGCAGATTGTGTGAGCTTGTCAGTGGCACGATCAGAAAAGAATCCAAGCAGGCTGGCTCCAGGGATGATATTCTTAACAGCTCTACTGGAATGATCTCCAAATAGGTATTAAAAAAAAAACCTGAAGTGCTGTATGTAAAGAGATCACATCTGGACAGAAGGATCTGAAAGCTTCATGCAGGAGGCCGCATTTAGTCTCTAATTAAATCCCATTTCTTGCCTCAATCTACTACTAGATCTTTAAGCTATTATACTAAAAAATTCCTAATTATATATTTCACTTAGCTTTAAAATGGGAGGAGGAGTGAGAAGACAATTATAATTATAAACAAATGCAGATACAGGTGCGAAGTGGCTGTGATGCTTTTGTGGCTATCCAGACAGTTGTTTTTACATCTCTGTACCACAAACTGAAGGCAAAACAAAAACAAAAACAAAAACAAACAAAAAAACCCACAGAAAAATAATCACAGGGAAACTGGTTAACAAGCCAATGAACATGTAACTTTCCTGACACAGAGATTATAAAGGTCAAAACTTATTTTCACTCTATACAAATTAAACTCCTAAGCCATATATTACGTGGCCTTGAACTTAAATTTACTAGCCAGACTTTTCTAATAGAAAATGCTCTTAATAATCTCTTGCTTTTATCTTGTCCAAATTCTCATTCCCTCTGTGAGGATGGAGAACCCCCTCCCTGTATAAATATTACAAGTCCTATACTATCCCATACCATCCAAAATACCCTGCACCATCCAATTCCTATGAAGCCGTCCTCTCCAAAGAGTCAACGATCAGTTCACGTCCCAAGGTTTGGTTCACGTCCTTCTTCCTTCTGGGTCTCTCAGGGAGCTCCTTCTGCCTCATGAGTCTAAAATTTTCCCCGCTGACAAACTGTATGTCAGCCCAGACCCTGCCCCAACAACACACTTGCTAGTCCAAATATTCTGCTGACAAGTCAACTGGCTATCACAAAGGAACCCCAAAATTAAGTGGATAGAAACACAAGTTGTTATCTCTGCTCCACAGTGATCTCCTTGTTTCATGACCCAGTGTATCCCTCCTGGTCTTCCAAGTTCAGTAAATTGTTCTTCCTTTTACCCAGATGAAGCCACAAACACAGGAATCCCCCTTCTTTCCACGTCTTACATCCAGTGCATCATACTATGTGTTTTCATTCCCTACTTTCAGGCCAGACTTGCCTCCTTTCTTCTTTTTTAACAGGCAGGGAATGGGTTTGGACTTTATTCTAAGAGCACTAGGAAGCAGCCAAGGTTTTTTAAGCAAAGAAATGATATACTCTAACTTAAAAGATCACTGTAGCTCCTGGTTGGTGGGGCAGATAATAGAGTTAAGATGACAAGGGACGGCCAGAGTTTAGGTGAGAAATGGTGGAGGCTTGGTCTTTGTTGGTAGTAGAACTAGAAAGCAGACAAAACTGAGCTGTATTTTGAAAGAAGATAAACAGAACTTTCTCATATTCAAAAGGAGAAAGGAGGGCATGTGAGGAAAACTAAGATTCAATATGTGTCATGGGTTTTTAGCTTCAACCCTTGAATAGATAACATGCCACATCCTGAAAAGAAAGGAACCTGGAGGAAGCCTGGTATCCAGAACACCTCAGACCTCTATGTCTGCTATTCTAAGAGGGAGAGAGGGAGGGGGAAGGTGGGCATGTGTGTGATTCTACTTGCCCCCCTCCCCAACATACTTGACCTTTATTTTTTATTTTTAAGACTTTATTAGAGCCTGACAGAGGGCTCGATCCCAGGACCCTGAGATCATGACCTGAGCCGAAGGCAGAGGCTTAACCGACCGAGCCACCCAGGCGCCCCTACACTTCACCTTCTCTATAGACTGTTTGTGTTCTTCCTCTTAACTGCTTCATTCTCAGAGCGCACCACCTGAAACAGGTGTCCTGAAACACCTGTCCAATCTGTTTTTTCTCGCAGTATCCACATAGTTATTAACTGTACTTTATTTATGGTCTCATTTTCTGGCTTCTTCGTCCTCTTACTGCACTATGGGCTCCACGAGGGCAAGTAGTAAGTCCTTCATATACATTCCTGCTTCCCGCGTGCCTAGCGCAGATCCTGGCACGGAACTGCAACTCAGTAAACATCTGCCCAATTACCCGCAAGAATTTCTGGGGAGAGGAAAAAAAGACAGGTTGACAAACTGTTCCCACACAAGGCCAGAGAGTAAATATTTTAAGTTCAAGGGCTATGCAGTCTCTCACAACTACTCTACTCTGTTGGAGCATGAGATCAGCCAGAGAATATGCAAACAAAAGAGTGTGGCTGTGTACCAGTAAAACTATATTTACAGAGATTGAATTATGAATTTAATAAAATTTGTGGGTCATGAAATTATTCTTTTGATTCCTTCTCAACCATTTAAAAATCGAATAAGCATTCTTAACATGTGGGCCATAGTTTGCTGATCCCTGGTCTATCCAGAATTCACACATCCACCGTCAAGGAAGCAGAGAGTGAGGAAATGTTGGGTGAGGCGTCTGGTGTAACTTCCGCCGAGGAATTTACACTGTCAAACAATCCCTGTATTCACAGATCTGCTACTCTCCCACTAGCCTACCGGTTTCTCGAGAAAAAGAAACCAGGTCCATGAATCTTGTCACCTAATACTTAATGTCTGTTGACTGAAAGAAGAGGAAAAAGAGCAAAAATGAGCAACTCTGAAACAAAGACAGAGCATATTTTCTCTTGATTCTGGTACTACCGGGTCATGTTGAGAAAGACATCAATTTCAGAAGATGAGTGGCCATAAGATCAACCTCAATTTCCAAGTAGAATACTGATTTAAAGACACTTAAAAAAAATGTATGAAGTTCTAAGAACACTCATTATTATCCTGTAGGTCATCCTGCTCAGAACAAACACTATTTTCCAATATGATGCCAGGCTATATTTCTATTAATTACAAAATCGTGCTCTAACCGTATAGCTCTATCATTAAAAATGTGCATTTTCCACAGTCAAAAATGGAGAGACAGACCATTAAAATGAATTTTAATTTATCAGATAAAAAAAGCTATCATACAAATATGCCTCTAAATACCTAATCAAATTACACCAAATGGAAAGCAACATCACATGACTGAGTGCCTTGACTATGATGGTCCGGCCACGCTAGGGTGGGGCAGGAACACATGTCCCCAAGCTCCGCAGTGGACACTCTAATGTTGACAGCTGTGCCCAGCCGTGGTAGCCTCAGCACACTGTCCATGGCAGAGAAACCAGCTGGGAGTCCCATCTTTTTGTGTGTTGGTTTAAGGATGGAAAAGAGATAAGAGGGCAGGAGGGCATTAGGAATTCCCTTAAGGAGAGGGTGACAAAATGGAGACTTGGTATAAAAAAGGCAGGTGACAGGGCGCCTGGGTGGCTCAGTGGGTTAAGCCTCTGCCTTCGTCTCAGGTCATGATCCCAGGGTCCTGGGATTGAGTCCCACATCAGGCTCTCTGCTCGTCAGGGAGCCTGCTTCCTCCTCTTCTCTCTCTGCCTACTTGTGATCTCTGTCTGTCAAATAAATGAAGAAAATCTTTAAAAAAAAAAAAAAAAAGGCAGGTACAAAGAATAGCTATCCAGCCTTTTCTGTTTTGATAGGATCAGGGAAAGCCATAAAGGGAACACAGAGGTGATGAAAACAAGCTAACCATTTCCCATCCATGGACACAGTTAGAGAAGGAATTTTTACCCAGCTAAGATGACAACATCTGTGTAATCTACGTAAGTGTTTAGCTTTGTTGAGGGACACTGAGTCAAAGAGGCCTGCTTAGGCTCCTTTGTGTCTAATTCAATCCCACCTCAGCTCTGGCCTCCCGGGAGTCTGTGCAGTCCAGAGATGGAAAAATCCAGACTCTATTGCTTACTGTCTCTGCGCCTGAATAAGGGACACACTGTGAGTCTGTCTCTCTCTCTCCTCCTAGGGAAAGTGAGGATACAGTCCTGGACATGAATGCATGTGAAGTGTGTAGCCCATGAGGGCAAATGGTAAGCTCACAGTAAATGCTGCAGTTCTTCCTTACAAAGAGCTAGGCGGGATTACTGGTGTTGACCTGGATTTGGGGGAGGGTGATAGGAGCTTGGAGAAAGGAACGTGAGGTCACAGGGAGTCTTGCGGGGACATTTCCCCTTGATGAGGAATTAGTATGCACTTACCAGATCCCCAGGATCTGCTTACTATTCCTCTAGGAGAACTAGGATTAGGATCACTCTGAAATCACTGTGCCATTAGAACCCAACACAGAACTGATCTGCTAACACAGAACAGACCAAAATAAGCAATGTCTGCCAGGCTTGGCTAAACAGATACTATACTTGAAAAGCAAACCTGGCACTTTCTGAAAAGATAGTGAAGAATACACTAGAGCAATAAATGGCATGTAATCAAGGCAAGAGATGGGGGCAATGGGTGTTCAACAGGACCTTCCAGAAGGCCCTTCTCCCACATGCATAGCTCAGGCCTGGTGTTCAGGCCTCTCTGCTCAAGTGGCCCTGAATCCAGGGCCTCCTGGTATAAAATAGCATCTGCATCCAATCCCTCCCACATACACATACACTGTCATTTTCTCTTCCCTTATTACGAGTTCTTTTTCGTCACAGAACTCATTACCACTTGACATAAAATATACTTGTTGTATACTGTCAATATTAACAGAGTGTTAACTCTAGCAGTTATTTCTGTCGATTTTCCTCTTTGGTATATCCCTGGAGCCTGTTCTAAATAAATATTAAATGAATAATCCAGCCAGGTGAAGAGCTCCTGGTGACAAAGCAAAAAAAATAAAAAGAAACTGAGCAAAAGTTCTGAACAGTCAGTAACGGAGTACTAAATTGCTTGTTTGAAAAAAAAAAATGAATATTGCCAGCTAAAGCAATAATGACTTTCAAGTTTATGAAAATCCAGCAAGCTATCTAAAAGCATTCTAAATCACAGATGGGACTAAGAAAATGGAGGTCAGTCACATACTCCTGAAATCAACAAAAATGAATGAGGAGTATACGAGGTAGGTTTATGAGAATGTGTATTTTGGAAAGTTTATTTCGCTTGTTAACTGAAATCAGCATACATTTTTCTCTCCCCTATAATGTCCGCAGAAAAAGAAAGTGCCAAGAAGTATGTTAAGTCGATATTTCTGTTCCTTAAAATACTTACTGTGAACATATAGTATTCTATTGCCATTACTGATTTTAGGATAAATGAATAATGAAAACTATAAGGCATAAGGAGTATCTACCTATATCTGTTCTTCTATGTGGATAAACTTTAAGAGCAGCAATTTTCTCAAAAGAAAAATGATTTTCTTCAGATAATGGGAAGATTCAGAAAGCACATCGTATAAAATAAGCTATAGGAAATTTTTTAAACTGCGGTGTGGGTGTTCAAGGTGGCGACTTAGCAGGTATTTTACCATATTTGGTACCACAGAGAAAATGAGAAAGAAAAAACAGTTTATAACAGTTGCTTACGCCTTTATCTTTAAATTATAGCATATTCAAATGAAAAAAAGCCATTCACCCACAATTGAGAAACCAGGTTTAATCCTTATAATGCCCATAATTTATATTGTAACAACTGCATACTTTAGTCATTAAAATATACTTGGATTCAAGGGATTGAAAATACAAGATCTGCATATATAAAAGATAATTTAAGGGGCCTAAACAGTATTAGCTGTTTCTGCTTTGTTGTTTGAGGCAGAAGCAGTAAAGACAACAGCAAGGTGTCAGAAAGAGAGAAAAATGAGTCTACATTATATGAGAACAATAGAGGTTCCTACAGACAGAGCTTTTGGAAGGGTTACTGTTTAGTGATTTCATTTTTTAGTTGAAGTATTTAGTCATTTAAGTTTGTGCAAATTCTCTAATCTCCGAATGACTTTGGAGAAATCTGGTCAAAAAAGGCACATTGTTAAGAAAGTTAACACAGCCTACTGTGGTGTGTTTTTTTGTGTTTCTGTTTTTGTTCTTGTTTTTCTTGAGCAGGCCAACAATATGTTGAGACTATTAGTTTTATAATTAAAAGGACTTCAGTGATTTTGTTCTTTGGTGAATACTTTTTAACAGACTCTTGCATAAATGCACAAAAAGATGAGACATGCCAGAATTAAACTTGACCTAGTACACTTTCCTTAGAAAGGGAATTTACAATATTGCTATCAATATTCCACTGCCATTTCCCTGACGCCATGACTCCCAACAGAAATGTTCTCTGCCTCTGAGGAACACAATCCAAAATAAAAGCCTCATTTAAAAAAAAGAAAGAAGAGGGGCGCCTGGGTGGCTCAGTGGGTTAAGCCGCTGCCTTCGGCTCAGGTCATGATCTCAGGGTCCTGGGATCGAGTCCCCCATCGGGCTCTCTGCTCTGCAGGGAGCCTGCTTCCTCCTCTCTCTCTCTCTGCCTGCCTCTCTGCCTACTTGTAATCTCTCTCTGTCAAATAAATAAATAAAATCTAAAAAAAAAAAAAAAAAAAAAAGAAAGAAGACCCTTGTAACCAGAAATACCCTGATCCATGAAATCCATCATTAAAGAACAGTCCATGTCAACGAATCACCCCTCCCAGTTTTTATTTTACCATGTATCTCCTTGCTTGGCTCTTGCCCCAAGCCAAACCTATGACTTCATGTCTTCATCCATGCTTTCTCCTCCTGGTCATCCATTCCATTTTAACAGGTAATACAGAAAGTGAAAAAATAACTCTTTCTGTACCACTTACTTGTTAAATGAAAACTCTGCAGGACTGACCCAAAAATCACAATGAAAAGCGAATCCTTATTCTTCATTGATATCCCAAATCTGAGACTTCCAATGAAAACAGGGGTGCCTGGGTGGCTCAGTGGGCTAAGCCTCTGCCTTCAGCTCAGGTCATGATCTCACGGTCCTGGGATCGAGCCCTGCATCAGGCTCTCTGCTCAGTGGGGAGCCTGCTTTCCCCTCTCTCTCTCTCTGTCAAATAAATAAATAAGATCTTTAAAAAAAAAAGATGAAAATAAAAAACAAACATTCAAGTAAAACACATGTGCTCACAGCACATTACTAAAGAGGCACCTGTGTAGTTTTTCTCCCAAATTTTACAGTCTCCTCCATCCCTGTGCTCCCCACACCCGAGCTACTTCCTTAAAGCTGCTTTCCCTAAACTCTGCAACTGCTCCTCTCCAGAACCTGGTCTCTTCATCTTTACATGTCTGTCCCTAGTCTCGAGGGAGCTGTACTCCAATATCCCAGTAACTCAGGGTTTAACAAATAAACCAGTTGTACCCAGAGTAGTGGAAGTTTAACAAGCTCTATTCTGCTGTTGTTGTTTTTAATTTCCCACCCACTGGCTGGCCTTATGGTCATAAATGAACAAAGAGTCTAACCAGCCTTTGTGCAAAAGAGGGAGGATGAAACCAAGACCTGGGCTTCAAAACACCAAAGTGTCCAGATTTGGTATTTCCCCCTTCCCTCCCTCCCTCTGACACAGAGTCTGTCAAATTTGAAGGGATACACATACAAGAGAAGTATCTATTCTGTCAAATAAAATGAAGTATTTACAAAGCTCTGAAAACCTAAAAGATTAGGTAGCACTAATTGTAGTTTTTTAAAATGATTTCTGTATCACAAAATAGTTACACAGTAGAGCTAATCATGGTTTCTTTTGGCAAAATTCAATATAACATTTCAACATAACAAAATAATGGAAAAATACTGTTTCCTAGAGTTTTTTTTTTTTTTTTTTCCCACCCAAGTTACCTCAAACTATATGGAATTATCATCCTCCTAGATGCTGGAGACCAAAGATGAGTAATAGCAGCTATCCTAATTGAATATTCATATAAATTCATACATAATATTGTTTCATCTCTATACCCTCAAGAAGTAGGTTATGAAAGCCACATTACAGATGAGGATCTAGGGGTGAAAGAGGGTACGTGGTGTTTCCAAGGACAAATAGTCAATAAGTAGGTCTGACACCACTTGTCTTTGATGTCATTACGTTTACCTTGGGGTCCTTTGGGAGAGAGGTCCTGAGCCTTTAAGGCACACCAGAATCATCAAAGCCCATCTCCCTAACTTGCTGAGGTCAGGGGTCATGAAATATCTCAGGTAATTATGAAATAACTGAGAGACGAGCATTTGGGAATTATTGCTTTATAAAGCAGTGGGGGTATGTGGAAATTAGCAACTGAAACAAATCAGCAAGTTAGCTATCCTTTCCTCTGTTAGAACCAATTGGGTGTGAGTTCTACTGGAAATTTCTTTCGTTCAGCACAGCAATTAATTAAAAAACAACTGCATGCCTACTTTGTGCCATGTTATCAATAAAGCTAGTGAAAGTTTGAGTTTCATTAAATGTAAGGAACAGTACTCACGTAATTCAAGATTTTTTCAGACACATTTGCAATATTTGGGATGGTCACCCCAACACAAATCAGTTCTAGGAACCCACATAAATATTCATTTACTTACTTAGAACGTATTCGATCAGATATTAATAATGACTAGGTAAACACTGCCAGTACTCCCTTCCCCAATTACATAAACCCAATCCCCAAACCTCCAGGTTTCTGTTTCCTTGCCAAAAAAAGTATACTACTGTAGCAGATGAATGCTGAAGTTCCAAGGAGCAGTAAACTTTTATGTCTATAAAATATTCCACTTCATTAATTCAGAATCCAGGTGGTTGTATTAATAATGGTTGTAATTGTCAGTTAGCATAGGCTTCAAATATCAGCAATCTTGTTTTGTTGCCTGGCAAGGCTTGAAATCCAGAATTTCATCATAAATCACTGTTTCCATTTGGCTACTCCTAAAGTAATACTCATTCAAAAACTCTCTTTTGTGTAATTACTCTTAACTAGCTATAGTGTAACTGATATTTCTGTAAACATAGTTACTTGAACCTCTATTTAGACTAAAGCACTCTTTTATCTTTCTGGCATTATTCTTTTGGGCACCGAGTTCAGGGTCAAATCCAAATGATACACAGTATAATTTTTTAATGTACCCAACAGAGAAATGGCAATCTCTGTCTTTAATTGCAAGCTATTGAATTTTAACAAACTGTTCTAGGAATGTCTGCCCAATTTCTCGAAATTAAGCAACTATACCGTGAAAGAACAGACAGTCCACAATTTATTATGTATTATTTTTCTCAAACTACAGAAATACTCATTGTAGTTCTAGTGACATTTTTCTTTGAATGCTAGTGAGATCCGCAGAAAAACAGACCTCAACACGTGTACTGCCTACTCAAGGAGATAACCTGAGAGTCTCAACTCTCTGCCTTAAACTACCCTTCTCCTGCCTGTATTTGCGAGAAGTCACATCATGTAAGAATCCGTCTGGGCAAGGCAGAACTACCCTGGAATTAAGTTCTAGAAACCCAGACACTGATGAGAGGTAATGGGCGAGGAGGAGCAAGGAGAGATGAGTGTGGAACGGTGCTTGATTCAGTCACTCTGCGTATCATGGGGACCTACCATGCACGCTACCCAGGCACACAGTAGGTGCTCAACATCCTCCAAAAGGAGGATGTCTAACACAGGGCAGAGGAATGTGTGGAGAGACAGCAAGTCGGCAGGTCTGGTGTGCAATGCTGAAGCAGCAGATGGAGACCATCACAAGAGATGAAAAAACGGCTTCCAGGTACTTGATGGAGGGGTGATTTCTGAGATTACTTTTTTTTTGAAGATTTTATTTATTTATTTATTTGACAGAGAAAGACACAGAGAGAGAGAACACAAGCAGGGGGAGCGGGAGGGAAGAAGCAGGCTTCCCACCAAGCAAGGAGCCTGATGCGGGGCTCAATCCCAGGACCCTGAGATCATGACCTGTGCCGAAGGCAGACGCTTAATGACTGAGCCATCCAGGTGCCCCGATTTCTGAGATTTATAAATTACTCGGGTTAATTCTGAGGCAGAGTCTAGGGAAGCCACTGAGTTGCAAGGTCATGTAGCTCTAGGATAGGACAACTAACTGTGGCCTTAAGTTAGAGGAAGGAAATTGACAGTAAACTCCTATTTATGTGACCATAATCGAAATGTACAAGAAGTTAATGCCTCAAGAGTCCATATGTATACAATCTCATCAGCAGGCAAGGAAGAAGGCTGGGCTACTGTGGATACAGTGACTCCAGGTCCCCTCACCAAAGGTGCTCTAGAAAGAAAGAATTCTGCAAAGTGGGCGGTGGCAAAGGAAGACAGTGAGGGCGAACGTCCAAGCGGGACGGGGATCACTAGGGGACGCCACATCCCATTCTCCCCTTGCTGCTATCACACTAAGTCGCAACATTACCTTGGCTGATCTGGCTTGGTGTGGAACTTTGATTTCTGGATGTTTCTCCCCATTATATTTCTCAGACCCCATTCTTTCTCTCCACCTCCCCGGAGGAGTAAGTCCTGATCCAGACTCTTATCTCTCCTATAACGTAGCCTGTGCACTTCACAAATGAACTGTATCCATCATCTAGCCCATGCCCTCTAATGAAACTGGTGTAATTTCTCTTTACTGTGGAACATGATCCACAATTATGCCTGCCTACTGGTGCTGAGTTTAAGAAAGAAGCCAAGTACAGAAGATACCAAAGGAAACCCAGCTGAGAATATATACCTGAACTCTAGAGGCTCCAAAAGTGTCAGGCCCACTTTCACCAAAAATGTTCTTAAAGTGGGGGGTGGGGGAGTGGAACTGACTGCATGGATAAATGCCAGGCCAGAAAGCAAAGGTCACAAGGAAGGAAAGGCTGTTAGTGAGGAGGGAGACAGGGACCTGGCTGCACCTGCTAGAAACTCAGGGCAAGTTACTTGAGGTCTCTGAGCCTCACCAACAAAACCAACAACAAAGGTTGGGTGATGCTGCTGAGGACAGAGGCACAGATACTATATTTCTTGGCCAACAGCCTCAAATAGCAAGGGTGTCCACAGTGAAAAGTCCAAAAGGGCATTTTCACCCAAAGCCAAGTTTGGGGATAATCCATGAAGTTGAGGACTCCGTTGAGGACAGGGCTTGTCAATGAAATTGTTTTGCCTTTCCCTTCAAAGTCACGTAAAAGTAATAGCTAAGAACACTGTTTAGGCAATCTGATTTAGTTTCCTTTCAAAGTTTGCTCAGAAAGTGGGATCTACACTGATGTCTGATTTTCTGTAGGTAAGATGCGCAGTTGTGGTACTATCAGTAGCTAGCATGACTGGAGCAGAAGGACCCTCACCCAGGTTTCCGCAGTAATCCTGCAGGCTAAGGTGTAACCTGACGTTAGGTGGACACTAAGTGACATGGAAGATAAATATCCAAATCATGGGGACCGTTGTTGAGACTAAAGCCTCTTACCTCCTGAAAACTTGTCTACTTTATTCAAGAAAGGTTCACAAAGCACCCACTATGTGTCAGGCACTGTGCCAGGGTCTGGGCATATAGCACTGAACAGACAAGGTTCCTGGCCTTACAGATCTAAATGAGAACTACTAACAGTGAGGGCACAGTACTGTGTCCACCTTTTCTCCCTGGATCTCTCGTTTTTAACGGTCTCTGAGAGCGAATGAAATTATAGAGCCCAAGACTACTGACCTTCATTCAGCTTAACTCACTGGATACAAAGACTGCGTTTTCTGACCTAGGCAAGCAAACCCTACAGCTTCCTCATCAAATAGTAGCCAATCCTATTAACTCTTACTCAAGGGTCACAGAAAACTCCAGGCTCTGAAGGAAAGGAAGGTGTTAATACATCTTTTCCTTATTCCTCTAGCTTTAGATCTTGGTAAACACTTGGGGGAGGATTTTTTTTTTTTTTTTAAGATTTTATTTATTTATTTGACAGCGAGAGATCACAAGTAGGCAGAGAGGCAGGCAGAGAGAGAGAGAGGAGGAAGCAGGCTCCCTGCTGAGCAGAGAGCCCGATGCGGGACTCGATCCCAGGACCCTGAGATCATGACCTGAGCCGAAGGCAGTGGCTTAACCCGCTGAGCCACCCAGGCGCCCTGGGGGAGGATTTTTAAAGGCCTGCAATGATCATTAAATACTCATCGAATTTGATTACCATCCTACTTCATTTTATGAAAGAGAAGAAAAATTCCTATTTGGACCCTCGATCCTTGGTGACCTCAGCCCCCATTGCCTGATTCTTCAGCCAAGGACGTAAGAGTCCTAGGTTGGAGAGTATGAACATGGGTCCTGAGATGGAAGGGCCCCAGGGAACCCTCACTACCCATGGCTCTCAACTCTGCAGAGCTTGGAATAATGCAAGCCTAAATAAGGACTGTGAATATAAATATAACACTGAAAATTACAGGCATAGTTTTCTAGAGATTCTTAGAAAGACTAAAGATTATAAAGAGAAAAGTGTGAACAACTCCCACTCCAGAGGACCTTAAGAATTCTCAGGCCTCTTTCTCATCTGTCTCCTCTTTCGCAACCCAGTACATAGGCAGGTCATTCTGAGATGGCTGCAGGTCCTCAGAAACCTTCACGTTAGGAACTCTACTAATGGAACTCTGTGGCTTCTTGACCTCAACGTCCTAGGAAGGACCCGAAGCTCCAGGAACGGGCATTGCGCAGGGCACAGCAGAACTCAGAAGGCGTGCCGGGATAAGCTAGTGTTTCTTGAAAGAAAGATTCCGTGGCTTGAGTGTAATGCTGAAACATGGCGTGCAGGAGCATCATTCTGGAAGCTCTGAATGTATAGAAACTCTGAGAAGGCCCTACAGTAAAGAAATCTGTTCGGCTTAGTTAAGCTTAACATTCCTCAAAATTATTTGGCCATGGAACCCATCCCACTTCCTGACAAACATATTAATTTTTGCAAGTTACCTAGTGCCTAACTATGTGCCAAGCACTATTGTGACGATCCAAGGGGAACTGTTTCTGGGCTTCATGAAGCTTAGGTATTTAATACTTATTTTCAAAGGCCGCTATTTAAGGCAGTCAGTTCACTGGGTCTTTATCTGAGCATTTCATCATCTGATGGATCCCTCTAACCCACTAAATGCCCCTCTCAATCCCATAGTCTCCAGCTCTCTGAGACAGAAGGAGCAGCTACTCCTCACAAAACATTTCTGCTCTGGAAAATAATAGTCTGCAGTAGCCCCCACGGAGCCACTGTGGCAATTCAAAGCTCTGTACCAGATGCCAAAGGGGGTCTGTGCTATTTGTATTTGTCACTATACCTACACACCCTTGCCTGGCTCACTGGAGGAGCTGAACAAATGTGTTCCAGAATGAACGGTAAATGACAAGGACTCCCTCTAGCCCCTGAAAATTCCAATAAGAATGACCAAGATCAAAACCCTATCGTAGTCCGCGTCGCCAAATTGGATTTGGGTTCTCTTTATTGAATGCTGCTCTCGCTATGCCAACCTGCTTTACACGCCAAGTTCAGCTGTGGGCACTTCTTCTTTGACGATGTTATGAGCTAATATTATTTGCAAATGTTTTAATGACCAAATACATCTTTCTAACTGAAGCTAAAGTGCTGAAATGTAATCCCTTGTAGAGGCACAGCTGGCTCGCGGACTGAACATAAAAATGGGATTCAAGAGCATTTTCTAACACCAGCCCTGCAATTTCCTTTAAAAAAATTAATATTCGTGTATTTTAATTTCTTAGTAAAACAGGGAAATAAACATTGGCTGGTCTGCCTAAATGGAGGGTATTTGAAATTTATAAATAAACAAGCTATCGAGAAGCAAAACAATCACGAATTATGAAACTGGATGCAAAGAAGGTTCAGAGATCCAGCCCATTTTCAATCACATTGGCCCGGAAAAACACAGAATTACTTCCTATCTTCAACATTCCTACAAATAGCAAGAAAAGCTCCCAAAGAAAGGAAAGGGAGTATTAATTGTTTTACAAATAAAACAGTCTTGCTGAGCCTCCCCACACAAAATAAACAGAATCTTTTAAAGTGAAATTAATTTTCCCTGGATTTCGTAACACTTTATTTCTCACCTTGTCTTTACACATTCAAGTGGCGTACTGTTTTTAAAACCCGTCATGATAAACAGAATTTAATTATTTTATGGTATACGGTCTTTTATGAGGTAAAGGGAATGTGAAGAGTTGAGAAAGTATGCAACCCGAATTGTTGGCGTCTTAGCACTTAGGATCATTACAAGAGCTCACAAAAAGGCAGTAATACTGGGCTTTAAAGCTGAACTCTGTATTATCTCTTTCTCAGAGCCCCGGGGCTATCACTGCAAAGCACAGTGGTCCATTCTAAGCTCTGAATAGAGAAAAGGAAGAGATCATTAAATTATAATTTCCATGCACAATTGGTACAAGTATTTCCTACCAACAGGATTAATATGAAGGCAAGATCCCAGAATAAAGCTGCTCAGCAGAGAGGATGGCAGTTTAGTGTCTTGTAAATTTGATTTCCCTGAAAGCCCTGACACATCATAATGGTGAAATCCTATTTACTGTAGCAAGCAGGATGGATAATGCTATTTAATACCTGGTGTACTGTGTGCTATCAGCTCATAGCTTTGTACTCCATGTTCTCATCTTACCTTCAGGTTAATACTTCTTGACAGTCTACATGGTAAATAGAGCCCCAAATTAAGTGCTGATCCCATGATTTGCAAATCTTTCCTCTAAAGTTCAGCACAGAAAAACTGGCTCCAGTTAAAGGGATAATTTTCACGGGACGCACTTTTAACAGGCTCACCCCAGGAAAGAATGTAAGTTGCATATCCCTAAAGCCAGACTGAAAAAGCATTTCAAGGTTACCCAAACCACATTTCCCATTAGGAAATTCAGAGAGGTTAACAGAAAAGCCAATGTGTTTGAAAGACTTGTTGAATAATGAATTAAGGATAAGGACCCCATATCCACTACATTGTGAGGTTCGCTCCCTTCCCCCGCAGGAGAACAAAACAGAAGTGGGGAAAAGAAGTCTGTTCCTGCTTGCTGCCTTTGGAATATCTGCAATAATGAGCCTCCTTTAGGGAGGCAGTGAAGAGTGTAAAAATGTCCAGGTCTTTGAACCTACATTATAAATAAATACATCCATTATATGAGCAAAGATAGGATGATACTGGCCCTTATTAATTTCTCTACCTAACAATGACGATCGAAGCACATTTCTGTGAGCTATCACTACTTGTTAATGAGGAAAAATAAGAGCAACTCAAGGGCCATGCTAGCAAACTGCTCCTAAAACCCCGGTTGTGTGTAATGGCGTTACAATTAAAAGTATCACTGATTTCTATCGCCTTCAGTGTTCAACTCCTGGACAGAGAACTTTATTTCTGCAACTCTGGGTGACTTCAGACCACAGGGAATCGGCCTTGATTTCAAGATGAATGAGGAAACCAGTACAAAAATTCAGAGTGTCAGTGGAATAATAAATATCTCTAGGTTGACAACTGCAAACTAGTCATCTACCACAAAGTTATGCTTTTAACGACTGTGTTAAATTTGCTATGTCACACTGTATGGCCAGAGCACACACACTGGTCTGAGAGGTATGAGTTACCCATAGGACCTAAAATCATTGATGACCATACAGAAAGCACTCAAAGGGGGGAAATATCAAAGGGTTTTTTTTTTAATCCAATAAATGTATTAAATTATCTTCCCACCCCAGAAAAAACTCCTTATGTTTTAATATCTTAGATGTCAGTGATCTGTGATTCTATCCTGCATTAATCCCATCAAAAGGCTGACCAAGCCTCACTCAGTGAAGTATTTTTGTAATGACAGACTTCATCTGGTAGTAAAAATACATAATAATTTCTTCCCAAAAGCAGCACACTGGGCTGACAATAATCTGTTCTGTTGTCGTTTCTTTTTATTATCGTTGTCGGCATTACTTTGCCCCAAGCTCTGCAGAGAGGAATAGAGAAACCAAGGTACTAATTGACAAAGGGTCAAGCAATCAAAAAAGCCAATTAATCATACAGATGAGCCCAACGCTTTATGATGCAATGGAAGATATGCCACCCACTATAAGTAAAAGGCTTTTAAAAATTGCTCACTTGGTGTAAGTAAGCACGACCTCAGAATTTAATTAGTAACTCTCTCCACAGGTGACAAACTAGTAAAGTACTTTTCTTCTTAATGACAATTTATTTTTCACCATTCTCTTTGCACTGCTTTCTTCTGCCCAGCTTGTACAATTCCCTCCCCTTAATTGTATGGGATTGACTGCAGCGTGTATGCAAATACCTACTGAAATCCAGAGGAGCCTATAAACTGAAAGCAATACAGATCCCACTACCCTGTTGATCTGAACATTGTGACTACATGTAAGGCCTCTTATCTCCCTCAGCTCAAGTCACCAAGGCTTTTATAGCTCTCTTCACACTGTGCCAAACCCCGCCATTCTTATGAACGCCAAGAGAAAAGAGGAGAGCATATCAATTCAAGTTCATAATTGGGAAGTTAGACGCAAAGACACACTAATCACCAAAGCACTCATATCTGCAAGATGTCTTGGGGAGAAGGGGGTCCTTCATCCTGGAAGATCCCTGGGAGAATCTGGACTCTGGCCTCTTCAATCATGGCCTGGTCTTGCTTCTCACTTCCCTCCCAAAAGGCTAACAGACTACTACACATTCCCTAAAGAACACGAATGCAATCCAGACTGTAATGAAATAACCATGGAAGCATTTATCAAAAGTAAGAGAAACTTTCTTTCTTTCTAGGGTGGAATGCTAGGCCTATCTGCTAGCAACACTAGGAACAAATGAACGAATGGCTCAAAGGCGTTTGTGAATTGCTTCAATGACTACGGCTTTCTTACTTCAAAGTAGAAGCATCACAACTAGACATTAAAATAGCTCTTAGTGGGGCACCTGGTGGCTCAGTGGGTTAAGCCTCTGCCTTCAGCTCAGGTCAGGATCTCAGGGTCCTGGGATTGAGCCCAGCATCAGGCTCTCTGCTCAGCAGGGAGCCTGCTTCCTCCTCTCTCTCTGCCTGCCTCTGCTTGCTTGTCATCTCTTTCTGTCAAATAAATAAGTAAAATCTTTAAAATAAAATAAAATAAAACAGCTCTTAGCAGTATGCTGTAGCTGCTAGGTAATAAGACTTTATTTACTCCCTTTTTGACCAAATGTTCACAGGAAGTACCAAATCCTGGGGAGAAGATTCTGCATTTTGAATGCTTAACAATCTTGTAGACTATAAGGTAGCATTAATCCCATTTTAACATCGGGACCTAAAAAGTTATATTAGAAGCCAAAAAGAACTAGCTTACCACCCAAAGAGCTAACATGCAACCAGCAGGATTTAACTCTTGAGCGCAGAACTAGCAACTATTAAAGCTAGTACTGGCTAATGGCTCAAAAAGCTCGGGTGTTGGACCTGCCTCCGAACGAAATGTTTTTTGTCAGAAATTTTTGGGCAAGTTACTTGAAGCCTTAAGGCGTTCATCTAAATAATAGGACCGACAACTTCATAGGGCTGTCTGTGTGAATCAAATGACATAACCCATGCCAAGTGTCTAGCTCATGTAAATGCACAATAAATGTTATTGTGAGTTACTATCACAATGATGATGATGCTACAAATAATATCAAGACAAACTTGATTCTCATAGGATAGATATATAGTATTAATTTAAATGATGAGTGAAGAAGATACCAGGTACTTTATGGCTAGTCAAAAACTATACATTAACTACTTAAGACAAAATTTTATGGTATTAAGTTTAGTAAATCTAGGATTTATTCACTGAACTCCTCTGTGAGTCAGGGTAAATACAGAGATGAGAAAATGACATTTACCCTCAAGGAATTTATGCAATAAACACAGAGAACAAATCACAATTATCATAGATGTGGCACCACAAAGAGAGGTATATAAAACACTGTAGAGCACTCCCTTAGTGATTTGTGGAAAGCTTCCTAAAAACATTTAAGAACCTTGTCTCTGAAGGCTGCTCTGGGCTTCCTCTCATCAAATCACCAATCAGGAATTAATATCCTCCAAGTCTCTTAAATCAACAACCAGGAGTTAATACTCAAGTCTCTTTCAGTTAGGCCACACATCTCACTGTGGCCTCATGATATGTAATTAAAATACAGAAATTCACTTCACATCTATGTCAATGTCACTTGATAAAGCCGGCAACCTTTGCAATGAAATAAGGACTTGAAAAACTTTTCAAATGGCTTTGACTCTCTTTCTCAGTCAAGAGTCACTGCTTTTGGAATACTGGTCCTAAGAAGGGTGAACTGGTGTCCAGTTAAATCATACTTATTCCTCCTCATAAGGCGGTGACAGGAGAAAGTCCTCTCAGACACGTTAACTAACCATGAACACATGTGAGAGAAAGCTCCATTCACACATAGGAATTACCTAATTGATGGAATGTATTGAAATAGATCAAAGAGGCAAGCCGCGCTGTGCTACAGAACCAAATGTGCTCCACGTGCTCGGGGGACTTGGGTTCACAGTCTCAAAAGAAATTCGTATCAAGTCAATGAAAATGATCAGTTCAAGTTATAAGACTATGAGTCATCTAAAAGTGATCGTGTACATAATGATGGTGTTAATCTAGTTGATGGGGATCACTTTTGGAATGATTCTGTGAGATTCTGTCAATGTTCCCTCTCCAATAATGATACACCACCTGGTGCCTGGTTTATGGCTTCATTGTTTCATTTGGTTTAAATAAAGACATGTACTTAAACCACTATTAAACCATAGGCAACTTCAATTTCTTATAGTACACATTAGGTGATTCTACAAGTTATCATCATAATCTTTTTTTTTTTTTTTTACATCATGCACTATTGGATTCAGCACTTTTATATCTTCTAACATGAACTGTATGTAGAATTTCTAATAGAAATGGTGAGACACTGCACTTTTCGCGGTCATCACAATACAAGGGGAACTCTTTTTGCAATCTTCTGCATTAAGCCTGCAAAATGCTTCATCACTGAAGACCTACATCTCTCACATATTCCTGGAAGAAATCCAATTGAAGGAAATTAATGTAGCTACTTCAGGAATGGCAGTAATAAACAAACATGATTTTACAGAAATGGAGAGAAGACAGCAGGAAGTTGAGCAATACTAAAGTAATTTCATGATTCTTAGTGTTTTGTACACAATGGAAAGTAAGCAGATATTCTTTAATGGCAACAGCTTTTGTTACGCATTTTCCAGTTTTCAAAGAGCTTTTATATACCTCGTCTTATCTGGTCCCCCCAATAACTCATAAACGTGAGCAAGGAATGGAGTATTATCCCCACTTCATAGATAAAGAAGCAGAGACCAGAAGAGATCAGGTGACTTGTCAAATAACGGATGAGCGCACCATGCCTCCTGACTTCTAGTCCAGCCTGCAGTTATTAGGTAGTAACAAATAGTACGGTCATTCTTCCACCATAGGATTTTTCCAAGCTCACTGGTACTGCTCAGTTTTCAGTTAAAATTCCTAAATAACTACTTTCCAGCCGTATCTTCAAAAAGGAAAAAATATATATTTCACCTACATAAGAAGATGCCAATTGCAATGATTTGACATCATCACCGTGACTCCATCTGATCCACCACCCCTTGTGCTAACTGGAGGCCAAAAACAACAGCTAGCTGCTCAACAGACCGGCTCCCTCTGCCAAGACTGAATCCTCTCAGTATTTCACATTAATCACTGAATTACCACCAATAGATTGGTGGATTTATGAGAAACAGATGAGTACTTTTCATTGTCTTTTCTCGTACCCGACAGTGATCAATGACAAATCCAAAAGGTACCTAGCGTGGTAATACCTGATGGCAAAGAAAATGGTCACTGGGTGGGGAACAGAACAGGTGCTGGGTAAATCCCCTCAAAAAATGATCAGTCGTTCATTTTATTCAGCTGACATTTACTTGCAGGTACAGCGTTCTGGAAGGGTCGAGGTAGACTAAGAGTTGACTGAGTGGTTACTCTGTGTGGGACACTCCTGTGTGGGACACTACTGCAGGTGCTTTAAGAAAATGAGTCCTTTAACAAATCCGTGAGGTAAATACGATTCTATCTTCATTTTACAGCTGAAGAAGCTGAAATCTGAAGTAACAGGCTACAGAAACTCAGCAGGTGAATGTCCGCCCAGCGCCTTCAACCCAAGTCAGAGGCTGTGCTCTAAACGAGGGTTCTGCAGACTAGAACTCCTGAGTCCAATCCAGGCTGCTCTCGAAGGCCCTAAGAGTGGTTTCAGGTTTTTAAATGGTTGGGGGTGGGGGGTGGCGGCAGGATAGGAATCAAAAGAGGAGTATTTCATGACATACGGAAATCACGTGAAATTCAAGCTTCAGTGTCCATAAACTGGAATGCAGTCACACTTGTTCACTGACACCCTGGCTGTGGCTGCTGTCACACCACAACGGCAGAGCTGAGCAGTTGTGCTGAGAGCAGAGTAGCCATGGCAGAAACCATACATGGGCAGCAAAGTCCGAAGTAACTCCTATCTGGCCCTTGACAGAAAAATCTGCTTACTCTTGCCATAAGCCATTCCACTCTCTGCTTATTTATCATCTCTACCTGGATGTCTTTTTTTTTTTTTTAAGATTTTATTTATTTATTTGAGGGAGAATGAGTGAGAGAGAACCTGAGAAAGGAGAAGGTCAGAGGGAGAAGCAGAGTCGCAAGGAGCTGGGAGCCCGATGTGGGACTCGATCCCGGAAGTCCGGGATCATGACCTGAGCCGAAGGCAGTTGCTCAACCAACTGAGCCACACAGGCGCCCCTCTACCATTCCCATGTCTTAACAAATATCCCAAACTTGAAGTATTTAAAATCAAATTCCTGATTTTCTCTACCACTCCTATCCAGATCCGTATCTGAATAGTCTTCCCCATGGAAAATCCATCCTTCTAGGTACAGAAGCCATAGATCTAGATATCTTTGAGTTCTCCCACTCATGTTCAAAACCATCAACAAATCTGATCAGCTCTGTCTTTGAAACAACCAAGCCCACACTTCATTCCCTCCATGGCTAGTAGCCAGGCCCAAGCTATCAGTAACCCTGTTCTGAATTACCACCATTATCTCTTACTAGGTCTCTCTTGCTTCAGACAATAGCCAGCAAGCCCTTCCCCACACTCACAGACCCTTTAGCCATTCTAACATGCTAATACAGAGCCCTGCTGCAGGGCTCTGGTGCTGGCTGGCTTCCCATTACTGCAAACCTTTTCCCAAACACTGTCTATCAGACGGGCCCTTCCTCTCCACCAGACCCCACACCTACACTCCAAGGCTCTGGGACTCCTTTTTCTTGGCTTTATGGCAACCTGCTGTCCACTACATACACTTCAGCTCCCAGAGGACAAAAGTTTCATTCATTTTCCTCATTAGCACGTCTCTGGCACTAGCCCGGGGCCTGACGTATATTAGGGGCTTAAGTAGACATCTGTTCGACGAAGAAAGAAATGATCCCTGCACGCAAGCAGCACGCACACCAGTGACACACAGACACGGGTGAGCATATTGTGTAAATAACTGTACTGAATGGGACTTAATACTCTATTTCTTATTTTATCTACTTATTTTCTTAGGAAACTTATTATCTTACTCTAAACAAACCAAATTTTAGAGGTTTCCATCCAAGGGAAGAAAGACCCAGTGTGAAATGATTCTGGACAAATCTGTTACTGGACAGGGGCACTGATGAGGTGGCTCAAACTCCCATTCTGAAACCCACGGTCTCCTCCTGCTTTAGCCTTAATCCCTGCCTTAGAATCTCTGTCAAATTCTAGGGCCTCCCACAGGTACTGCCTCAACTCCTCCTCCTAACTCCTCTTCCTCAGTCCTACTGTTCAACTCCTGCCCACTGTTTGGCCATAGATGCAGTGAAACTGCGATTACGCAAGACAACATATCCCCTAAAACACGTCCATGTCTACAAGCCCGTTCAAGTGTCATCAACGTTAGGGAGAGTCGAGAGCAGCACTCTACTGTCTGACCTGGGGGCAGCGCAGTCTCTAAACGTTTATGGACAAAATACCTGGGGGAGGGGCAGAGCCCTAAACGTCTCCTTGACCCAATAACGAGACCACACCCCGAAACAACCAAAGATGGAATGACATCCCCTGTGAGAATGATCTACCTGCCTGCCTGGCTTCTTCACGTCCTTTCAACTAGGAGCAGCAGCTATAGTTCTAATTATCGATGCTTAAATAACTCTATGGGAAAGTTGCAGATGTGGTTCTAGAAGAGAATCAATGACAAGAAATAGTCATACCCTCTCCTCCAGTCTAGCCAGCTGTTCTTTGTAGAATGCATCCTGCTTCTTTATCACTCGATCTTTCTCTTCCAGCTGCTTAGCCTAAAAAAAGAAATGAAGAATATACTATATCAAGAAAAAGCAGCAACAGCAAAGCAAAAGTCAAGTATAAATTGCATTAGAAATAAGTACACAAAGCCGAAGATTTTTGCAATCTATTAGGTCTCTGCCGTAGAACAATATTAATAAGATGATGATTGCTGTATTTAAATGTAAAGAAGGAGTCTGCATTGTACTTTTTTTTTTTTTACTGTGACAGCTGTGCCCTACTTTGTCAGAAAGTGTCAGAATACAACACAGACAGTTTTATTTAACTTCTTTTGAAGAGTAATTTCAAGGATTAATATTTTATACAATGAAACAGATTTATTCCAAGCGTAAACCACATGGCTATTAATCTTTTTTCTTTTTTATGGACAACAAAAATGCCTATATGACATTTCCTATATAAATCTTATATTTGAGAACCCTTAAACCCATTGAAACCTGCACCTAAGTCCATGTATTAGTCTATTTTCTTTTTTATGAAGCAGCAGTCTTTGGAGCAAGGAGCAAAAACCACTGTAAGTGTTTTTTGAATAATTAAAAATTAATAGTAAGAAATAAAAATAGTTAATTATAAAAGTCAGTCATCCCATTTCTAAGACTTTTTTTTCAAAATTAAAAAGGTAGTACAATTATTTAGATACATGAAAAATAATGACAAGGATAGTTCCTTATGGATGTTTTTCAAGGTTAATAAAAAATGCATTTTTCAAATTGTTGTTTGTATCTTCATCATTACATTTAAGTGATCCTTATCTCTGAGAACAGACCTCCCAGTCTCACCCCAAGTTAGATAAGTTTTTAAAACATTTTTGCTTCCGTAAATGTTGAATACACACTTGATGAGAAATCTTAAGATATTCTGCAAGTGTGTATTTTGGCATTCCCGCCCGTCTGCCATGTACCACATGTTTTTGCAGGGTGATCAAGGGTCACATGGCTCAACCTTGTGTGAGAGTGACTTCTACTATCTGCTTAGTTAAGTGTCCCCAGTTGGCACATTTATAGATCATTGCTTTGCTACTTACTTTGTCTTCAATGTCCTGCAGCATGTTAAAAACAAACAACAGTTATTTAACAACAGAAGTAGTATTTTTTTCCTAATGTTGCAAAGAAATCTGGTAGAGGATATCTAAGATGCAAACCAAAGAAGGCAATAGGGGAAAAAAAAAAATCAGAGAACTTGCTTAACTTAAGACACAGTTAAATGACACTGTGCTGCTACAGTTTGAATAGAAGATTTCAATGAAAAGTTCATGCTGCTTGAAAGCATGTGAATACAATTAAAAAGATACATTAAGATTATATTGAAATATATTCATATATAAGTACAAAATAATCTATGGCTCCTTGGTACAAAATAGTAAAAACCTGACTAGCCTATCAGGAATATAAAAGAAAAAGTAAACAGGGAAAGGATTTTTTAAAAAGCTAAGTGTGAAGAAAATAAGCATGACTATATGATCTACAGAGAAAGGAGATTTTTAAACTGAACACATAAACACCCAAAACAGAAAAAGAGGAAATGTAAAAGAATTTATTTGAGAAAAATTCCATTAAAATTTTTTTTTAAAAATTGTTAAACCAAATGAAAAAGCAAATGACAAAAAGAGGCAAAGAAATCTCAATGGGAAACTGTGAGAGTTAAAGTTACTAAAATACGGAACACTTTAAAAGAGCCCTCTACCCCTCCCCTAAAAAAGCCAAAAGAAAAATACACAAATGACATACACTGGTAATTCACACACAAAAATACAAATAATAAACACATGGGGGAAAAAAGCCAACCCTAAGAGAAATCCAAGAATGACAATGAAATACCATTATTCATCTACTGAACTGACAATAATTTAAAATAGTAATAATAATGGCATGGATACAGGAAAATAATAACATCAAAGTACAGCAAATATACATTCTGACATACTGGTCAGGATGTAATTTGGTATAACCACTTTTTAAATGAATTTGACAAAATGCCATATTTTTAAAATGTACATATTCACTGAGATCTATACCCTATTTTTAGGACTTTTCTTAAGTAATTATGACAATATATAAAAATGCTCAAGATAGGGCTGTTTAGAATTGCAAAGATACCAAAATAAAAACGAATTTAATGGTTAAATAAAAATATCCTCAAAATATACTAAGTTAAAAAAGGAACAGATTATAAACAAAAAGGACAGTACAATCTCTTTCTTTGTAGAGAAAGAAAAAACCAGAAGGATACTCAACAAAATGTCAACGAAAGTTATAATAGAATGGTAGGTTTATGGGTGATTTCTAGTTATTCCTTCTTCTTTATATTTTCCAAATAAAACACACACACACACACACACACACACACACACAAATACTTTGTAGTCAAAGGACACAGGAGGGAATTTTCTGAGGTGAGAGAACTAGTCTGCGTGTTGACAATGGTGGTGGTTACACCACTGCTTGCATTTGTCAAAACTCATAGAACTATGTATCACAAAGAATGAATTTAACTATGTAAATAAAATGTATACAAATTAAGTACACTAAAATTCACGAAAATAACCACATATAAATATATGGATGAATGTGTACATATATCTTTGTTATTTTTAATCTGCTTATCACTTGGCCAATTGTATTCTAGGCATTTAACCCTAGGAAATATTAAGAAAAGCACACAAGGGTTTAGATCTACGAAAATATTAAAAAATGTTACTTAAAGCAACAAACAAGTGGGAACAACAGAAGTTTGTATAAATAAGATTTGGTCCAATAGGGTATTGATTATAAAGATTACAGTCCAAACCTAATGCCAAACATTTAGAGCCATTAAAAAAAATAATGTTCTAATAGAGTAATTTTTTAAGTCAAAATTTTATTTGGTGGTGGGGGGAACAGGTCATAAAATAATATGTACAGAAAATTCCTAATTTTGGTTAAGGAAGGAACAGGGAGAGTTGAGTGCACCTTGTTATACATTATTTATTATGCCATTATTAGAAAATTTCTAAATTTTCTAGAACGAATTACGACTTCTGTAATCAGAAAAATATTTCTTAAAACATTATCACATACATGCATCCCTGACAATGAGATGGAAACATAATATGAGATAGAAGCTCAGAGAGTGAGGTATTTAGTAATTATATTAACAACCAAATTGTTTTAACAACGTGAATAATAATTTATAGCATGGAAATGACCTTACCTACAAAATCCCTTAATGTACCAGCACTTGATTCTCTCAAACTATGACATTAACTACATTTCAGTTCTTAAAACACTTGCGCTAAATGTTCCTTTTGTTCACATATAGTGCACAGTGAGACATTTTTTTAAAATGCGAAGAAAAAGTAGTATGTATTCTATTATGGTCCTTTAGAAAACACTCGAGAATTCAATACTACAAACATATTGCTCGAGCCTACTAAAGACGACATGCACCAAAAAATTTAATTTTGAGGAGCAACATAAATAAAGGATATACAGTGATATCCTCATTCACTGGTCAAAGATGTAATCTTTGAAAAAACTCAAAGCAACGTGTGAAAAGGTCAGGTGTGCACACCATAAAGGAACTACCTCCAACGACCCTAAACCACCAAGCTACTGGCTAACATCACAAATCTTTCCCTAGACAGCCAACAGAATCAATAGTTTGAGGTCCACTGGGGAGAATAACAAAGCAAGAAACATGGCCACAGCACCTGAACCGCACATTGCTTTGAAACAGTTAATGTGATGCTGGGAGGGAAAGTCACACAATATGAATCCTGAAACTTAAATAAGCCCGGAATACATTGACTAAGCTAATAGCTGCCAAGGATGGAGAGTCACACTCAACTTAACGAAAAAAGCAGTAAACCAAGTGCAAGGAAATAAAACTTCTACGAATAACTCTCTAACAGGGAGAACATTGTTGTAAATGGACAAAAACAGAGGATTACAACATTACTTATTGTTATAGAACCATTTCTTAGGGGGAAAAAATGAATATAAGAAATTTTCCCTCATCTCTTGTTTACTATTCATCCTGCTGCAAGAAATGGGCACTGATTAGTTTTCAGATCCTGTTAGATTTGGGATAACATGATTGGGCTTGAAAACATGACAGAACTTAAGTGGATCACTATGGAAAACTAGAGCACCCCATATGCAAAAAGGACATAAAGAAAACAAGGAAATCCAGTTTTCTTTAAGAAACCCAACACATAAATATTTCAATGTTTTAACTCCGTGTTGGTAGCTAGACTCCAAATGAAGTGCCCCTGTTTTAACTTCTGTAAGACTTACTTCTTTGCAGAAAGGATCTGAAGGCACTTATGACAAAGAATATATAATAAGGTCAACTGAAGTAAAAACCGGGATTACGGACACAACATATTGTGCCGGTAGGAACTTTACCTTCCCACATACATTCCTAGGTAACTCTTCATAGCGAAAGCTTCTTGGCATAGCAGCTCAGCCTTCTTCAGTTGCTTCTGAAGACTGAGGTGTGGCACAGGGTACATGGCCTGGAGAACCCCGTGACATCACAATCACCTAGCTCAGAGGTTGTACTGTTACCTTGGACATCAAGTACAAGGCATGTTAAGAAAAGATTCTGGGCTACTTGGAAAGCTTGTACATGTTAAATGACAAAGTTCCTTGAAATGCCAGTGTTCAATCTGAATAGCTCAAGGGAGAGAACAAAGCAGGTACCTGCTCAGTTTTCCATGGGAGGATACTATGACACCAGAGATTACAAGGATTGAGAAAAGGCAACAACTACAAATCAACCTAAATAGGAAATCCCTATAACGGTATTTCCTATCATTCTAAATCTTATAACAAACCTGAAACACACACATAATGGATGGAGAGAGATTTAGTCCTTCACAATGATACGGATAATCTGCAGCAAAGATCAATCTCTATGTTAAACTCACATAAGCAAATAAGACCAGGGAAAAGCGCTTTATTTCTCTTCAGAACTACACAGAACACAAAATATACAGGAACCTAAGAAAAGTATATGCTGACATAAAACAGAGAACCAAGGGCTCCAGTGGGGCTGAGTCATAAACTTGGAGGGTAATAATCTATTCAGAAGCTGTAGAACATGATCACTGTGAATACCAATTAGCCACAACAAAATAAAGTAGCCATGTATTCAATCAGCTCAACACTAGACTTCTGTTATAAATGAGAAATTACACAGGGTTCACTGAGCCTTTATCAAGTGACATTAGTAAACAAAGAATCATACTTAAAAGCACTGTTTTCCGAGCCACATTAGGTGACCGTCATCTAGGTGAATGTAAATGATGCCTACCCTATTATCCACTGTAGCACACCGTTCAGTGACGACTTAAGAGGCATAAGGTACGAGCAAACTCTGGCTTCAAATGTGAAACTACGCTTACGTGCGCAAACACGGTGAGGCCTGGCATAAGCTGAATATTAGACTAAGACTTAGCAACAGACTTCCTAAATCTGGAACTCCCACCCAAGCCTCCAGGACTTGATGAGTCCATTCCTTCCCAAGAAGAGCTTCGGGAACTCTCTTCTTCATTTCACCTTCCTTCACGCTGATGACATACTAGAAACAGCCTGTGGAATATGTCCTCTGTCACTTTGGGGCATATCTATTTATTTTCTTGAAAAAAGCGAGCAGAGGCAGGTAAAGTTTTTAAAACTAAAAAGTAAAGCAAACAATGAGTGAAGAGAGGACATTAAGTACATAAATTTAGAAAGAAAGCAACCTAGTATTGCTTTGCTTTAAATTTTCCCACAAGCTCTCTCCTAACATTTGAGAAGAACACAGGTATTTGACCAAAGAAGTAAAATTAAGTGCTAGATGAAATAAAAAATGGTTTTGCAAGCTTTCTTCCACAGCTTTAGAGAGGAAAAATAATTTTTTAATGGCACATTCACTTCTCCAGCTTTCTAGTTTAATTTGGAACTTACTATCACTATGACAGACAGTAGAAACTCCACCTGGTGGGGAGTTGGGAGACCCATTCCAACACACTGAACCACCCCAGCCCCTACCCATGGTCTAAAACCATTTTGTAATGTTACTTCCTTCGTGAAGCTATTTCCAAGTAATAACCCCACTGCCTCTTCTACTTCTGTACCTAATAAAACTTTTGAATAGGTCTCTTATGGTAACCTCCTTTTTTGTTTTTTTTTTAAAGATTTTATTTTTAAGTAATCTCTACACCCAACGCAGGGCTCGAACTCACAACCCTGAGATCAAGAGTTACACGCTCCACTGACTGAGTCAGCCAGGCGCCCCATGTGGTACCTGACTTTGACTTTGCCTTGTATCATACCTGTTTATCTACCCACAGCCCCTCTCTCACCTGTAAACTCTGGACAGGAAAAGCGATTTACTCCTCTCTATGGATCTTTGACTCAACCTCGGTCTGTGGCTTCCACAGCGGAAACACTCGGGGCATGCCAGCCCAAATGAAAAAAAGTACACTGAGGTAAAGAGTCTAGACACAACTTCTGGGGAGCCCATCTGTCACAGAATCTGTGATTTAGTTCAAAATACACAGTGTGACATTATGTGTCCATGTTCCTTAGGTTACGCTCTGAACAGGTGCTGCCACCATGGCCCTCGAAGACACATAATGTGTGCACCACCAGCAAGTGCTTTCACCGGAAGCTCAGAACTGGAAGCTGAAAACGTAGAGGGGGCTACTCCAAGGGTGTCACTCGGGCGTGCCTTGATCAATAATGATGTTTTGCTACTTAGCACAATGGCTGTTGGAAATGAGATTTTATTAGTGAAAATGGTTCATTAACTAGCATGATAGATGTTAGATACAGGTTCCTTCTAGTTAGTAAAATGAAAACTGAGAAAGATAGAAAGGTCAGCTACCGTAAAGATACTCCTGCATCTGCTAGGTAAACTGTTTTGAGACTACTCGAGGTTATGACCCCAAAGCTTACAGCTCTAACTCTAGGGATGGTAACCTCTGGCTTGATCACCTAACAGGCTTCTATCCAGACACTGGTCCAGGACAGAGGGTCTCACCTTTGGTACTACTGACCTTTGGGGCAAGACCATTCTGTGTTGTGGAGAGTCGCCCTCTGCCCTGCAGAATGCTGAGGGGCATAGCCAGCCTCTGTGATGCCAACCGTACCGCCCCAACCCTGAGCTATGCCAACCAAAAATGTGTCCAGGCATTGCCAAGACTGCCCCCAGTGAAACTACTGGTGTAAAGGGATTGTTGGCCGTCTGAGGCCGGTTATAGGCAGCCTTGTTTACTCCAAGTAACCCTCTTCCTGAAAAACAAACATACATACAAATAAACACTTAAAAGAATAGACAATTGGGGCATCACAGAAGTTTACTGAATGGGTTATAGGAATCATTCCGTACCTGCCTGTTAATAAAGTTTTCTTCAATAAACGTCTGTTTGTATTACAGAATCGAGCTGGAGTGTGGCTCACACTGGCAGGGTTGCACTGCACAGGTGTAAGGTAGAACAGCTCACATACATGTAATGCATCATACCCCAGTGAGGGAGGACACTGGGAACGTTAGTTCTTTATTTTTTAACTAAGTGTCAAGAGCATAAAACAGGTATGGCAGTTCTATCATCTTCTCCCTCTCCTTACACAAACGGAATCAATGCCTAAACAACCTTGGATTTTGAATCCATGTGCCCGATGTTCAGTTCAGGCAGAATGGACATTCATTTAACATGAACGGGTACTACTTGTTTAATATCTGTCCTGCTTGGGTAATGACAGCCCTGGACCTGATGTTAAATATTTATGTATCATTCCTGAGAGGAGGCGTATAATGCTTCCATTATAACTTACAACATTCAAAGGTACAAAGCCACATGAGATTTCAACACGAAACTGGTTCACCCACTTAAAGAAAGAACAGCCATCACCATATCCAGCACAGAAGAAACATTAAATAAATGCAGAATCAAAAGTGAAATGAACTGTTAGGGGTTCAGAGTTCTCAAAGCAGCAGCTTTATCTTCTCTAAAATGAAGACTCGCTTTAGCCACCACATGTTCATGGAAGACACAAGAGAATGTAAACATGCATCAAGTCTAAAAGACCATCTGTAACAAAAACAAAGTTCCAGAAGACCAAGTTCCTATAAAGAAACGAGAATGCTGTGTCACAGAATCATTAGTAAGCTCAGAAACCTTCAGGATAAGAAGGATCTCTGAAAGAGGGAAAAGTGGTTTGTAAAAAGGGCCGCGCTCAATGAAACTGCCGTGTGATTACGTGGACTCAGGGCAGGTAGGGGCTTCTACTATCAGATTCGGCTGCAGAGTAGATGGGCTTATAAACCACTGAATGTTGCCATTACATATAACAGCATAGGAGTCTTAACTCCAGACCACAGCTGACATGGTACGGAGCAGAAAGGAACAACAAGCCCTTCCGATTGCAGCTGAAGGTGCAATTATACTAAAATGTCTCTCTTCTTATTCCATATTGTAGGGAATAATACTTCCATTTCCAGGCACTTACGTATAATCTTGTTTTACCATAGAGGTTAAAAATCTCAGAAGCATTCTAACACACTCTAACTCTAATGGGGTTGCTAACTCAACCCCATTACTTGTGCCAAGACATTTGGTGTCACTGATCTGACATGTAAGCTGGACAACAACACACAGACAATTACTGCACAACTTCTGAGTTCCTTTTCTTTGTATTAACCTGTGTTTGTTCAATTTAAACTTAGATGTAATATGTACACGATTAGGACCAACTGGCTGGAGTCAACCTCTCCTCTTAGAATCTATTTTGTATTCCCAGCTGGAAAAACAAACAAACAAACAAACAAAACAAAACCCACAAAGATCATCCAGCTCATGTATCAGGAAGTAAGCAAGGCTCCGAGCTCCTTGCTGACTAAGGGAATCCTTTAAGGTCAGGGCCAGAGTTGGCTCTGGGACCAACCTCTTGATGGCAGTTCACTCCCCATCACTCCCTGACTGTATTTCTTTTCATTTTGGCTTGACATTAAGGGAAGACAATGTAAAAGTGACTAACCAAAAATCTGTAGTTATTTTCAACAGTATTCAGCATAAAGAGATTTTCAAGATTTGCTGTAACGGCTAATGTAGGCTATTCTAAAGATTTTTTTTATTTATTTGACAGAAATCACAAGTAGGCAGAGGGGCAGGCAGGGGGTGGGGGAAGCAGGCTCCCCGCTGAGTGGAGAGCCTGATGTGGGGCTCGACCCCAGGACTCTGGGATCATGACCCGAGTCGAAGGCAGAGGTTTTAACCCACTGAGCCACCCAGACGCCCCGCGGTAGGCTATTCTAAAAATGTGTTCGAAACTGCCAATATGCCACGTCAGTTCAGGTCTGCTGGGATGCGGATGCTGAGACAGCATTAGAAGTACAAGAGATGTACTGGAGTAAGGGTAAAGGAGAGAGGGAACAGCACTGGGGGAGAGAGTATCAGACGATGCTCTAGATCTGACACTTGGGATGTGAGACCAGGACAGAAGAAGACAACAGCGTAGCTCTGAGAAAACCCAGCCAGGACGACCAGGAGCTCTGGAGCAGAGACCGTCCAGTAGAGGAATCCTGTGTCAGGGGAGACAGCCCAGCTCCGAGCCCCTGCCGTGTGCTACCAGTCCGGTGGGGGCGTGACCTGGGGACGTACCCTGTAGTGGGTTTGGGGCTTGCGGCCGTTTGAGGCTTACAGCCAAGTGCACCCTTCACAGAGCTTCTCTGCTAGAGTCACCCCCAAGGGCACACTCCCACAGCTGCCACAGAACACACGTAAGGACAACAAACTCTGAGCAGGTCTTAAACTTCAGCTTCCGGCTCAAGCAGAACATAAACCAGCAAACCAGAGAGCGGTTCTATCTGTTTGAACTTATCCGTCCTCGCTGGAATTGCTCCAGCTCGGTCAGGTCAGGCCAGGCTGGGTAACTCCAACTGGACCTGCAGAACACAATTTGATCTAGAAATCCCGTGTAGCAGGAAAAGCAAGAGAACAGTCACTGGACAGTTAAAACTTTCATTCCAGTTTGGCTGCTCACTCATGATCGTGGGCAAATTCCTTAACCTTTCAGGGCCAGCTTCCCTTTTTTGTAAAATTAAGGGGGTGGGCTAGATAATATTCAATATCCCTGTAACATTCACATTTTATGCAGTACATCTACCACAACATTTCTCCTATTATTCTGTTTGAATCCACTTGAAAGTTAGGCCAGAGGAAATTCAATGAATGTGTGTGTTCTGCTGCCAAATTGCTAGGATGCTACAAACACACATTCAAAAACATTTGGAAATGACGGTGCGTATGTGACACCTGGTTGCCAGGGGCAGACGCTGCATGGCAGCAGTGGTGCTCCCTCCCTGCCTGACTTGGCATCGGTCGTGGGTCTGTGGCTACCGGAGGAGTGGCAGGGCTCTCTGTCCCAGCAAAATTCACAGGGCTGCTTCTTGAACCTGCTGCACTACCTGTAAGATTCAAACGGGTGAGACAGACAGAAAAATGGACCACTTTCTAAAACAAGTTCAACACACTGGTGCTAAGCAAATCACACTAGCTATCGTTTTCTAAGGAAATATGAACAAGTTCAGAAAATACCAGGACATCTTTATCTCACACATAGCTTTAAAGAGGGCAGTGCAGTGTCCTTGCATCCCAGGAACATTCAGTGTATGTAAATCCAACTGCTCACGGAAGAGGGGAGAGAGAAATCTAAGTAGAGCGCAGGACTCTACCCACTCCACCGGGAAGTCTGAATCCGATGTACTCCTGGCCTCTCTCATTCCCTGCCCAGTAAATGGAATTCTAGTGGTTCAAGAGAATACAGTTTTCATTCACAAATCCTTAAACAAAAGCCAACATTTCATCTAGTGCTCAACTGAAGAAGCCTAATGACCTAATAACAGGAAGAAAAATAGCATGGTTGGACTCCTAAGAATAAATCGGAACAAAAGAAACCTTTGCCTCATACACGGATTTTGGTTTTTGGGTTGTTTTTTGTTGTTGTTGTTGTTGATTTGTTTTGTTTTAGTTTTACTGACTTGTAATTGACAAATAATATTCACATGCTGATTTTAAAGCTAAATTCTTAAGTGAGATGTGACTCCATGTATCCCAAGAAAAACTGGAATTGGCAAAGTAGTAGAAGGATAAAAATTTTTCTAAAACATTCCTCAGCAACGGTCACGGAAATGAAAGAATGAAGGAGAACCTGGCCCTTCATGACATCCCATTTTTCCCCAAACCTGATAGGGAGGAGGATTTTAAAAATCTGTAGCCTCTGTATGCCTCCAGCTTAACTGATGGGCTAAAGGAGACACGAGATCATGGGAACAATGAATGATTAAACTCAAGCTTGAACAAAGCAAAATTGGAAAGACGTCTTAGAGAGGAGGAATGAAGAGAATGCACCCAAACCATGAATCATCCAAATTGAAAGCAACAGAGTACACCAGAGAGAATGTAAATAAGCCACTTCTATTCACGGATCAAGCTGGTTGAAGAGGGATGAGAAGGCGGCCGTTATCTGCTTCTGGGGGTGGGGAGGGGGTTCCACCGAATCAGACGTCTTCTCATTCATTCCCTGAGCGTGGCCAGCTTAGACCTAGCACGGTCCTCATCCCTATTTGTACACTGGGGTGGAAGGACCATAACAAAGCAGAGAACTCTGGATTCTCAAATCCTAGAATCCCTTGGCACACGGGGGAGTGCCTTTCATCAAAGGTTTGCTGAACAAGGGACTCAGGAATGGACATAACCAAAACATTAGCTCAATTCTTAATATTTTTCATCACTATTAAGGACCTAAAGCTACATAATCACTTTAGAAAGCTTCACTCCACAGCAATGTGAAGTACAGTTTCACACCTACTTTTTGTTTTATAAAAGATGCATGTATTTATTTTGAGAGAAAGAGAGAGTGCACAAGCAGGGGAATGTGTGCAGGGCCTGAACTCATGACCCCATGATCATGACCTGAGCCAAAATCAAGAGACAGATACAACCAACTAAGCCACCGTGGCCCCAACTTTTTTTTTTTTTTTTTTTGCATTTATGTAAACAGTTACAGACAAGAAACTTGCCTGAAATTCATAGCTGGAATAGCTGTCACGTGAAAACAGAATTTCTGACTCTTCCCACGACAGCTCAGAGGGCAGACACTTCTCTAAGTTGGGACCCAAGAATAAAAAGCAACCTCATGATTTTGACTTGGTTTTGCCTGCTGGGAAGACAGAATATTATTAACTATTTGACATGATACCCTGCCTGCCTTATAGTTGTGCCTATCTTATTACATGTGATCTTTCTGGCTTAAAAACCATCCTCCTGTGAGTGTAATTTTCATTCATTCATCATTTGATCGAGGCCAGAAAGCTCCTAGCAACTGTTCAGACTGAGAAGCTAAGTAATCTGATTCCAGCCCCAAGGAAAGTGACCCCCACCCTCCTGCCTCTTAAACCAAATGCAAGTAAAAAAGACGATCGTAATGACAAACTGAACAGCACTGGCTGCTATATTCGGCAGCTATCAGAAATACTCAGATAAAAAGAGGAAGGATCATATACATCTGAAGCAGGAACGTGCCTTAGAAACCAAGGTCTTCAGATGTAGAAGATCTAACTATGCGACAGCTCTATGCACATGAGACCGTAAACCTACTGAGTCATGGGTTAAGAACAGAATATCTTGACTCACATTTTAAAGTTGACACATTAAACAACATCTCAAAAAAAAAAGCCCGCCTGTGAGTAAGAAAAAAGAATGCAAAAATAAAAATTCTTACTGTTCCCAACGTAACATCCCTGCTCCCTCCCCTAACCCCACTACAATGCACGTGCATTGCATGCATTTTCATGTGGAAGCATCTACAGAGCTTCTAAGTGGTGTTTATGATCTGGGATGAGCACTGCGGAAGTGGACAAAGATACTACAGACCACAAATTACAAGAGCTGCGAGAAAATAAAGTCATGGAAAGTAACAGGTATAGATGATAAGCATGAATACCACCATGCAGAGGTCATTTAGTATGGTAAAAGAAATATTGTGCTGAAAGCTCTGGCTTGGTTCTTTAAAATTTTACAATATTAGCCAGCTATTCTTTTTTTTTTTTTTAATGTTGAGTGTTTTGTGATTCTTGACATTTGTCACCTAGCACAGAATATTCAGGCCCTGGCAAAGAATTAGTCGTCCCCCCCCCAATGAACTAAAAAGGCAGCCTGTTTGCTCTGAAAAAATGGCGCCCACCTGCTATTAATCTGAAGCTGAAAACAAGCTGTATAATGACATTTAGCAAGTTAACATTCCCCCCACTTTCCTCAAAGAAGAGCACAAGTGACATTTCATAATCTTCTCAAAAATTTTACAAAAAGCTCTGAGATGTGGATTTATATTTTACTAATAATAAACCGCAGATGACATACGAGATTATTAAAACCAGAACTGTGCCCCTGCCGGGTGACAAGCCTGGTTTAAGCACTGGAGGAATTCCCTCCCAAGTCCCCCCATCTTCTTCCTTTGTTCTTTTTGTCTGGTGTCAGATGAACACAAGCAGTAATAATGACATGATCAAGGAAGAGTTGACAAGTGGCTGAATATTTGTAAAAAGACTGCTGAACTGATCTTCGCAACAAGCTCTATTTTGTCCTCCTGGAGCTGCTTTCTGTCTGCTGAGGTAGTCTGTATCCTCAAGAGCTGAAATGTACCATAAAGCTGTTAATTTATGTATTCTCCAAATAGTTCCTGGAACACTTTGGAGAACTTTTCCAATGTGGTTGGTAGGAAAACCTGGCCACCAACTTACTCAGCTCTAACTAAGCATAAAACCAGGATCTGAGCAGACTACACAATTCAAGACAGTCCATAAATGATTCTGGCGCACTTGTGAACATGTCTCTTCCTGGGCTTTCAAACCCTATACACCTGCAAACATTTAGCTATATACCTAGCTAAATGCTAAGGTAATCTACCTATCTGAACAACAAAATCAACTTACCTCTTCATTTATTCAACAAGCACTCAATGGAAACCTATTTTATGAAGATCCTCCAACGCCATGCTAGACATGGTAGAACAATAGCCAAATCCATCTCAATGACCATACATCACAACCCTAAAGCTCCAATTTGCACAGAGCTGCAAAACCAGCAACAATCCCTTCTTTTCCGTGAGGGCTGTGTCCTTCAGGGATTTACAAACTGGGGTGGAGGGCAGTGCACGGGTTGTACAAACAAACAGCCATCATAAAAGATAATATATGATAAGGGCAGTGAGTACTGCAAAGAAAATAAAGGATTCGATCAGCTGGACTGAGCTTGAAAGCTCGATGAGTGGGATTTAGATGGGCAGAGATGGAGTCAAAGGCCACTGCAAGAAAGGGGACAGTAATCAAAGGTACAGAGGAGAGAAGACAAGAGGCCTGGGCATGTACAGCAGCTGAAGAGGGAATTACAGTAGGAGGGTCAGAAAGTAAGTGGAAACTAGCCCGCAGGAAGATGGAACTGTCAGGCTAAGAGGTCCAGACTTCAGCCTGTAGGCCATGGGGAGCCTCTAAAGGTTTTTGAGTGTGATGAAAACAGTATTTTAGGAAGATTAATCCTAGTGTATGGGATGGATTAGAAAGAGGGGAGAATGCCAGTGGGGAAACCATTATGGGGGCTGTTGAAAGGATCCAGGTGTGAGATAATAGAGGCCTACATGTGCTGAATGGCAGTTATGTTTCCACCAGCACTTTCTAAATCCCATCTAACGTAAATAATATAAGTTCTAACGAGAGGACAGTGCACTACTGAAAGAACAAACCATTCTCCAAAACACAGGGAGGTGACGTGCAAGGATTAACACAGTATGTACCGTTAGCCACGCCACAGAAAATCTCCGCATAGAAAGAGACAGTGAAACCATGTCATCTGGAGATAGGCCACTGAAACATTTGATGTCAAACACACCATTCTAAAATAAAATTAACTGGAGAGGAAGATATAATTAATGAAAGAGGATGGAAACTGGGACATGTCATCATGAGCTACTAGGTATTATTTTCTTTAAACACCAGTGACAGTCAGAGGTTGAAAATCTGGTGTTGGGCGCCTGGGTGGCTCAGTGGGTTAAGCCGCTGCCTTCAGCTCAGGTCATGATCTCAGGGTCCTGGGATCGAGTCCCGCATCGGGCTCTCTGCTCAGCAGGAAGCCTGCTTCCCTCTCTCTCTCTCTCTGCCTGCCTCTCCATCTACTTGTGATTTCTCTCTGTCAAATAAATAAATAAAATCTTTAAAAAAAAAAAAAAAAGAAAAAGAAAATCTGGTGTTGAAGAGAATTATGCCACCACAAGGAAAAATACAACAGGGAGCTTTCTCCATGTCTAGCTCTACACAAGTACCGATGCCCTCCCACAAAAAAGCTCAAATTTGCTACAGTCTAACACTAAATTTTAATTTTAATAAAACCTACCACCTTGAAGAGATCATGATGGTTCTAGATAAATTTTAAAATATCCTAATTTTAATATTTCCTCAGATTTTTCACTGACATGTTGTTTAGTATGCCACTTTTAAAATGTGACTCAAGGAAACCTGTATTCCATTCTTAACTTGTGATTTAACTAGCTTTTAGGTAGGCATCCTTGTCTCAGGACCTTGGTTTCTAAGGTATGGTCGAAAAGTTAGAACTCTATAGACCCTCTGCTAATGAGTTTCAATAGACAGTTAAGAGGCCCTGATAAGTGAGTCAGAAGGACAAGCCGTTATCCTATGCACTGGGTCCAGATCATGTTGGCTCCTTTAGGCTTCCATAGACAATTCAACAAAACAGAAGATAAACCCAAGGGGACAGATCCCTGAACTCGAGAGTCTGGAGAAAGCCACTTTTAATAACAAAGATTAATAAAAACTCCTAGTTGTACAGCACTTAGAGGTCTTAAAATTCTTTCATATTTATTACATCATTTAATTCTCAAAACAATGCTAAGACTAAATTAAATTTTCCAAACTATGCCTACAGTGCTCATAGCATAAAAATAGTAAAATAAGCCCTGGGAAAATTATCACCCCAATACTACAGTCGAGCACACTGAGGGTCACAGAAGTGAGAAGAAATGGCCAAGACACATGGTCAATAAATGGTCAAGATGTCTTCTATCCACGACTCTCATTATTGCACAAGTGCCTTTACCACCTTCTCTACAAAGCCACGCCCAGGTTCTGGTGACCATTCCCTTTTATGAACTCCCACGGCACTTGCAGCCTGAGGCACCAATTCATTCAGTAATGGTTACGAAAAAATGTCTATGTGTGAGGCATCATACAGAGTGCTGTTGCTTAGGACTATACCAGTCAGATTTCTGCAGAGAAACAGAACCAAGAGGATACATGGAGAGACAGGTATGAGCGGAGACTTATTATAGGAACTGGCTTGCGTGGTATGGAAGCCAAGAAGTCCAACAATCTGCCGTCTGCGAACTGGAGAACCAATTCAGCCTGAATCTGCAAGTCTAAGAACCAGAGGAGCTGACGGCGTAAGAACGGGGGTGGGGTCACTGGTCTAAGTCCTGGAATCCAAGGACCCAAGAACCAGCAGCTACAATGTTCACCAGCAGGAGAAATGGACACCCCAGATGAAGAAGAGAGAGAATTCACCCTTCCTTTGCTTCTTTTTGTTCCATTCACCTCAACAGACTGGATGATGCCTGCCCACATGGGGGAGAGCAGATCTCTTTACGCGGTGTACTGAATCAAGCGTGTTCATCTCTTCCAGAGACACCCTCGCAGACACACTCAGAAGTAATGTTTTACCAGTTGGTTATCTGGGTATCCTTTAGACCAGTCAAGCAGACACATAAAATTAATCATCAGACTGGAACGAGAATGAAAAATAATCAGATCGTTTTTCCTATGAAGAAACTGCTTCAAGAAATAATGTAAGCATGCAAATAACTACAAAAATGGAAGTCAAGGATTGTGAACCCCTCAAGGCCAGGCAAGATGTCTTTTGATCACTGCATGAACAGAGCCTAGCAGGTACCTAAGAGAAGAAGGTTTGGTGGATGAATGATGAGATTTCCTTATACACCTGCCCACACTGTTCAGGTTCCTGACAGATACAGAGTGGCTTAACTAAATGCACATTCTTCACTCCTCAACTTCCTTATTTTTAATAACTACTGGGATTTCAAGGAGTGTATTTTTGAGAGAGAAAGGTGAGTTAAAAAAAAAAAAGTATTTCTTTAAGTGTCTGCCTTCTGTCCAGGTCCTGGGATGGAGCCCTTCAGTCATGGGCTCTCTGCTCAGTGGGAAGTCCGCTTCTCCCCCTCTGCCCCCTCCCTGCTCGTGCTCTCTCTCATGTGTGTTCTCTTGGTCTCTATCTCAAATAAATACATAAAATCTTTTAAAAAAAAAAAAAGTATTTCTGAAATTCCCCTTTCTAGATCTCTCTCCCAATTTAATACTGTGCATTTTTCCACATGTCATTCTCTCCATCTCGCTTGTTCCAAGAGATAGGCCTAAGCAGGCAGCTTACTATTTCCATTTCCTCCTGATCCAACCTGCCCCCCTCTACTCTATCACACAGAACAGAGCAATGCATTCTGATCAGCGAAGAGCTAGCAATTACGTGCTTCCAAGACTCCTTCCAGAATGGAAGACAGAGGCATGTCACTGCCTCTCTCTCCCATGCCTGTGGCAGACATCACTAGGCCATCACAGCCCTTGACTCAGGGTCTGGAAGGGGTTGTAGAACCTCCTGAACACAGGGCTCTAGGCAGGCAGTACTAATCGAATGGACTTGGCTGACAGTTTGCCAGAGTGCCACCCTGGCTGTCACACAGGCTTTCAGTGAAAGAAAAAGCAGAAGAAAAAAGTTACAGAAAACCAAGAAGAATAAAGGAGAATAATTAAGGGGCAGGAGATGCAATCACAGATTAGACCCAAAAGAAGCACAGACCATTCTGAACCATAAACAACCAGGAGTGAAAGGACATGGAGAGAGTGGACAGAAAAGCTGGAGGAGACAGGAGTTCCACCATCACAGAGCAGGGATCCACCAGTCCCAGGAGCATGCCCACTCCCTAAAAGAACACATCTAAGTAGAAACAGGTGGAAAGAAAGAAGCTCACATTCTGGGGGTCAGGTACTGATGGGGATAATATGGGAAGAGCCCAGCCCAGGAAATGTTCAGAAGATGACTTGCCACCCCCCATTCAAACAAAACTAGGGGCCGCCCCAGAGCATCACGGAAGCACCTGTTAGAGTCACCTTTACATAGAGCAGCCGAAATGACTTAAACAGCCCCTGCTTAAATGGTGGGCCCGGCAACCATCAGATCGCAAATGGGTCATAGCAGACACTGACAACAGATCCATAAAAAGGCCCAAGGAGCCCAAAGGTGTGGACAGCTCAAATTATTTTCATTTTCCTTCTTCCCATAAAAGTCCTGTGAGAAACCAAAAGTTGGTTGTCAGGGTGCATAAAGTTACACAGGAAAATAAAAATCACATGTACTATGTACAGAACTTATCTTGGCTCAGCCTACTTGCCCCTTCCAGATAAACCCCTTGCTCTCCTACCCACTGACTTAGTGCCTTTGGACTAACCTCACAGGACTGATTCTTGGCTCTCCAAACCCATTTATTCTAAACCACTTCCTCAAGCAGGTTAAGTGTTTAAAACTGTATACAGCATGGGGTGGCTCAGTCCTTAAACATCTGCCTTCGGCTCAGGTCATGATCCCAGGGTCCTGGGATCGAGCCCCACATCAGGCTCCCTGCTCAGCGGGAAGCCTGCTCTGCTCCTCCCTCTCCCACTCCTCCTGCTTGCTTTCTTTCTCTTGCTGTGTCTCTCTCTGTCAGATAGATAAAGAAAATCTTTTAAAATAAAATAAAATAAAACTGTATATAGCAGAACATTTTCAGCACAAGTGAGTTTTTACCTATACACCCAATTTGACAAAAGAACTGAATATACATACAATTTGAGTAAACTAATAATCAAACATGAATGTGTCCTCACATGTCCTTTTTATTCCCTGTTTCCCCTCAGTTACTATTCACATTTTTATCTTCTGCTGCTTCTTTGGTAATACATTAAAAAACCAAGTACATCGACCTAACTAGAAACCTGCTGTATCCATAACTCTTCCTCATCCCGTACAGGCAATTAATCACAAAATTCTATCAATTAATATTTCATGTACCACCTTTAGGATTTATTTTTTAAAGATTTTATTTATTTATTTGAGAGCATGAGTGAGAGAGCACCAGAGTAGGGGGAGGGTAGAGGGAGACGCAGACACCCTGCTAAGCAGGGAGCCTGGTTCGGGGCTCGACCCTAGGACCCTGGGACCATGACCTGAGCCGAAGGTAGACACTTAACTGACTACGCCACCCAGGTGCCCCCACACTTAGGATTTTTGTGATATTAATTTACCACCATTTAAGACCTACTGCTATTGACTTGGTATTTTTCTTTAAACTAGCTCACTTTTAAAGGTTCAATAATTGTAAGAGAAAACTTTATATAACTACCATAATTAGAAAACCAGATTCAGCTGTCATATATAGAAGATAATAGGGAAAACACACTGAAAACAATTTCTGGTTAGAAATTATTGCCCAGCCCAAGATTCTGAGCTGAGACATGCTCCTGTTTCTTTGTCAAAAAGGCAGATAAACGGGGCACCTGGGTGGCTCAGTGGGTTAAAGCCTCTGCCTTCAGCTCAGGTCATGATCTCAGGGTCCTGGGATCGAGTCCCACATCGGGCTCTTTGCTCAGCAGGTAGCCTGCTTCCTCCTCTCTCTCTCTCTCTGCCTGCCTCTCTGCCTACTTGTAAAATAACTAAAATATTTAAAAAAAAAAAAAAGCAGATAAACTATGCTGGGTGGTTAAAGACGAAGTAGACGTTCACAGACATTGGCAGTGAACTACGCAGGGGTTAATTACATACAATCCACAGCCAGAACTCCTGGGTAGGAATTTAAATTCCTCCACCTATTAGCTATGTGATATAAGGCAAGTTACTTTAATCTCTTGGTGCATTAGTTTCCTCATCTATAAAATGGGAATGTTAATAGTACCTCCCTCATAAGGTAGCTATGAGGTTAAATGGATTAGTATTTGCAAAACACTGAAATCTTCACTGTATGTTTGTTCAACACAGAGTAGAACTACCACGCACGATGACACAGGTCGGTTCTACTGAAGATGCACGAACATGGAAACAACTCGCAAGTCACAATGAACAACACCCTATCGTGTGATGAAAATTCCAGAGCCTCGATCAACCAAGATACTAGATATGTCAAGGACACATACCAAAAGAGGCCTGAGAATGAGTATGTAGTGAAGGAAATGCGCTCTGCCTTTCCTCTGCCTGGACGAGACCAGGGATTTGTCCACTCCCCAAGTTCAAAAAACTCTGGTCGATGTAGTAGGCATGTCAAGGATGACAAAACTCTGCTTCAAGGCCCTAGAAATCTAAAGAGGGAGAGAGATGATTTTTAAAAATCACAACATAATATGATGATAAAGGTAATGGCATGGAAATCAGAGAAAGGGAAAATGATGCCAATGGAGTCAGAAAAGGCTTCGCCAATGAGGTCAACATCAAGGTGGGCCCTGGAGGCTGAGTAGCTGTTCATCCACCAGACAAGAGAAAGGGCCATCCAGGCTCAGAATGCAGGAAGCCTAAAGATGGAAAAGCAGACTGCGTTCAAGGACTGGCACCACATGTGAGTACCTAAACTGCTTATTCTACGTTGTCTAAGCCCCCAAACCCCAAATACACAAGACTTTGAATGGGGGGAGGTGTCTATGACACAGTGCTTTCTTGCTACATCGTGCCCAGGCTGAACAAGTGTGAAGAAGCAGCAGCTGAGGGATACCACAGTGGCTGAGGCTGGTAGCACAGGGAGAGGAGAGAGTCTTTAAAGACAGGTGGAAAGATAATTGAGAACGATGTGGCATCACTATGACCCGCTTGGAAGCAACTACAGAACAAGATCACACTGATGAGCAGCAAACCAAGCCAAATGGGTGTTGGTGAGCAATGGATTTAGAATGATATCTGGATGAAAATCAGGGACATAAAGAGCCAAAGGCTCTCTAACTTCTGATTAATTTAGGACACAGAAGCCAACCAAAGAAAGGGGTTCTGCATGTCTGTTTTCTTAAACATGCAGAAATGACATTACAACCTCAACCAAGGAGACCTGGGCATACAACTGTGTTCATCCAAGATGTTCCTGAAATTAGTACGATTATGTATAGATTCAATAGGAAACAGATTTCTCCATAGAACAGGTAAAGAAAAAAAAATGGTTAAACTTAAAAAAAAGTATGACCTATTTGTTGTGATAGTCACAACAGATTCGATTTCAACAAAGTACAAACATACTTTCCTTTTCCAGTCAACAGCCTTCGAAACTCTCAACCACGGAGCCTAAAAGTGGAAGAAATGGGTGAAGCTATGGCAAACCAGCACACCCTATCTGACAGACGTGTGTGAGTAAGTGTGTGCTGGGTGAAGAGAACAGGAACCCTCAAATGCTCTACACTTTCTCATCAGATTACTTAAACACATCAATTTAGAAACAATGGGAAGAAAAGTTTACTAATGAAGCTAAAATAGAGAAGAAAAAGATAAATTCAACAAGGACACTCTGAAGTCCTACAGATACCACAAGCTTGGAGGGCATCCATTGGGAGCGAGCAGCAAGGAACCAAAGCGGAGGTAAATGGGTGTGACTATGGGTAAGACAGAGGTAACAAGCATGGGAGCAATTCTGACAAAGCTTTACTCTGATCAAGCCTTGTTAGCAGGCAAAAGCATGGGCCGGGAAGCCTGAGAAAGTGCTGGAACTGGCATGGTGAGGGCAGATGGGGACAATTTCTATTGCTCCCTCTTTCTCTTTCCTCTGGTGTTTACTTTTGGACTCTTTGTCATAACCTTTCCATCCCTTATTTATCCATCTTTGCACTTATCAAGAATTTCCTTTTCCTCGTGGCTCTTTTCTTGGCTTATTTCTTCTTCCTCACTTTTGTTCTTGCCCTTAAGTGGGCAAAAATGTATGTGATGCCTTAGTTTTTTGTTGTTTCCGAGTTCAAAAGAGTTCACCCCCCATGCACTACTTCTTATGGCTGGATTCCTTCCCCCACCCCCCCCAGACAATTAGTAAGAAAAAAAAAATTAGAGAAAAAAAAAATTCCCTATTCCTGATTTTACAAATACATTCTAAGGTCTCTTCATCTTTGCTTATATGAATCTCTCCCCGATCTTTTCATTACTTCTCTAATTTTTAACTTTGTGAGCATGGAGAACAAAGAGTAAGAAGACACAGTATTGTTGACACATGTAAAACCGTGATGCTTTGTGTGAGTTTTAAAAAAAACTAATTTTTCAAAGTAAGCAAACTGTTTTTCTCTGGTAAGTCGAAGTTAGCATTGCCATTCTGGATTCTCACATATATGGGGGGAAGGCCAATGAATTCCTGAGCCCCCTCCTGAAACTGGATTTCCAAATGTCTCTTGTCTACTGGTTACCTCTTTTTCTAATTATTTCCCAATGATCTAGTTAAACAATCCTTCTCATCCCTCAATTCCATATACTTCTCGATTAAATCTACTTTCTTCTACTCTTCATCCTAACCAGTTTATGGCTGTTTGGGTCTACCATTCAAGTGCTCTTCCAGAGAATTAGAAAGAATAACTAAATCACTCAGTGGGAAAAGATATAAACTGATAAAAGTGAAACTTTGTTGAGCAGCCTCTTTTTTCCCGAAATGCATTGCTTCTTATCACTATTCCTTATTTTCCTGAGAATGAAAAGAACATTGTAGGAAATTATTTACAATAAACTCTAAGTATGTAATTTCTTTTGAGTGCATTCAAATAGTATGGGCTGCATCCAAGTTTGATTCTGCTGTTGTTTAAAAAGAAGAGTAAAATCAATATATATAACTGCAGAACCCTGTACTTGGTTGGCGAGTTTATTATTCTGAATCTGGACAGAATCTAAAACTGTTCTATACAATCCCAACAGAGACGATTAACCAATAGATTCTCCTTCTACCAAAACTAGTTCCTGTCTTTAAATGAAATTCCTCCTGCTGAAACTGAATCCTTAAAAAAAAATTAATCCCATACTCAGATGTAGCTAGAAAAGAGCCAGTCATAATCCTCCATGTCATACTTCTACACATACTACCAGAAGGTAATCCCCTCAAACTTCTCCTCTTTTAACTAAATATCTGTGTTATGCAGCTACATATTTTTTTATCCAGCTCTTCAACTGCAATGTGGATCTTTTCTGTATGTTATTCAAATTCTACACCCCTCTCAGGTTATTTAAATTCTGTGAACCTTGATTTCTTCATCTAAGAAATAAAGCTAGTGACACCTGACTTTTTCCTCTCTTTTAAGAATCAAATTAAATCATATGTGTAAAGGCATTTTTAAGAAGTTAAAAACAACATATTCATTCTAAGTAGGTATGTGAGCAAGCAAATGAGAAAGGAGGACCGGAATGAAGAAAAGACATTAAGGATAACACAGTTAAAATTTAAGTCAAGCTTTGTCTATATTTCCTGCACTCACTAAAGCTTATTCACTCTGTGACAACTTCCAGTTTTGAATCTAATAAGGACTAGCACAGCAAATGATAACAAGTTAAGATCTTACTTACTGCTGCATTCAGAAAGATCTATTGCAAAAAATCTTGAGCTGGCTGCTGGATGGGCGATGGTACAGTTAGGGAGACAAGACACTGAATTTCAAATCTAGCATTTACTAGCCTTAGGATCTTGGAAAAATTACACAGGCTATCTAAGTCTTAGATTCTCCATCACCAAAACGAGGACAATAATCAGAGTTCTGGCACAATGTGGCATACATTTGGGAAACAATACAGTCAGGACCAGTAAATGATACACAAATACAAAAGCTACCTACGTATTTTATACATTAAGTTCTAATAAAGCATCTAAATACATATTATTTGCCAGTTGTCTGAAATAAGAATGAGTCCTTTTCTTTGAGTATGGCTCTGCTGAGTTCCCTACCCTCTTTATAATAGACTATCATTAATTTGAGCTGGTTTTCCTAAAGGTGAGTGAGGACCAAAAGACCTTCACAGAGCAATCAGCATGCAGGATCCCTCTTGATTTCCATCCCCCAATCCTTCCCACAGTTCTCTCACCCATACCCACACCTAATTCAATAGCCAGTTTTCAGTAAATCACATTTATGAGTCTTTCCAAAACATCCACCTTATTTTTCATATAATAGCAAGAGATGACATGACATTTAACTAATTTATGCAATAACAACACCAACATAAACAGGCTTGCAAACAAACGTGACCAACTTTTGGTAAGCATCCAACTTAACCGATCAGGTAATGCACAGGAATGTCAGAAAGTCTACTAGCGATGAGCACCAATGAACCATGGAGATGACTGACTCTATTTCATGAGGGAATGGAATGCAAGTTGTCTAACCTACCAGGTGGATTCTGGGGAGGTCAAAGGGTTACACTGCAGCTGAATCATCACCACCACTTTTGCTTTCACTCTAATCCCACATACCTGGGTTTGCTCCTGGAAGATCCCACATAAACTGTTTACCCTTCTTTGACCACATGATCGCTAAGACAATTGATCTGACTCCCTCCAGAAAGCTACAAAACAAACTTTCAAGTTGACCAAATCCAGTCACAAGATTTCCAGATTAGTCTGAAGTGATTCTAGCTTGGAGGCAGAGACAGGGAAAGACAGGGAAACACAAAGCATACCACTAAAAAAACAAAACAAAATAACAAAAATCCCCCAAAACACTCTTTGGCTAACCTTATAATGAGAGCATTTTCTGCACAGAAAGATGTGTGTGGCCTCCGTGTACACCACTGGATGAGCGGAGATGTCTTGCTCCAGCGTCAACAAATTGTGTTCTAAATGCAACCCAAACTGTTAACTCCAAAGAATTGGCCTTTTAAACCTATTGTTTCTCAAAGACTTATAGCTACAATCTGATATGTCACACAAGTATGAGGAGCCAGACAAGTAATCCTACTCTACTAATAAAGTATTGAAGATTGTGACCGACTGACTTCTTACACAAACCACAGATGACCCACGATTATCCCCGTGATAAGCTGCTCTCATTCCTTGGGTTTCTGGGTTGTTTTCCAAGTGAGAGTGCTACAGGTGGCACCCTGGAAATGCATACCATCATCGCCCCTTCATCTATCCCTTTATTTATAATGTGGGTCATCTATGCAGCACCACAGCACATCTGAACAAAGAGAGAAAACTACTGTTCTACCGCTGAGGTCAGTAAACTGTAGCCCAAGGGCCAAATCTTGCCTACCACTTGTCTTGGAAATAAAGTTTTATCGAAACATAGCCCCATCCATTCACTTACATATTTGTTCATGGATGCTTTCGTGCTGCAATGACAGAGTTACATAGTTGCAAGAGAAACTGTCTGGCCTGCAAAGCTTAAAATATATACTATCTGGCCCTTTACAGAGAGTTTGCTGACCCTGGCTCTAACAGAAATATGGTACCTTAACCAAAAGGCCTAGAAAACCTAGTCTTCTGACACTTTGGGAGAGAAAATGAATAGCTATATAAAGAAGATGCTTACCTAACATGCAAGTCCTCCCCAAAAGCAAGCAGATGACTTAGATACAGAACTAGTTTTCTGAATGACCAAACACATACACTGAAGATCAAGTTCTCTCAACTTATTATTCTTAAATACAAGACTATGAGTCACAGAGAGGATAGTTCCTGAACTTGTGTTTTATTTATCGTTTATTTGTTTATTGTTTGTTTGTTGCCATAAAAAAGAGAAGCAAAAATGATGATGGAGTTCCAGGATGGTGACGGCATGCTCTTGTGTGTTTTAGAAGAAAGATATTCTGTGTTCAATATGCCTACCCAACAAACGGCTCCCCCAACCCAAGTTCAAATTCACTTAGAATTACAGCTTAGGCTTGCTATCTTCCAAAATAAGAACATAATCGTTGTTCACTTAATTGTTTCATTTTATGCATCAATATTTTCTTAATGTTCTCAGGTTTTAAATTTTAAAAAGCTATTTACAGATGGCTTCTTTTAAATATCTGGCACTGTAGTTTTCCACGAAAATGGCTTTTTAAACTATATATCCCAATACAGCTCACTTCTTTGTTGAATGAGAGTATGAAAAATAATTCCAGACTTCATTTCTTTTTTGTAACAACACTTACTGGCTGAGTGAGAACCACAGTAACAGGTACTGCTTGGGTTACGATGGGAACCACATGTCATATGCTCATATGGGCCCCCGGGAGAGAGGCTGTTCCCTACCTACCACTGACAGTTTCCTCTTGACAAGTCACCACCACAGAGAAGCAAAACTCATTGAATGCCATCAAATGTGGAACAAGGGGAAGTAAAAAGTCACATGAACAATATTTTAGTGTTAATATGATGATATTTGAGTAAATTATGACTCCAATTTTGAAAAGATTTGAGGGTCTATATATACATACAAGCAAAAAAGCTAAACTCTACTCATAATGATACTCTAATTTTATAAAATTCTTCTCTACCAAAGAATTCAAACCAATTATATATTCCTGAAATATACTTACACCACTACTTTCCTCCAGGCTCTGAAATTTCATTTAAGAAATGTAATAAAAGCAAGTAAATTCCAAGTACAAGGACAAGTTTCAGTACTCACCCCTTGAAACTGTTCTTTTGCAAAGTAATAAGATTAATCATCTACAAGCCTCTGTATATTAGGTCCATCGTAAAAATAAACAGTAAATAAGCCTGATACTTTCTTGAAGGACGTGTCAAAAATCTCAATTTACAAATAAATAAACTGAAATTAAGAAGAGCTTGAGATCTTTAAATAAAAAACCAGAAAAACATAACACACACTGACAATAAACACAAAAAAAGTTTACATTAGTCATCTTCCAAAGACCATATTCAAAGGCAATTGCTTGAAATTCTGAGTGTATTTTTCCATTAGAAAATGGCCCAAAGGCAGCGGTAAAGCCTAAAGGGGACTTCTTACCACAAGTCTCAGAGGCTGATGGCACTGGGTTAGTGAGATGTCTAAATTCCCTACAGAACATAGGGAATTTGCAGAGAATTGTAGAGTTTTAAAAGATTTGAGAAATCCATTCTTTCAAGCATCATCTCTGTTGATAGGAAGAAACAAAGGTTCAGCAACAGTAAATGACCACCAGAGGACCCAGAGCCAGAAAGAGTCAACACAAGAGCCAAGAAGCACTGCCTCCATTCCCGCCATCTTTTTCTGGGTACACACAACTGAGGTTGACTGGATAAGCGTTCTTAAGCTCACAAAGAGAATGCAGAAAGGAAAGGGAAAAACCTGTTATCAACTTGGCAGGCAAGAGTCAGGCCGGAGGGAAAAGAAGAAACAGCTTAAGGGGAGCGCGGGGAGATGGGAATGAATGTGCTCGTAGAGCACAACGCCAGTTATCCTAAGAAGGAAGAAATCACTGACCAAATCACTCCTGACTCAGAATCTATTTGCAGGCCTTGAATGTGACCTTTCCCAAGCAAAACTACTAATATTAGCACTAAGTACCTCTGCTAAGTAATCAACAGTCTCTGGTTCATGTCCCCCAAAGCCTAAACACCAAAGAAAATACTACAAACTTCAGAAAACTGCCCAACACATCACTGAAGTGCCACTCCCTGATTTGAGTCCATGCCAGGTCCATACCCCACACCCTGCTTACACACTACAGGAAGTCTCAGTACCGCAACCCGGCTTCTCTTCGGAAGGGGCGGAAATGGCAAACATACCAGCAGGTACTATTGATACATTTCAACTTGGGTCAAATGTCCATTTGAAAGGCATAAGCCTTATTTTTTCACTTGAGCATAACATTATTTTGAGTATTTAAGTCCAGCTTCTAAGTTGCTTGACCAATTTCTAGGGAGTTTTATTCACTTAAACAGGTTTCTAGCCACGACGGAGACTGTCAGCATTACTGTTACAAACTGCTGCTCTGTATTTTACGGACGGGGCAACCCTACCAGCAAAGTAACTACTTACTTTTTTAAATCCCTTGGCCAATAACAAGGAAACAGCATTTCAAACAATCATGCTTTATCAAACCCTCACCATCCATAATGTGCTGAATGTTGTTGGATAAACAAATTAAGTATATCTTAAACAGAATCTACATGTAAACCTTCATGTGAAAACTTACGTATTCCCACACAAGGCAGAATTTACAATGGTCAAGAAGGAAAACCAAACTCAAAGAGCCATTTAGAATATGGATTCAAATTGGAATAATGTCTTGCTAAAATGAGATCAAAACATGTACCTTTCAAACACATGTCACAATAGACAATGTCACAACAATGTCATAACAGACATTCAAAGATCAAATGCATCAATAGAATCTTCAATAAATTTGTTTCCTTATCAAAAAATCTGCATTAATAATCCTTTTCGAAACCTTGATATTCTAGTTAGTTTTAAATGCCTGTGTGTTTCACCATAGTTGGAATGTGATTATCCATTTATAGACAGATTTGTATGTGACTGGACACTCCAAACCTGGTTTTTCCATATGGATAGATAGATAAGATTAGACACAGATAGAAATAAATATGTAACATATTCAGAGAGAAAAAAAATTTAAATTATTCCATTTACGCAGTGGCCAGATTTCTGGCAAGTGCAACCAGTTAGAACGTAGTATTGACTGTGAGTAAGATTTATTTTTTTAATTCTTAGCAACGGGGTGTCAGGGTCTGTAAACCTCACTATACATGAGTTTTATGTGCCTTCAGATCTTCATGCATAAAATTGCATGTAAAATCGGATAAAAATCAGAACCCAAGTTCTACAATCAAATAAATACACTTTTTGGAATATAACTTATCAGTGGGAGATAGACCACTCAATAACCAGAAATATTTTTGGCCTTTAGACTTTGAAAGATTTGTTTAAACACTTTTGCCACCCAAAGATAAAAAAGAAACAGACATATGGGAAGTGCAATTTGACTTAGGGAATGAGCAGGAATAATGAAGCCCAAAAATACACAGTTGAAGGGTTTAAGTATTCATTAGTTCTATGCAATAAATAAATGGGTACTAGACTTCTGAAGAACACCTCAATTCTTTGCAGACAACTCATCAAAACCATAAGAAGAGCATTTGGCTTACAAACCTTAGACTAAATATAACCAGAAGAATGGAACCTTGACCACAATTGGAGAAATAAGGGATGAGAACAAAAGAACTGTTGGCACTTCTTAACAAAAGAAGTGTTAAGCTGACTGACCAGGGTGAGATTATGTGATGAGAATGAGATTAGGAAAAAGAGACTTGGTTTTAGTGAAATATGGAATACATCATATGGAAATTCTGGAGGCTAAGAATGATCAGACAAGCAGCCTACTGAGTGGGAAGGATTTGGTCTAATATTACCCAACGATGGTCTCACAATAACATGACATAAAGACATGAATCACAGGATGAAGTAAAAAGCAGGCTGTTTAAAAATAGCTCAATTGTTTTTAATTTATAAATCTGTCACTGTCTCACAGTCATTTAAGGGCAATTCATTATTCCTGGTTTTAAATATAGGGAAGGACTAACCTCTCCTCATTTGACCTGCTAATACTCCAAATTCAGACACCCGACAACTGAGAGGTCATGGTGTAAAAGGGACAGACCGGCTGTGATCAGAGTAAGGGACTGAAATCCCTTTTTTTTTTTAAATTCTTCTTCTTTTTTTCTAACCTCTTTAAAAAGAAAGAAAAAAAAAAAAAAAAGGAAAAAAGGCCAAGCAAGTGTGGAATATACAAAATTCATAGGACACCAGAGTTCAAACTACGGAGTACGTATTTTTAAATGAGGATCTCTAAAGGACTCCCAGCTTGGTTTAAATAGAAGCAAGCAATATTCCAATACAAACACGTTCTTTGAGATGTGCTATCTCTGGGATATGCAATGCAAAGCATATGAAATACCAAATGTCCAGCTCGCTTGCTCTCACACACACACACACACAGCATGAATTCATGCCCAGCCACCTGAGTGCCACATGCCTTGAGAGAGATCTAAAGCTGCGACAAATTAAACTAGATCCTATTTCTTTAAGGCCCAGAACTGAAAAGAACTGAACACTAGTGGTGAACCTGTATCCCTTTGATCTTCATTGTAACAAAAAAGCAAGATGACATGCTCAAATGAAAAATGATTTATAATGGATGAAAGAAGGGCTATTCTTGCTTTGAATTTATCTGTTCGGAAGGGAAGAGGGTGGGGGAGTTTGGGGGAGAAAAATAAATTCTGGAAACACAAAACAACCCTTACAAGATAATAATATCAATAATGGAGTGGAGCAGGGAGCCAGGAGAAAGGATGTGAGGAAAATCACTTCAGTCTCCATTAGAAAGGGGAGAGATTCTAATCTAACAAATGGGTGGAAGACAATTTCTCATTTAAGTAAGATAAATTTTAAAAGAACCTGATTATGCTGCAACGTTGCAAGTAGAAAACACGGTACCGCACGAATTAACCCTGTACTACGGTGACTCTGGAATTCATTTCAAAATGACTGGATTTTATTACTGCTTTCCAGCAACAATTTACTACTTTATAAGATATAAATATTGGGAGTAATAAATTTGTCTGGTTGCTACCCCTAAATATTAAAATTGAACTTAATTAAATGCATTATTCACAGGGGACACAGCTCCCCGAGCTAGCCCCTCAGTATGGTAATGTGAAGTTTTAACTGAGTTTATATTATTTATACTGATTTTTTTTAAATCTGTGGCTGATATTTTTCACCTATGAAACAACCTATCAGCACCCAGCCATACTAATGCCACACTCATGAACTGTTTTATTGTCAATACTTTTTTTGTTTTAAGCCAGAGTATGACTCAACCAAGATCAATGGTTTAGTCAGCCGAATCACGACTTATTTTTGTAAGAATTGGTGTACACAGGAGCGGAGCAGAAGTTCTAGAGGAGAACCTTTGGAGTTTGCTGTAGCTGTAGATCTTACAACCTGAAGAAGTCATTTAGTTATTTAATATGTAGTAGACTCAGACCTGTGCAATGTTCTGCAAAGATCCATGACACTCCTAAGTCATGATACAAGGTGCTGAAGTAACAGAGGATCGCTGCCCCCGTCCACCAAGAACTCATACCCACTGGGGAAGTGGAGCAGAAACACAGAAGCAGAATAACAAATTTCACAGTGGGTGGAGAAATGTTAACAAAAATGGTTCCAAAAGAAGAGGCTGAAGAAAGAGTTAAGGTGGAAAAAGATGGATATTCACGAGCAAAGGCATTAAAGCACGGAGGGATGGTAGCCTGGAAATGCATGGCAGGTTCAGCGACCTGGTTCACGGCAGTGGCATTGAAGCTGCCCTTGGAAATATGGCCAATAATTATGGCCAATAATTAGCTAAAAATCACCAAAAAAAAGGGGGGGGGAGAGGAAATATGGCCAAAGATGAGGTAGTAAAACCGAGCACGGGCAGACTATGAAGATGCGCCTTGGTACCCTGCTGAAGCTCCAACTTGACCTGGAGACCATGGCGGGCCACTGCAGGACTTCCTGCCTGGGACTAACACATCAGAGGTCCGCCTGAGATAAACCAAACCACTCCAGAGGCGGTGTGCAACACTGAGGCAAGCAGCTGGGATATGCTTGAAGGGATACAGGCTAAATGTCATGAAGGCCCAGATAAGGTCTGTGCCAGAAGGTTTGGATTCCGGGGGGGGGGGGTTGTTTTTCAAAAGATTTTATTTATTTATTTGACACAGAGAGAGAGATCACAGGTAGGCAGAGAGGCAGGCAGAGAGAAAGGCGGAAGCAGGCTCCCGGCCAAGCAGAGAGCCTGATGCGGGACTCGATCCCAGGACCCTGAGATCACGACCTGAGCCGAAGGCAGAGGCTTAACCCACTGAACCACCCAGGCACCCCTGGATTCCAGAGTTTTCAGGAAGTGGAATCAGCAGGGCACGGAAAAGGAGGAATGGCAAGGAGGACAACTGGATTTCTGATAGAGAGGGTGGTCTCGCTCACTGAGAAAGAGAACAGCCGTCTCTGACGCAGTCCGCAAGTGAGAAGAGAAGCCTCGGCTAAACGTTCCGTGTCGAAAACTACAGCCTAAGAATCTAGACTCTGAAGTTGTTGGTTTATAGCTGATGGCTCGAGGCCTGGGTGTGGATGAGACTAAATGGAGTACAGAGGCTGGAAAGAAGGACTCACGGGAACCTGAGGAGCAAAGGAAGATGATGGACCCGAGCGCATCCTGTAAGCTGCACCTTCGACACAGAGGTGCTTTTCTTTTAATGACGTATCGGTGCCCACCCTCCTTATCAGATAATCTCTGATGACTTTTTATGAACAATTCTATAGATTATGGGATATGGAGCTAATGATTAGAATCTAACAGATGACAGAACTTTAGGCAGTGCAGTTTATTAATACCTATCTTCACACAGATTACATAAGCCCACGCCCCCAGATTAGAACATACAGTGAAGGGCTCCCTATAACCATGACAATGATGGATGTCAGTCTGGTCCCCAAAAATGTAGTATAACTAGTTTCATGGAAAATGATAAATGATTGCTGATGCTTCTGACCCCTTGCCCAGCTGCCTTTATTAACCACAATGAAGTGAAATGGAAAATCTCCTTTACTCTGAATATGCACACCAAGTCTCTGGAAACTTGTTTTTTTTTGTTTTGTTTTGTTTTGTTTTTTTTTTTGTGGGGGTGGGCATGGGGGACAGAGACAACAGAGGGAGAGAGAGAGAATCCCAAGCAGGTTCTTTACGCTATGCAGAGCCCAACACGGGGCTGGATCTCACAACCCTAATCTCATGACCTGAGCCAAAATCAAGAGTCAGATGCTTAACCAAATGAGAAATTAACCAGATGAGCCAGCCAGGCACCCCTCCACTCATTTCTAACGCCTCACAGCTAACCCTGCTTTTACTGTTCCTACTCAGGTAGGTATGAAAAAAATCTACACATCTGTAAATATAGGAAAAGCTGGTAATTTGATCAAATATGTATTAAACTTCAGCCCCTCCAAGATTACAACACTGACCCTTGCCCAAGCATTTATCATAGTATCGAACAGCTGCTGCCGAAGTGCATGGAAACAACTGGTTTAAAATGGCTTGAATTTCTAAAACAAGTGTTATTTTTCAAAATATGAAAGACACTGTTCAAATAGCTCTATCACTTATGTATGTATTAAGCTGTTTAAAACTGACAATCTTTAATAATAGGATCTTCTCTGAATTAGATGTCCATTTCCAATGCCAGTCAGAATGGATTTCAGAAACCCCAGAAGAACTCAACCCTAAAGACGACTCAAAGGTAGGTTTCAGCAAGCAAAAACTAGTCTGACAGAACTCAAATCTGTTGGATACATTTAAGACTTCATTCTAACTTTTTTAAAAGGTCCCATCTTTCCCAAGAAGTTTCTTACACTACCCCTAAAATCAAAGATAGTCATATCCCGAAGGATCTTCTGAACATGTTTAAGTGTTCAGATAATAAGTCTATTGATTGATACAGGTGAAGCAACTGCAGCCTCTTTCTCTCCTGGAAGCACAGAACCTACAGAGGAGTCCCTCAGAAAGACTAGGCTAAGGTCTTTCGCTGGAGGCCTGATGAGGAGGGTATCCTGTTACGGGAGAAGGATGGACCCAGACAAGAAGAAGACCTGGAACGTGAAGAGAATGAAATCAAGGATAAAGGGTAAAAACTAAAAGAAGTCCAGGAGACCTGAGTGAAAGTTCAAGTTGGGACCATGAAGGGACAAGTCAGTCAGGTAAGAGGTATCAACATCTGATTAGCAACAAAGATACACCTGCTCAGGACACCGGACTGGCCATTCCATCACATCTCACCTGACCCTGTTCACCTGAGGTTGCCTCAGACTCCTGACCTGAAGAAAAAACTGACCTGGCATTCACACAGTAGAATACAGAATCTCGGTGAATCCTGTAACTGAGATAATGGAGCCCATTAGGTTGCAAACTTTTCTCCCTCCAATTTAAATTTCCTCACATGATCTTCTGAAGAGGATTTCTCTTCCCTTTTCAAAGACCCTCATCTCTAAACTTGGATATATGCCCCCCCCACCACCAAAACTCCCTTAAGATTGTGTTCTATCAACTTACTACCACCTTTTTGCATTTTTTATCTTTCTCTTGCCACTGGATTCCTGCCCTAAGCTCTCAAACACATTAATCTCTCTTTAAAGGAAACCTCTCCATGCAAACTGATACAGCTACTATGGAAAACAATGCGGACACTCCTCAAAAAATTAAAGATAGAACTACCATATGACCCAGTAATTCCGCTACTTGGTATTTACCCAAAGAAAACAAAAATATTAATTCAAAAAGATATATGCTCCTCTATTTTATTGTAGCATTGTGTACAATAGCCATGATATGCAATGCAAGTGTCCTTACATTGACAAATGGATAGAGAAGATGTGGTGTACACACACACACACGCAAATGGACTATTACTCAGCCATAAAAAAGAATGAAATCTTGGGGAGCCTGGGTGGCTCAGTGGGTTAAAGCCTCTGCCTTCAGTTCATGGCATGATCCCAGGGTCCTGGGATCAAGCCCCACATCAGGCTCGCTGCTCGGCAGGAAGCCTGCTTCCTCCTCTCTCTCTGCCTGCCTCTCTGCCTACTTGTGATCTCTGTCTGTCAAATAAATAAACAAAATCTTTAAAAAAAAAATGAAATCTTGCCACTTGCAGCAATATGGATGGATTTAGAGGGTATAATACTAAGTAAAATGAGTCAGTCAGAGAAAGACCAATGTCATATGATTTCACTTGCGTGTGAATTTATTTGTTCATAAAACAAATGAACAAAGAAAAAAAAGAGACAAACCTAAAACAGACTCTTTAACTATAGAGAACAAGCTGGTGGTTGTCAGAGGCAGCCGGGGGGGCTGGAGATGAGCGAAACAGAGAAAGGGGATAGAGAGCACACGCATCCTGATGAGCGCTGAGCAACATGCAGAATTGTTGAATCACATATTGTACACCTGAAACTAATACAACACTGTGTGTTGTACTATACTTGAATTTAAAAATGAGCTAAAAACAATGAAGAAAATTATTTAAAAGAAGGGGGGGAAATGAAGGAAAAAAAATAAGGGAAAACTCCCAAAACACTGCTGCTTCTTCAAGGTATATATTCTTCACCACAGTTCTTTCACAGGTTAAAGTCCTGACGGAAAAGTTAACTTCCTCAGCTTTTTCCTTTTTTCCCTTCTTTAACCATCTGAAAGCTGGCACTGATTCCACTGCTTGAGGTATGCACATTATTAGGTAAGCTAACCACTGATCGAAATTGCCTAAGTCAACGGCCTCTGATCAGCGCTCATCCTGGGGCCCTCTCTGGGAACCATTTCTTGACGCTCTCTCTTCTGCTCACAGCCAACACTCCTCCTTCTCTCCTTGCAGATGGCTGCTATGTCATCTCCTCCGCAACTCTTCCTCCACCTAATTAAAGGCGGGTATCTGCCAAAATGCTACCTTTGCCCTCTTTTGTCTTCTGTCCACATTCTCTTCTCTGGAGATCTCACCACTCCCGATCTCTACCGCTGTGAGAAAGATTCTCAGACCTCTCTCCATCCCTGGCCACCCTCCCCAGTTCCAAAACTGCCTCTAATTTATTTAATGAATATATCCACATGGATGTCTTGGAGGTACTTCAAACACAGCAACCTGAAACATAACTGGTCATTAACCAAATCTCAAGCCATCACCATCCAATTAGAAAGTAAGAAACAGAACACAGGAATAGGCACAGGAAGTCTTTCTTCTTATAGTGACAGGTAGATGTTTAAGGGTTGGGAGAGTGCCTTCCTCAGCTTCATATACAAAGTCAGAGAATCTATAGTTTTGAACACCACGAACATGAGAGAGTATTTCCTCCATGACTGCTCTAAGGACCACAGTACTTAAGGTCTGCCCTAAGGAAATAAGAAAGTAAGAGAAAGCCTCTCCATCCAGTCACATGGATCCTTACCTCATCAGATGGCCTTAGGATTGCCTTTTGCTGCTTCAGTAATACACCCAAAATGACAGAAACCTTAAACTGACTTGTGATTCCTGCCAGTCTTTGAAATCAGAGTAATCTTTATGGTATGGTGTAGCTCACTTCTCTTTTTGGACCTTCCACTTCTAAACTCAGCAATGCTTACCATATATAATCTCCACCCTTGAATGCCAATGTACAGTCTCCTAATAGAAATTGCTTCGCCTTGCTGGAAAGACTACCCCACATTCCTATCCTAAAAGATTTTCATCCTTTTTATCTCTCTTTTAATCTACCCTCGACATGACCACAAGACTGGCCGTTTGGCTACTCTGTGCCTTCTAACCTGTCAACCATTAACAGGCCACCTTACCCAGCCCGTAAGTTCCAATGACATTCGTGTACTCAACATCCAGAAGCAGGTTCTGCTATCTACGGGTTCTCCCATCCCTGGATCTTTTCGTTCCAGCTGTCCTCTCAGTTTGGATGCCAAAAACCTTTCAAACCCCTAACCCCTCCTTTTTAAAGTTCCAGCTCAGATACTCACTCTTCTAAGAAATTTTGGCAGGCTCTCTCCTCATTCATCCCTATAGCCCAACCTTACCTCTAGAGCCTGAATTCTACCTCGGCCCTTTGGTACTCTGTGTTTCTACCTGTGCCTATGTTGATCTTCTGAACTAGAATTTTAGGCCAAGAGAGTGTGAGTCATCTTTGTAATGCCCAGAGCCCTAATGATACATTCAGCACATAGAGAGCAATATATTAATGTGGGAAAACACTAGACATGGAGTCACAAGAGCTGGTTCAAGCCACAACGTGGTCACTTATGTGGAAGTAGTGATTTCCATCAAGTCACGTAACTTTTGTTTTTCAGCGCCCCCCCCAATAAAATGTAAAATAGTAACTCCTTAATTTGAGGATATTCAAAGGCACAAGAGGAAGAACAGCCAGGAAAGTTCTTTGGAAAATCAATATAAAGCAAACAAATATAAGACAGTATTACTAGAATGTTTTAAAACACACTGTGTGTTGATAAAGATGGACTCTTTCTACAAAAGAAATGCTGCTATAAATGATTAAGTGCTGGCTACAGAAACTCGAAGAGACAAAAACATCAGAGGTTTGCTCACTGGTAACACTTGATCTCTTTAAGATTATTACATTGTTTTATTATACTGGAGTGTAATATGCTAATCAAAGTATTAAAACTCGATTTTAAAATGCAGCAGTTTGTAGCCTTCTGTAACTTCAGGCATTAATTTGGGTAAACAGTCATTATACTACACTCATATGCCTAACTCCTCAGTTATACTTTTGACATAAATGTCAATTACATGAAAGAGCTTTTGAAAAAGAATCTGTATCATTTTTTCTTAGGATTCAGTTAACAACCTACCTTCTCACTGACCAATGTAAATGAGCTTGTAAATTTCAAGTTCTGTGAGAGGGTCTCTAAATGCCAGCCCCAGCCCCAACACGCACACGTTTAACACCATGTCTGCGTTACTTCTGAAAAGAAGAAACCCACTGTGCAGCAGGCGGTGTGAAATATAAGGCAGCTTCACAGTGCATTATGAAAGCAAGAAAACAGCCAGCTGTGAGTTAGAAATAGAACAAAATTTTGAGTTGCAAACCCAAGGGACCTTCAGGTAACATTGAAAGTATTCCTTAATGATGAATAGCTGATTTCACTTCAGAACCACTAGAAACACCGTAGGATATATTTAACATTTTAATTTTTGGTTTCAAAAAGCAATAAACCTGTTGGTCAGACAGAAGCGTGGCGGTCACAGCGGCCGATCTATCCGTCAGTCCAACATGGCTGGGCTCCACGAGCAGACCCTGACACCAATTAGGAAACTGAAATAGCGAACTGCTGCTACCAGGTTACAGTTTTGCCAATTAGAGCACATCCTGGGTGAGAGCTACCAATGAACACTGACTGGAACCCAGGGTCAGGAAGGAGAGGTGAAAAGCACCTCATGCAATGAATGCGGCATGAAAAAGAAAGATTGCGGGAGGGACGGAGAAAAAGAAGCAAGACAGTCTAAAATCAAACAGTACATTTTATTGTTCACTTGTCAGAGACATGCAGGCACTAAGACAAAGCAAAAGCAAGGCGCTTCCCCTGGTCTCTGTCCTGGAAGGAACTGCTTATTGGCCGGCCCAACTCGGGAGCCCATCGCTGTGGTACGTGAGCACTGAACCTGCCATCTCCAACTGTTCCCTTTTAGTCAGGATTCACCAGTTAAGCCAGCTCATGCAGGGTCTGAACGTCAAAGCCAGCCCACTGACAGACACGTATCAAAGGGCTGGAAGGACAGTATTTCAGATCAGGCTCATTACTGGCACACGAACCTTTTCTGCTAAAATTTCTCTTTTTTACATCCTACAAAATTTTAAGGACCTCCTTGCAATTTTTCCACCTGAGTGTCTCTTCTAAGCCACAGCTTATAGCCCTGGCTTACCAAAACGTCATCAAATCTGAGGACCTCAAAACCTTCCCCCTTGAGTCCTTTCATCTAGTCAACAGTTTCCTGCCTCAGAATACCTTCTCTTAATCCCATTTAATCTTCTGGCTTTGAGGGACTCCCAACTGATCCTTTCTGCTCTGTGTCATCTGAAAAAGCAAAAGGCAAAAAACGCAAGGCTGACACGAAAACCTTCCAGAGTGTGGAAGTTTGGGACGATAGCTGTCAATTTCAGAATCAGACAGAAGCCTAGGTCTGGATCACGTCCACAAATGTGGAGCACATTCTGGCCTGAGTCAGATGAAAATGATAGACAAAAATTTCCTACACATGAAAAGAACTTTAAAAAGCATTTTTTAAAAGCATTTTTCAAATGCTAAAGTGCTATTATTCATTTATCAACTGAGTCACAGTTGTAACAACCTATTTTCCACAGGATCTGATGTCAGCCTCATTGTGGTGACTCAAATTCAACTCTGGGGGCTCTCTGTTCTGCTGCCATGAGTTTTGTGAGAACAAGACCAAGTGATTCGAATGGTGTACACTCAGCCTGCTTTCTATATATTGATCTGCAGAGGAGGGAGTATTTCAATGATGGACATGGAAAGCATCAGTCAGAATTTATCATAAGTAGCTTCTAAATTGTTCTAGGGCCCTAAAAACACAAAAGATATCTTTTCTCTAAAGAGGAGGTTGTCAACCTTGGCTGCCAGTTGGAATCATCTGGAAGCTTTGAAACATGTTGCATCCGAGGTCCTACCCTGCAGAAATGTTCATTTGTATTTTTTAAGCCCCAGTTGGACTTGGTCCATATCTGGGTCTGCTGGTCCTTCCCTCCAAAAAGATACCAGAGGTCAAAACACCAAAATACAGCACAGCTAAGACAAAGATCCCAAGTATTTCAAAGGTTTATTACACACACAGGCACGGACATGGCTAGCGGAGTCTGGGAGCAAGGGGGCCACAGGTAAAAGGGCTCCTACTCCAAAAGTAGGTGCAAGGAGACAAATGAGGTCAGCAGCTGGGGATACCCACGTAGAACTGAATCCCACCAGGGGGATGTCTAACGAATGCTGGGGGAGGACGAACTTCTCGTGGTCCATTCTGGTTGCGGGGAGGGAGGTATCAAAAGGGAGGAGACGGTACCCTGCTCGGTCTTGCTGGGAGTAGCAGGAGTGAGTTAAGTGGCAGCATCTGACAATTTCCACCCTAGTAGATGCTTCAAGGTTGGACAAAATGTCATTATGCTGGGAGGGACTTATCCTGCCCAACCCTATTTCTCTAGAGTAGCCAAGCAGAGAACCGCTACTCTAGCAGCGCTTCTCAAATTTTAATGCGCATATTCACCTGGGGATCCTGTTAAAATGTAGATTCTGCCTCAGTAGATCTGGGCTGGGTCAGAGAGTCTGCACTTTCAACAAGCTTCCAAGTGATAGCAATGCTGCTGTTCCATGGCCTGCACGGCCCTGTTCTTCAGAACAGTCTCCCCCTGAGTTACAGGCCTCTCCCAAGTAGAAATCCTGTGGTGGCCTTTGGCGGACCCATTCTGGGTTACTTTGGAACATCTGCAGGTACTGGCAAAACTAACCACCCTGAGAATGGGGCCAGATGAGTGGAGAATTACTACAGTCATCTTACTCCAGAGTGCTGCCCCTCAAATATTTCCTGCATTTGTTAAATAAGCAGATAAATGTATATCTGCTTATTTTCCAACTGTCTTCTCACTAGAACGGATACTCAAAGCAGCAGCATGTGTGTCAAGCTTCCCACTGTAACCCTAGAGGCTTCCAGCATGGCACAGGTACCCAAATTTGCTGGCTCAAGGAGGGACAGCATGAGAGGACGTGGGCACCGCATGTCACGCTGGTGTTTGGTTACCCCAGTCTGTGCTACCAGTTCATTCTAGGCAAAGAGAAGTGGGGCAACAACCTCAGTCTTGCCTTCTGGCCAATACTTAGGTAGGTCTGCCTGGCAAAGGGTGCAACATAACAAAGACAAGAGACTACCCTGCATCTTCTCAATTCTACGTTTTTAAGATTTGAGAGAGAGCGAGAGGGGATAAGCAGGGCCAGGGTAGAGGGAGAGGGGGAGAGACTCTCAAGCAGACTCCCTGCTGTTATGCCTGAGTATAACCCTCAATCTCAAATCCACGGGACGCCCCCAAAGGACCATGATGAAATGGCAAAGGAGAAACTCTTGAGCCTCAGGAAAGATATTAATCCATCCTCAGAATTCAATCACTCACAAATGCCTACTACCAAAACTACTTAAGGTCCCACAAAATTAGAAAACTAACAAAATTAGAAGTGCGAGTACCTGAGGCAGCATATAAGCAAGTGAGACATAAAACCAGTGAGACTCAGATTTCACTGACGAGCCTGGACCTCAGAAGGCCAGCACTGATTCTCAATGATTTTCCAATTGTAGGTTGCTACCTATTAGAGGACTGTGAAATTGTTTTAGTGGATTACGACCCACTGTCTTTAAAAATGGAAACAGAATTAAACGGAAAATATGAGGGCAGGAAGTAGAATTTCTTGTGTTTATTAATATATCTATGTGCATTGCATCGTAACTTAAAATGTATTACTGGAGGTCACGACTTTAAAAAATTTTAAGTACCCATCTACACCAAGGAGGGCCATATTTCATACAGGGTCACAACTAAATAAGTAATGTTCACAAACTTAGAGGGCACATTTATACTAGAGATTCAATGGCGTACGTAGTAGCTCAAAGCATGAGTCTGGAGCCAAAGTGACTGCCTAGTGGCAAAAGGTGAATTACTTCACTTCTCTAAGCCTCAGTTATTCCAGTCATAGGAAAAATAATACTACCACCTCATGCTATAACAATCAAATAAGATACACGTGGAATTCTGGGCACAGAGCCTGGCAAAAGCAAGTGCTTGATAAAATATTACGCTTTATTACCACTACTTAAATGCAAGTCCGCTGTGTCCTTTTACATTATTTCAGTGGTAAAATACTGAAGAACAGGGGTTCAGGTGACTCATGCGAGCAAGATACGTAAAAACTGAGGAACTCATCTAATTCTGCAGGAACGTACTTGGAATAAAGAGCTCGCCATTGCCAAAGGGCAAGATGGAAGAGGCGTGAACTCACAGAAATGCCACGAAGTGAAGACACAGTGAAGAAAGAGAGCGCAGGTCGATAAAAGCCCACGTAACTTCTCCCACCAGGACACCTGCATCTTGCTCTCCCTTTAAACCATCACCAGTAGCTCTGACCCCGGCCCACAAAAGTACGAAGGACCTTAAGCTCGCCCTGAGTGCCAGCCTTCTTCCAACTGTGAGGAGCCACATGCTGTGTTCTCAAGAACCAATTATTAATTAGAAGCCCTGGAGGGCTGGACGGTGCTTGTTATTATTAAATCCAATATCAAAAAGGGATGGGGATAATTACTATATTTGCTTTTCCAACTGGTCTTGATGAAATACGCTGAAGTTATTCTTGACATAAGTGTCACCACTGGTAAAGCGCTCAATTTGCTGGCGTCTCATCAATGGTACACTCGAAACTCCTATTGCTTGCTGTTAAACTAACAGTTTATATTAGGCTAAACACAGTTTGGTAGCCATTGTCAAGAAAATTGGAGTTGCTCAGGCATGGCAGCAGTTACTGATGTTATTTGTTTGGAAGCCTTGTGATTTAGTGAATCACTAGCAATTGTTAAGCAAGTAATTAAACTATAAAGCCAAGACCTGTGATTTTCAGTCTTTTCAAAGCAATAATCATCAAAATTCCAAGTACCATTTAACTGATTCCCTTCTAAACATGCTGGCAACGTTTATGTTGTCATTCATCCAGTTGCATAGTTTATAAAAACTAGATTATGGCCTTTATAGAAATTATATACTGCTCAACGACTTCACTAAACATGAGAGGTTTAAAAGAAAAATTCACAGAAATTATTTAATGAGAATTGGACATAAGAAGTTTTGGATTTCCTCACACATATGGCTATCTTGGGTTTAGGAATACTTCAGAAGTCCTATTTTTAGGACTGAAATACTAAAATAACCAGACTATTGTTCTTATAACCTTTTCCAAACATAAGAATGCATTATATAAATTTCACAATTTTTCTAAGTGCCTTTAAAATTACAAGCAATTTAGTCTATGATTCATGTACCATACTGACTGCATGCAATTTTTTTTTACTCCGCATCTCAATTATGTCTTAATATTATGGGGGCTGAAATGCATTAAATAAATCATATTTCACAGACTCCCGGTAAAGTAATAATACTTACATGCATTTTAGAAGAAATTGGCCTGCATTATAAATGTATTCATAATGTCATTACCTGCCTTTCCATGCTAAGTGAAATATTAGGCAGCAGTGCCTACCTACTTCGAGCCACTGATGAAAGCTTTTAGCAAACCCTGTGCTTTATTCTATGGCTGGCAATCAGCTCTGTTAGTTAATATAATCCAATGTTTACAAACAGCAATTTATCCAATATATAAAGCAACTCTTGTAATTAGTGAAACATTGTTACTGATGAAGATTTAATCTAGTGGCAAGCATTTCTGTTACATAGAGACTAGCGTGTCTTTAATCAGTCAAAGGACACTGCCTTTTCGAAGCACCTTACTACTGTAAAGTGTTTTACTTATAAAGCATACAGCCATTAAGAATATTAATTCATTAAAAATCTGTATTACTTAAAAACAATACATCAGTGGTGTTATAAAATGGTAAGGGGAAAAAATCCTAGCAAATACCTTCAACAATTTAAGAAAATGTATAGTATCTGAGAGACCTGCCAACACAGCTCTTCTCCATCCAACTGTTAAATAATCTTTGGTTTACATCCCTGCCTAACAACTTATAAGGCACTTTAATGTACATTATCTCCAATGATATTCCCAATCATTCTGTGAAGTATCGTGGCTATTAATCATCTCCATTTAACAGATGGAAATACTGAGGCTCATGGACATTACATGACTTGTGCAAGGACATAAAGCTAGTAATGGCAGGGATTCACACTCTTTCCTCCATGCTACACGGCAGACTTGGTACATCTATTTCCAGAGCCTGAGTAAACAATCTGAGTAACCCATCAAGAAGAGACAGAAATACAGACTACAGATTATACACGATTTGGAAATGGGCTGTTCCTAAAGGTCATTTGGAATTTGGTTTGCGGAGATCAATGCATTCGGTCCCAAACCATCCTAGACAAGTCCTTATTTAGTCTATAACATTTCTGAACCACGTTAACATAAAAACTTTGTGATCCTAGGTAACCTAGGTAACCTAACCACTCTATACTATCGTCTCTAAGGAAACATGCATGCTGCATGGAAATAAGAATGCCAGAAAGCTGCCCCCACATGCCACCGTCCAGAGCAGCAGGGCTCCTCCACCATCTTCTCACCCATGTATCCCCATGAGTTCCCCCCGCTATCAGTAAAGGACTAGGAAAGGAGCTCTCCAGGCATAAAGTTGAGATCTCTGAGTCTAGGGGAGAAGAAGGCAGAAGCGCCCAGAGAGGAGCCGGAGCTGTGAGGACTGGACCGCCACTGTCCCCCAAGGCATGGGGTGCGGTGAACGTTGAGTGTGTGAGAGTTGGGGTTGTGGGGAGCTGCAGGGTGTTGAGTAGCAGCAGGCCATCCCCGGACAGATCCATCCTGGATCTCTCAAAAAAGAAACTAAGTATTTGCTATGATGGTGGAGGGAATATAATAACCAAGCTTACGAGCCCTTAATGAGATGAGTACGGACAAGAAGAAGATGGCTTTGCATGGTTTCAAATACTGAGAATTGTCGGTCACTCACTGAAACACTAAAGAGTCCTTTGAACAAATAGGAAGGTTTGCGGAGGAGGAATGAAGAGGGTATATACTCAAGCATCAAAGTCATGAGTCTGGGGGGAGGGAAAAACCTTGAAATCTTGTAAGAAATTAAAAAAAAAAAAATCCTGAAAAACATAGAAGAACAAGTGAGTGTGTGGCATTCCCATTCATATTAACTGTCATCATAATTTCTTCAGTGCTTCAAACGGATTTAATTCAAATTTCTTTTCCCCAGAGTCCATCCACTAGTAAACAGTCCCTACGGACATATTCTCTTTTGAGGAAAACTATTAAACACACGGCTCCGTAAATGTATCGCATGGGAAATTACCTCCTCCAAGGAGCTCGCTACCTAAAAGGTGTGAGTGATAAGAGGCAAAAACATATCACATCCGTCACTCCCATTAGCATTATTAGTGCTAATGAGAAAGTACATGAACAAGAATACACACCTCTTAATTCGAATGTGTTCCCAACAGGGGCTGGATTCGTCGCAGCTCCCGGGATCGAATGTTAGCGCGGCACGCTGAAGGACCGCACCAGTCGGTGCCCGTGGTGGCTCTGCGGCACAACGTCAGCTATGTAATTACAGTTTTCAGAGCATTTAACACCTCCTGGCACACAGAAGCTGGGTGTGTGTGTGCCTGTGTGCTATGCAGACGGTTCAGGGTTTCGGGTATAACTCAATTATCTGGCGTCCCTGGGAAATCAGGTGCTCCGTGGAAGTGCGTGTCTACGTAACTGAGGCTTCTGTCTTCATGCAGCCTAAATCCCTGATTAAACCCTGGCCATCTGTAAAGGAGATCTTTCCTCAGAGTCTTCCATCTCCCTGTCTCTCTCTAGGCATCGGGACGGAAAGAGGGGAAGTGCTTCTGAGTTTTGTTTTATGGATGAACCAAGGCCATCATTCGGGACAGTCATCGCCAAAGTACTTCGACAAGAGTTGCTACTTTTTATATTTCATCTCTTCCTCCAACGTCGGGCTTTTAGCAGTCATTTCTCCCGGGATCACGGTGATGGCTTCTAATTTACGGACTCCATGATTCACTCCAGGCTTGGAGTCTGCGGCATCTTCCACAGTGGGGGAAATAACTAAATGTGTTAAGAAATACATCTAAGCCTCTCCGTCTGGCGGCAGCCTTTGGCTCACAGCTAAGCCAACGGGGGCACTTGGAAGCACATCCAGGAGCTGTGGCAGCAGTCCGATAGATGTGTTTTCTTCTCGGGGTGCACCATGGGCAGCACCCGACAGCTATCTGCGCTCCACCACCCAACCCTCCTATCCTGGCCCGGTAAACCACACAGACTACAGGATAAGGCCAGTACAGTATGAGGCCAAGCAAAGTTATGTCATCTATCAGATTCCTGTACAGTGTGGCAGCCGCGAATGCCCAGTTCCTAGGGGTGCGACCAATGGCAAGCCTGTCCATCAAGGGCTTAACCAGCTCGAAGTCTGCTCGAAGCCTCAGTCGGCTGCAGAGGAGCGAGCTGGATGCCCCCGTGGGGCTCCGAGAGTCTTGAATTCTTATTGGGTTGGCCGAGATTCCACATACAAGTTCTTTGAGGGCATCCTCCTTGATCCAATCCACAAAGCTATTAGAGGAAATCCTGACACCCAGTGGATCACGGAACCAGTCTGCCCGCACAGGGAGAAGCGAGAACTGACACGTGCAGGCCACAAGAGTGGTGGCCTTGGAAAGGTTCACAAGTTCCACCACAGTATTGGTGGCCCTCGCCGCAGGCATGGAGAAGATGCAGTACCCTCAGCTCCACCGTTACTGCTACTACAGTAATGTTTGCATATTTCCTACCTAAAAAACAGTTTAGGTTAAAAAAAGAAAGAAAGAAATATATTGACTAAGCATCAATAAGTCTAGGACCGGGGGCATAAGGAAGAAAAGCACATGGTTTTATTATTCTTATTAGCACTCAGAAATGGAAAGAGAAAGGTATTGCTGCATTTACCCTGTCAGTTTCCATTTTTAGAAGACAGCAAGGAACTCTTAGACCCGAGACTCCACATCTAAGATCCAAATTCCAACACAACTGAAGAACCCAATTTCTCAACGGCCAACATTCAATGGCCAGAATAATTTAAAGCTGATGCTTCCCAATCACAGGTGCCTTATTTTTAGGCACACCTATTTTCATCCATTCTTACATGATTCTTCCTGCTAAAGGCATTATCATCTGTGTGTTCAAATGAATGAAAAAGATTATGGTAGGGCAGCAATTCGTTGAATTCTGTCCACAAATATGTGACTACACCCAACATAAGAAGGGGTAGCCAATGTCTCTACTGAACAATGGTCCTCAGGTACACAGTCATCCTTGAAGACCATAGTTAAAAGAAGGCACTAGATTTCTTACAACTGCATGGCGGTGCTCTGGCTGCAGTTACTGCCTAGGAAGCCACATCTCTACACCACTCCCGAACCGTCCTCAGCCATGCTCCACTAAGACTCTCCCTGCTGCTCAGCGTAACCACACTTCAGCTCTCAACAATGCTTTTCCTTATCTTCTCCCAAACATCCCCTCTGAGACCATCAGCCACTCCCCAGGAACAGCCCCTCCCAAAGGACAGCACTTTCTGCAGACTCTGCTCCCCTACACAGATTTGCGACTTAAGATTCCATCACTTCAGGGGCGCCTGGGTGGCTCAGTGGGTTAAGCCACTGCCTTCGGCTCAGGTCATGATCTCAGGGTCCTGGGATCGGGCTCTCTGCTCAGCGGGGAGCCTGCTTCCTCCTCTCTCTCTCTCTGCCTGCCTCTCTGCCTACTTGTGATCTCTCTCTGTCAAATAAATAAAATAAAATCTTAAAAAAAAAAAAAAAAGAAAAAGATTCCATCACTTCAACCACAGCCTCCTTATTTTGTCTTTTGATCCTCCTTAACAAACTGTAACTCTCAAACTTCCACCTTCTCTAGCCAATGGCCCATTGCCTGGGGCTGCTGGGTTCTCTCCGTGGCTGGAGACCACAAAAATTAGCAACTCAATCTTGTTCTTCTTAATGCCATCATCTCCCCTGCTTTTCCAGCAAACTGGTGGGGCAGATGCATGGTCAGACAGGGCAGGAATGTAGTCAGGGAGTCTGGAGATGTTTAGGAAAAGCGCAGGACAAGGCGGGAGAGCACTGGCGCTTGGCTTCCCATGGACGATGGTGGAATCTGTATGCAGAACTCCCAATCCTTATTAACATGGACAAACACAAGGACAGGGGCAGTCACCTACAAGAATGTCATAGGGGTACGGTGATGAGGAGGACAGGTTTACAAAGCACCTTCACACATCTCATCTCTCTGAATTTCCAGAACAAAACTTTGAAGAACCCATGGTCATTTGAAAGATGGGGAAACAGAAAGACTGGATTGTGGCCCAAATCATACATTTAATGAGCAGGAGAGCTAGGGAGTAAATCACCCTGAGTTACAACTTCCATAAGTGTCCTCTGAGGATCCCCATAACAATTCTAGGCCTGTATTTGTTGACAGGGATCATCCAGGAGGTACAAACTTTCTTTCTCTTGAACTTCTTTCAAGAGACACGTGGGGCGGGGAATGCAGGAAGTCCCACAAGGCAGGAGAAGAGGAGAACATTACTCCATTTATTTAAAAAAAAAAAAAAATCTTTACAGTGACTAGTTTCTCATCCGTGATATAGATGAGAACATGGATTGAAATAAATTATTTATGATGTATAACAGTTTAATGGAGTATAAAATAGACTCTCTTTTTCACAGTTAGTAAAAGTTCTGGGGTTCTTAATGTTGCCACATCCAGACTGAGCCTGTATCCTACTCATCCAGACTTTTGACAGAAGCATCAATTTTCTAAATTGTTCTCTAACAACTACAAGAAAGAAAATCACTCTCGGTGCTAATAATTGCAATTCTCTGAAGATACTAAAGAACCCACTGTAATTTCACATCATTGAATCCTGTGGCTTTATACATCAGAAGAATTTTCAGACAGTTTCTCCTGTGTGTTTTTAATATTAAAAGAAGACATCTATATGAAGTACACGGAAGAGCTGAAAATGATATGATGTGATCTAGACTGGTATGCTGTAGGACAGCATCCATAAAACATGAAGAAAGAAAATATATCACACAACCGTCCTCTGAAAAAGCAAACAAGTACCTCTCTTTGTCCATAATGAGAAAAGGAAGAGGGAGCTAAATGAAGTTCACAGGTGAACCTCCATAAATAACAAACTGATGTGATTTATTAATAGCAAAATCCACATTACATGTGCTGTCCACCACCAGGCATCTGATTGGCTGTTCAGGGTCACAAAACACCCAGCCATGCAAGAGTAATAAACGGTTTCATGGCAAATAGAGAGAAGAGACTCCGGCAAACAATGAGAGAAGAAAAGAGAAAGGATAAGGAATAAGAGTGAATAGATCCTTTAAAGGACAACTGCCAGGTATTTCAAGTTACATCAAGAGCACAAAAATTTGTTTACATATACGTCCCAAATACTGCATCAACGTATTTCACTGCACAAAGAATAACCAAGGGTCTTGATTATTATGAAAATATTTAATGGAAACAGACTAATGTTCACTGAACAGATGAATCGAATCAGTAAAGAAATTTTAAAAATTAATGATCACGACCAGGGAACTGCCTTGATAAATTTTTTTTAAGGTATAAATCTACAGTAATATAAATAATGTGGTATTGGTTCAAGAATTGGCAAAGACAGCAACTGAGCAGAATTCAAGACCAGAAATAGCCTTAACTGTGGGGCACCTGCGTGGTTCACTCGGTTAAGCCTCTGCCTTTAGCTCACGTCATGATCCCAGGGTCCTGGGCTCGAGCCCCATATCAGGCTCCCTCCTTGGTGGGGAGCCTACTTCTCCCTCTCCTTTGCCTGCTGCTCCCCTGCTTATGCTGTGTGTGTATGTGTGTGTGTCAAATGAGTAAATGAAATCTTTAAAAAAAGCAAGAAAGGGCCTTAATTGGGAATCTGCCTTCAGCTAGGGTCATGATCCTGGGGTCCTGGATTGAGCCCTGCGTTGGGCTCCCTGCTCAGTGGGGGCCTGCTTCTCCCTCTCCTCCCCGCTTGTGCTCACTCTCTCTCTCTCTTTCAAATAAATAAATAGAAATAAAAATAAAATTCTACCTTAGAAACTGGCATAAAATAACCAAGATATTTCTAAGGAGAATGGACACATTACTTATTTAAAAACTTGATTCTAGCAAAACTGTTTAGAAAAACTTCATGTGATACCATATTCCAAAATGAACACAAGAGTAAATTAAAATTTCATTGTAAAAAATTGAAAGCATGAAAGTAGAAATAAAACTAAATCTTGCAGATGGACACATCATTCTAATCATATACTTACTATAAAAAGAGAAGACAGGGTACCAGGTGGTGGGTATTATAGAGGGCACGGATTGCATGGAGCACTGGGTGTGGTGCAAAAATAATGAATACTGTTATGCTGAAAATAAATAAAAAATAAATTAAAAAAGAGAGAGAAGATGGACAGATTAGACAATCTAAAAATTGAAAAAAAATATTTCAAAAAAATACTGGAAAATGAAAAAAGGTTATGAATGGGCAATTCAAATTAGCAGTGTGTATGTGTGTGTGTGTGTGTGTGTGTGAGAGAGAGAGAGAGAGAGAGAGAGACAGAGAACATTCAATATACCCTTTCACCCAACAAATTTACCTCAGACATTTATCAAAAAACAGAAAACAAATCATGGATGTCTGCAAAGATTTAGCTCAAGGGTATATTCTCCCTAGCTTTGTTGGTAAAATTTTTAAAAATGCAAACAATACAGGCATCCAAAAATAAGGAACTGGTCAAGTACCCAAACTGTACATCCGTACAAAAAAGTAATAATGCAAAAAAAAAAAAAAAGTATGCAATGTATTTCTGTATTACAGAAGATTTTATTCTATTTTTTTTAAAGATTTTATTTATTTATTTGACAGAGAGAGATCACAAGTAGGCAGAGAGGCAGGCAGAGAGAGAGGAGGAAGCAGGCTCCCTGCTGAGCAGAGAGCCCGATGCGGGACTCGATCCCAGGACCCTGAGATCATGACCTGAGCCGAAGGCAGCGGCTTAACCCACTGAGCCACCCAGGCGCCCCTTTATTCTATTTTTTAAAAGCTTTTCCTTTCTCTTTAAGATTTTATTGATCTATTTGAGACAGAGAGAGCACAAGAGTGGGGAAGGGCAGAGGGAGAAGGAGAAGCAGATTTTCTGCAGTGCAGAGAGCCCAACACAAGGCTCAATCCTAGGGCCCTGAGATCATGACCTGAGCTAAAGGCAGACACTTCACTGACTGAGCCACCCAGCTGTCCTAAGAAGATTTTAAAACAGTAATACAGTATCAGCCCTAATCTGTACCTTCTTATATGTGTGTATATGGATGTCTGTATATACAACAGTAAAAAACAGGAATCATAAAATATTAACAGTAGTCATCACGAGCGGTGGGATTAGGGATGTTTTGTTATTGTTGTTGTTGTTGTTTTTAATATTACCAGTACAAATCTTTCTACAATAAACATTTGGTTTTAGTTTTATTTTAATATAATCATCTGTATGTTACATAATTGTCTTCCAAAATGGAACCTTACCCTAAACTCACTCTGTTGTTCTCACTTCTTATCAGTACTCAAAGAACTTCTTCACTGGCTTTATAGGCAGTTACTATAACTGAATTCTCTTAGCTTATAAAATTCTCTTAGCTTATAAAAATTTGTCAGTTTATATATATATATATAAACTGTACATATATATAAACTGTATATATATAAACTGTATATAAAGCCTATATATGTATACATATATGTTTATGTCTGTGTGTGTGTGTGTATATATACACACACACACACATATATGCTGCAAATTTACTTTCTCCCTTCCGTGATTTCCCTTCTATTTTTTTCTCTTCTCTAACAGTACTGGTCGGTCCCTCCAAGACACCCTATGCTGCTCCTGACATCAATGGGAATGATTCTTTTAAATCACCATTTAGAACCATGAAGTCTTCTTGAATTTTTGTTGTTTCTTTTTTTAAATCAACTTTTAAAAAGGTTCATCTTAAGATGGTGTTGCCTAAAACTAAAAGAATTAATTAAATATGCATACAAATGTAAAAATAACCTTAAATAATACTTTTCAAATAAGATCTAGTATTCCAGCCTATTTTTTGTGGCAAAGGAATATAACACAATAGATTAAATTTCTTTAGTAATGAGGGTATCTTGGGTGCCTCATGGTGGCTCAGTCAGTTGAGCATCTGACTCTTGGCTTTGCCTCAGATTGTGATCTCAGGGTCCTGGGACTGAACCCCCAAATCCATCGGGCTCCACACTCAGGGGGGAGTCTGCTTGAAGACTCATCTTCTCTCTCTCTCCCCCCGTTTCCGCCCCCCCGCCTTGCATGGTAACGCATGCACAAGCGCTCTTGTAAATAAATCCTTAAAAAAAGTATAGTGTGTATATTTACACACACACACACACACACACACATGCACGCGCCAATGGGGCTGTCAAGCATCAAAATGAATTCCTATATTTCACTATAAGTTAAAATAGTACATGTGACCGAATGACCTCAAACTTCCTTTCTTTAAGAGTGATGTAAATGAAACAAAAAAAGGGGGGAACCAAAAGAAAACATGAAAGAGCAAGCTGAAAAGATGTTAACAAGAAGAGTAAGCAATCGTTTGTGTAATACTCACTGAAGCAAATTCAACTTGCCAAAATAAAATTTGTTTTAAAAGAATTTCTAAAAAGATTAAGCTAGTTAGATAAATACTGAAGATCCAATAAAATGCACAACACTGACAGTAGCATACAAAAAGTGCTCCTAAGATTTTCTGAATTAAATTGATGAAAACCACAATCTACATCAAGAAGTTATGGGGCACCTGGGTAGCTCTGTCGGTAAGCGTCTGCCTTTGGCTCAGGTCATGATCCCAGGGTCCTAGGATTGAGCCCTGCATGGTTGGGGGCGGGGGGGGGGCGGTCCCTACTCAGCAGGAAGCCTGCTTCTCTCTCTCCTACTCCCCTTGTGTTCCCTCTCTCGCTGTTTCTCTCTCTCTCTTTCCCTGTCAAATAAATCTTTTTTTTAAAAAAAAAAAGGAAAAGAAAAGAAAAAGAAACACTAGTTAGCGACTGTACTAATAAACACTGCAGATTCTATGATGCATAACCTTCAGAGAGAAGACTTTAAAAAGTCACATACACATTTTAATGGAAAATGATAAACAGAACCATCTATATGCACCCTGTGTCTAAAGAGCCATTAGGAGTTATAAAATGGGTAAAAGTAGATATTATATCCAACATTAAAAAGTTATGCTGAAACATTTGGTCTTAATAAAGATATGTTCGGTTAACCACAGAAGAAAAATTTAACTAAAGACTTTAGTTGGCCTTTTTTGGGAAAGAAAACAATGAGAAATTCAAGAGCACCTCAATACCTTTGGAATGTACCCAATTTGGTGTTTAAAAAAAAAAAAGTACCAAACAGGGCCCGGAACAGCATAGGCACTCAGTAAGTACTTTTTTAATAAAAATCAGTCCATTTAGACTCTTATGATTGGGACATCACTTAGAATTCTTCTTGTGTTCTTGCTCAGTTTGGCTGAGAGGCTAAGTTGAGCTAAATTGGACCCCCGTGTTATTTGAGGCATCACTCAACTGGGAATGGCAAATGCTAAGTTTATTGTTAGAGGTCACTGAACGTTAACTCCAAGAATTTCTGTCCAAAAAGGACTGGTCCCATATTCCAATTTTAGAAATATTCAGGCAGAGTAAACACTTGTATATATAAAACTAAGGTCTAAAGTGATAGGACTCTATGTTAGTGCAAACTTGTGTCATTATTACCAAGCTGATAGCCTAATACATATGATATTTTAAAAAGAATTAATGAGCAAATTAATATTACAATCTATTCAGATAATGTCTTTAATGAGAAGAAATGTCTAAGTTGTACAGTTTTTGTTTTTTTAATGTTCAAAGCCACAATAACCTTTACACCATCTTAAAACATTTGCCAAGCCACTGTTTTTTGGGGGTGGGGTTTTTTTTTTTTTTTCATTTTATTTTTTTTCAGTATTCCAAAATTCATTGTCTATATATCACACCCAGTGCTCCATGTAATACATGCCCTCCTAAGTTTTATCAGGTTTCTCTTCTACAAAAAAATGTACATGAATCAACATTCTTTTTGCTAAACAAGCATAAACTTTTACTCATTTTCAAGACATGAGCTAATGAGTATTTATTTACAAGACAGACCACTCTGCAATACTAGAAAATCTAATGAAGATTGTTGCTTTTTAGGTAAACTTAATGTTTAAAGGCATGCTGACATGCTTCTAAGTATAACTAATCACTACAATTAGTGCCTAAATTTATTATGTAGCATCATAGTTGAAGGCATAATTTTAATAATCAAAAATTAAATGGAACAAACCATGTAGTACAAATAACCAGAAACAAAAGGCATTTTATCTCACTATCTAAGCACGACTATTTGGCTTTTGTACTAATTTATTTCCCTTCTTGACTGCTTTCCAAAGCAAATTCAATAACATCTTCACTTTATTTTAAAACTTTACCCAAGAAGTTGAGGGAAAGAAAAGAAAAATGAACAAATTTTAAAAACCTCTGATGGCATTAAGAACGCAAAATGAAGCGTTTCTAAAACCACAACCTTAAAAAATTGAGGTACTATTTAAATTCAAAAGAAATATGAAAATGAGAACCACAGATTTTTAAGTTTAAATAAAGACCGTTAAGTTGTTGTTTTTTTTTTTAAAGATTTTATTTCTTTGACAGACAGAGATCACACGTAGGCAGAGAGGCAGGCAGAGAGAGGAGGAAGCAGGCTCCCTGCTGAGCAGAGAGCGCAGTGCCGCTGGATCCCAGGACCCCGAGATCATGACCTGAGCCGAAGGCAGAGGCTTTAACCCACTGACCCACCCAGGCGCCCCAAGACCATTAAGTTTTATGTTTAATGAGATAATAGAAAGATTCAAATGTTTAGTGTAATTGGTGAAGACCTTTATTTATTTATTTATTATTTTTCTTTTTTTTAGAAAGGGCGAGTGAGAGAGCGTGTGCTTGCACCACACATGTGAGGGGTAGGGGCACAGAGTGAGAGGGGGACACTCAAGGTGGAGCCTGATGCGGGGCTTAATCTCACAACCCTGAGACAGAATCAAGAACTGGACGTGTAAATGATCAGCCACCCAAGTGTCCCTATCTCAATTTATTTCTGAAAGTTATACTTTCTAAGCAAAGTAAATTGACAGTGCACCAAGTGCATCATTTATCTGATGGTGTAATATTAGTAGCACCGCATTTGATAACATGATACATGATGATTATGTTTAAGATAAGCACAAAAACCTGGCTGTCAATTTTCAAGTACTAAACTCTAGAAGAAAAAAAATCTATCAGGTACCCAATTTATATAATTAAACATTGAGTAAAGTTTGATTCCCTCCTGTGTATGTCAGTTTAATTACCATATTTCAAATATGATATACAAATTATCAGTAAATCTCCAAAAGGACTATTATTGTAAAATAAAAATATGACAATGGTACCACAGGCAGCCACAAAACACAGCCATTAGGAGAAAGATATAGGGGCAAATACAAAAATAAGTGAATAAATAAATACATGAATTCTGTGATACATTATCAAATAATGAACCTAGTTGTTTTTTTTTTAAACAAACATAAACATCATACTGCGAGTTTCTATTTTGGAACTTCCTTTTTTAGTCAGCCATCCAAAAACTCAAAAAAACTGGTCTCGTTACCTTATAGTCACTCTCTGTCTCTAACTGAAAATGTTGTTACAGTTCTATCACCCAATAGCCTTGATTCTAAATGACTTCAGCCTGCTCCCAAAATATTAAATCTATTCTCAGCTGATGAAGATTTATCACGTTGGAGGACAGGCAAAAGGGATGTGCTTTTAAAGGCAATTCCTGGAAGAAAGAGAAGAAAAAGAAAAGAAAAGAAAAGAAAAGAAAAGAAAAGAAAAGGAGGAGAGAGGGAAAAAGGGGGAGAGGACAGAGGGGAGGAAAGAGTGAACAAGGACAGTTCCAACAGAATTAGTAAGACAGCTTCAGGGAGGCTCCTATAAAAGGAAGAACACTTACTGTGTGATTTTAGTTTAAACGATTCATACCAGTCCTACTTCTGCAGCCATGAACTGATGATGGTGGAGACTCTTCTGGCTTACATGACCAACAATGATACCTCATTCAAGAAGAAAAATGTTCTGTGGGAAATCAGCCACTAATGTTCAAATAACACATGTCTACTCAACATAATATATAAATGGCGTTTTTAGTTTAAGATTTCCTTCCTCCGCTGCACAACTGACAATTGACTTTCTCACAGTTAAAACTTTAAAATGACAAAACAAATTTTGAAGACATTTTCTGTAATTAAAAACGGCTGCTTAGATGCTGAGAGAGAATTTTTCAAGGATAATCTTGCTTTTTGCTTTTCTGTTCAAAGATTCAAATGCGAGAGAAATGTATTGAAATCAAGTAATTAGAATTCCATTTGGTCCATCACCCCTTTTCAAATGTCTAGATTTTACTGACAACTTTTTATCACCATAATATCTAGGAAAATAATAGTATTTGGTGTTTTCAAATGAATATATGTAATCAAAAAGTCAATATGATTTATAATTGCAAAGGAGCTGTCAAAAAATGTTAAATACCTAAATACTTTTTTAAATTGGCTTCACATCAGAAAGCTCAAATATTAGTTTTGAAGACCATATAATTTTGGCAGACTGATAACTCCTTTATCCATCTCACCTTTACCCATGATAAGGCCTCTGATGTTTAGCAGGGCTCCTGATCAATGGGCATGGGGGTAGGGACAGGGGCATTTCCTAGCTTCCTCTGATGTTGGGTGGGAACCAGTAAGTTCTGACCAGAAGAATATGAAGGAAAGTAGTATGTGTATCTTTCAGGACTCACCCCAGTATATCCCAGAGGACGGATATATCCCTACTTGCCCTCTTCCCCTGACACTCTCCTGTTGTACAGATCAAAAACATGAAAATAAGCTTTCTTAGACAGTATGGATGAAGACTAACCATAAACATATACTACTACTACTTTAAAGTTTGAAGTTGCAAGTTCCATCTTTTAATAAGCCTGTATTTATTTGCCTAATATAACAGTAACTGTTACAGAATGCAAAAATACATGCGATAACCTCCAAATGGATAATACCTTTTCCCAGTGCAGTCAAATGATGTTAAATCTAAAGTAGTCTCAAAAAAAAAAAAAAGGTCTAGAGCAATGAATAAATGACCTAAAGAGTATCGATATTTCAAGGAAATTTTTAAAAATCAGTTTTAAGACATTTGAAAATCAAATTATTTGATTCTAAAGCACCAAAAAATGATACTGAAACAACACAATCTCTCTAAAAAGAGGTAAAATTTTAATATGGTGAGACTACAAAAATCACCCCAGAGAAGCAGAGAATACTCACAACAACATTCAATAAAAGGAGTTAAAAGACAAAAAATAAATAAGTAAATTTTTTAAAAAGGAGTTAAAAGACAGAGACAATCTCGGGGACCTGGGATTGAGCTTGGCATTGGACTCTCGGCTCAGAGGGGATCCTGCTTTTCCCCCCACCCCTGCCTGCCTCTCTGCCTACTTGTGTTCTCTCTCTGTCAAATAAATAAATAAAATCTTTAAGGAAAAATTTAAAAAAGACAGAGACAAGTTAGAAATCCTGAGCCTCCCATTTGTCAGCTGTATATACTTGGCAATATATGCATTCTTCCTGGAGAATCTCAATTTTGCCTTGAGAAATGGTGTAATATGTGCCCAGTCTATTTCACAGTGTTGTTGTAGAAATTAACTATGAAAAAAATACATATAAATATATCCCCCCAAAAAGAAGATCCTTTGCAAACATAAAGAACTATTATTCAAATAGCTATGTATACATGCTAAAGTACACAGTGGTTTTCATTTATAAAAAGAAGCATTGGTTTTCTTTAAAAACTAAGTCACTGTAAATGCATTCATATTTAAAAATCTAATAAAGAGCTCCTCTCACCTGCACTTGACATTTCAGGAAAAGATGGCTTAATTTGCTTCTCTGAAGATTCCCCCCACCCCCCACAACTAAATAAATAACAAGGCTAATATTTACCAGTATTGTGTACAAATGACACACAACCAACAAAACGGATCTCATCTTGTATGATAAGAAAAACACTGATTCCGTGATTGATCACAAAAGGGAATGTGAAAGACAACCAAGGGACAACCCAAACACAGATCAGAGAAGGCCTATGGTGGGATTCAGAGAGCTAAGAAACCCTACAATTGTCTAAATAAAGATTTTTATTTAAAATTTTGTTTTCTTTTTTTTTATTATTTTTTTTAAGATTTTATTTATTTATTTGACAGATAGAGATCACAAGTAGGCAGAGAGGCAGGTAGAGAGAGAGGAGGAAGCAGGCTCCCTGCCGAGCAGAGAGCCCGATGCGGGACTCGATCCCAGGACCCTGAGATCATGACCTGAGCTGAAGGCAGCGGCTTAACCCACTGAGCCACCCAGGCGCCCTAAAATTTTGTTTTCTTAATTAACTATTTCAGAATGCCTAAAAAAATAATTCCCAGATAAGTCTGTTAAATGCTGTCAATTGTGTTACACTGTATAATATGTTGCTATGTGGTTTCTCGATTTTATCAAAATTACATCTGAGAGAATGAAAACCATTTGTCTACATTTAAAATTCCTCATCTCTACAACTCAATATTTTTCCTTGATGCATTCTAAATGCCCTAGCAGAAATTATTTTGAAAAGAAACCATTAAAGGTATGCTAATGACTCTGAATTGTGACAGATGCTGTGGAAACAGGCCTGTTGGCTGAGGCACAGTACCATTAACTATCTATCATAAAGTACTCTGGACTTGCTCATTTATTACTGCTGCGTTGCTCAAGGGGGGAGAAAAACAGCAAGAGTTTCTCTTTCTGAGGCAAAAATCATAAGCCACTCACTTATTCTAATGTCATGATCCCCACTGTTTGTCTGCATGATAATTAGGAAAATCAGAAGTAGTGAAATATTGCTTTAACAACGTGATTGGAATTAAACTATTAAAAAGGCCAAGGGGAAAGTTCCATGTGCTTACTGCCTGGTGAGTCTCCGACATGAGACATCCACTGCAGGCAAAGCGTGTCCTATTTCCTGGGAATGAATCAAGGACTGGAATTCCAAGCCTCACACGGAGGCCTGGGGGAAAGAAGGGAAGAATTTAGAAAGAGAATGGAGACGCATCATAACCCTGAGAATCTTCTGCCTACAACCCATGAAGAGTATTTGTTGATCACCTGTTTCGAGGAGAAACACCCATCCAGCCACTGCGGGAATTAAGAAGCAGACCACTGGGTTTTTACAAAGTGACTGCAGGCATGCTAGCTCACTGGAGCCTACCACGGAAGCTCTAAAGAAAATATCAATCTAGAAGGGAGGGGATGGACTCCGGACCTCAAGATCATTGGCTGAAGGGCCCAGAAGTCAGGTCTTCTCTCTGCAAGGCCAAGGCTCTCTTCTTAAAGACCAAGGAAGAAAGAACTGAGGGAGGGAAGTGGTAGGAAGGGTGGGGATAGTTTCTTTAAATCTCTACAAAAATAGGAAGAATATGACTGTTACATAACCTGTTTAATAGAGATGTTACAGCCACATTACATGGAAGACACCTAAAAATATATATGGGCGTGCAGGCCTTGGCACACCAATGCATGGCCTTGCTAGGCTTACACAAAAGCCATTCTTGACCACGGGGCCACCAGGCACCAACAAGAGGGGGAGGATGCCTTAGTTCTCTCTCTCCTCCAACGATTGCTCACCATGAGAGCTGGACATTTAAAATTCTGTTTTAAAAATGCACTTGCCCATGTCCCACTCTCTAAATCCCAGTCCACTGGGGCATTTATGTTTTTTACCAGCTTGACAGGGGACCCTGGTGACCACCCAGGCTTGGAAACTTCACCCTGGAATCACAGCACTTCTTCTGCACTCCACACACACCTGGCAGAGGACAGAGAGGCCAGCACATAATTCCCAGCTCTGGAAGCCAGCTACAGATTTTACAAGAGTAAGTAAAGGACAGGGAGTGTAGCGAAGAATTAAACGATAAACAATCCTGTCCAGGAAGGTAGTATCAGGCCTAAGGGATTTTTAACTACATAAAGGAAAGCACTCAGGATAGCCTTAAAAGGACAGATGAGAAGCTCACTTTCAGAGAAAATACAATAAGCTCGTGCCATATAGTGTTTGCTGAGCACACGTATTTGACAAAAGGTGTTATGATACCCTAAGCTCTAAAGTTTGTATTAACGATTTGCCACTGAAGTCCAAACTACACACTGTAGTAAAACCAAATGCTCATTATCCACAAAAAGATCCTAAGTGTCCACCTTTTCATGGGAGTCGGCCCCCAGGCACTCAAGAACGGTGATAACAAGGGACATGGCAATAAAACACTGCACCTTTAGAGACCTTTGAAGTGTTCTCAAGAGGGCTTGTCTTATAGCCGTCTATAAAGCATAAGTCAATGTGTCCATTATTTACTTATTCTAGAATGGTGTCGTAATGAATTCAGTATTATATTCAATACCTGAGTTCATTATACCAATAGCTGCCTACTCTGGCCAGTAAAAAGGACTGTTTAAACGGCAAGTGCTTCATTTCTATAAAAAAGTCCATGAATTAATGTCATCTGGACTCTTCATCAAGGAAATCTATCAGTGACACCTAGTCTATAAAAGAACCTTATAGAATCTTCTGTCCTACATAACTTTTAGCAACCTTAATGAAGTGATTATAACCTTCTCAAGTGTTCTCAGTTTAAAACAGTGCCGGAGGTGTTCAGGTCTAATGAAGACCCCAAAGATACCAATCACAGCATGAAGGAACAGGGTCCTGTCACCTACTAGCCTTACGGGTGGTGCCCCCTCTCACCTGTAGCTAGTTTCCTATGGCCTCTTAGATGAACGCACCCAGGAGCGTCACTCACGGTCATGAGTGACCTGTTAGGTCACTCCACCTAACAGGACAGCCCTGCCATGTGATTGGCCACAGCAGCCCTGAAGGGGCCCGAACTGCCATGACACCAAGATTTGGACTGTTAGACAACTCAAAGGAGCCCCTGCACAGCTGAGTCTCCCTGGCCCAACTCCCCCCGTTCGGATTTTCTGGCAGCTTTCCTGGAGGTTCCAACAAGCCTGCTCAACTACTGATACCCACTGTGGACAGGAAGAATTCCATTCAGTCTGTATTACGGCTACTCTACGTGTTCTGAGAGCTAGGGCCAGGCTCACTCTTCTGTTCCCCCGGCCCCGACACAGCAGCTACACAGAGGAGGTATCCAGAACCTACTGGCTGTGGTGCTATTCAGCTGTAGAGTATTTGGGGCAGCATCATGTTAGCTCTGCTGCATTACACAGCGCTGGCTATGACCCTAACGTTTTTTGGCTAGCCCTGTAGTTTAGGAGAACATAAAGGAGACTGCCAGGGCCTAGAGAACCCACTTCTTTGCAGAGGCAGGGTCAGGGGTTAGCATGAGGCAATCATCCAGAGACAAATTACTGAGAAATGGCTGAGAGGTGAGAGGAAGTGACAGCGCCAACATGGTGCCACTTTAGTTCTCACCTGTGTCACATCTTGCATCTCAACAGAACAGGGACTCCAGTGTGCTCGGAGACTAGAGGAGCCCACACCTGCAGGCCCAAGAGCGTATGGGGTACATCTCCCAACGGTCCATGAAGATGGCTAAGCAGCAAGTCCTTAAAAGACTGAGGTCCCCAAGGAAGAAGGATTTCTGCCTCCAGACTACCGCATCAACTCCTCTCTGGGTCTCCAGGCTGCCCGCCCCCGACCCTGCCCTGAAGACGTCCGATCTGCCGGGCCTACAAACGCACGTACCTACTGCTTAAAAATCAACCGGACATATCCACACACCCTTCCCCCCCATACAGATTTATCATTAAGCCCATATATTTATATAGTATGGTGCGTGCAGTTTGGGGGGTATTTTTTTTTAATTTTCTTAAATTCCAAAGAAAAATAAAAAATTATTTCTTAAATTCCAGTGTAGTTTACCGTGTTATATTCATTTCAGGTGTACAGCACAGTTTAGTCAACAATTCGCGTAAGTGTCGTCTTAAGCCCCTTCACCTGTTTCACTCACTCCCCCACCCACCTCCCATCTGGTAACCATCTGCTTGTTCTCTACAGTTAAGAGTTTGTTTTTTTGGTTTGCTCTTTTTTCTTTCCTTTTTCGTTTGTTTTCTTTCTTAAATTCCACATATGAGAGAAATCATATGGTATTTGTCTTTCTCTGACTCAACTTATTTTGCTCAGCATCACACTCTCTATGAATCTCTACATGCATCCATGTTGTTGCCAATGGCGAGACTTCATTCCTTTTTATGGTTAAATAATATTCTGTTACACATATAAAGTAAATACCCAGTAGTGCGATTACTGGCTTATGGGGTAGTTCCAGTTTCAATTTTTTGAGGAACCTCCATACCGTTTTCCAGAGTAAGCATTTGCATTCCCACCAGTGCGTGAGGGCTCCTTTATCTCCACACTCTCGCCAACACTTGCTGTTTCCTGAGTTTTTTATTTTAGCCCCTCTGACAGGTTGAGGGCATATCTCATCATGGCTTTGATTTGCATTTCCCTGATGATGACGGATGTTGAGCATCTTTTCATGTGTTTCTTGGCCATCGGTAGGTCTTCTTTGGAGAAATGTCTGTTTATGTCTTCTGCTCATTTTTTAACTGGATATTTTTTAGTGTTGAGTTGTATAAGTTGTTAATATATATTTTGGATACTAACCCTTTCTCAGATAGGTCCTTTGCAGATATCTTCTCCCATTCAGCAGGTTGTCTTTTAGTTTTGTTGGTTGTTTCCTTTCCTGTGCAGAAGCTTTTTTATATTGATGTAGGTCCCATAGCTTATTTTTGCTTTTCTTTCCCTTGCCTCAGGAGACTTATCTAGAAAGATGTTGCTATAGCTGATGTCAGAGAAATTACTGCCTCTGTTCTCTTCCAGGATTTTTATGGCTCCTGGTCTCACATTTAGGTCCTTGATCCATTTTGTTTTTGTGTAAAAGAAAGTGGCCCAGATTCATTCTTTGGCATGTTGCTGCCCAGTTTCCCAATGTCATTTGTTGAAGAGACTGTCTTTCTCCCGTTGCGTATCCCTGCCTCCTTTGTCAAAGATCAATGTAACTGTGGGTTTATTTCTGGGCTTTCTATTCGATTCCATTGATCTACATGTCTGTTGTTGTGCCAGTACCATAATGTTTTGATTACTACAGCCTTATAATATAACTTAAAATCTGGAATTATGATACCTACTGTTTTTGGTTTCCTTTTTCAAGACTGCATTGGGTATTGGGGTCTTTTGTGGTTCCATGCAAATTTTTAAGATCATTTGTTCCAGTTCTGTGAAAAATGCTGTTGGTTTTTTTTTTTAAGTTAAGATCTTATTTATTTATCTGAGCGACAGAGAGACAGACAGAGCATGAGCAGGGGGGAGGGACAGAGAGAGGGCAAGAGGGAGAAGCAGACACCCTGTTGAGCAGGGAGCCCAACGTGTGGTTCCATCGCAGGACCCCACGATCACAACCTGAACCCTGAGATCATGACCTAAGCCAAAGGCAGACACTTAACTGACAAAGCCCCTCAGGTGCCCCTGCTGTTGGTATTTTGATAGGGACTGCATAAAACCTGTAGATTACTTTGGGTAGTATGAACATTTTAATATTTTTTTCTTCTAATCCATGAGCATGGCATATCTTTCCATTTGTGTTACTTTCATCCACATTTTACAGTTTCCAGAGTATAGGTTTTTCACCTCTTTGGTTAAGTTTATTCCTGGATATTTTAAGTGTGATACGGTTTTTTAAAATGTTTTCAAAATTTTATTATCATCTGGCTCAATTATCAAAATTGTTCCAACTCAAACATAAAAGTAAAAACACCCTGAATAATTATAAAGCACTCCAGGTATAAGGTACCCACACGCACAAATGATCAAGAGACTGAATTAGAGCATGAGAGACTGAGTGAACTATTTTTACTCCTTTTAGGGGCTAATCCCTCTCTCTCCTTAATCTGCACCTATTTCTGGCATCAGCATTAAGCATGGTAGGTACCAATTACCCCTACTAAAACATAAAGTCCACTAGGCGAGCGACTTCTCTTTTTGTCTGTTTTGATATCTCCCCAGCACATAAACTACAGTGCCTCGCGTGTAGTAGGCTCTCAATTAATAATTCTGGGATGACAAGAAATGCAAATAAAATGCACACACCCACAGACAGATGGACATATGAGGAAAAGAAAATGTTCCTTCTTGCTCAACCAATGAGCACTGGCTATGATAGGCAAGTTATGTTTTAAATTATAGGAGCTTTATTATAATTCTACCTGAATATAATAAAATGCCATTATGATCATGCAATGAAGACTATCCGTGATCATTATTCAATGGCCATATTTCTGCCTCTGTTTCAAGGTAGGAAGAGAGAAGCCAGTGACATTTACTCACTACCAAAGTTGTCGTAACAGTGGCCTTGAAGAATCTATCCCAAATGTCCTGTGTGTGTCTGGCTTGGGCAAAAGGGGAGCTGCCCCATCTCAGAGGGCTTCTTACCCCAAGCCAGCCCAAATTTATAGAAAGACTCCTAGCCTTCTCCTTCTTGTTCTCTGGCCCATGATCACCACTGAAGAAGATGAAAAACAGTCCAGAAAAGGGAAATGGACACAGGTGCTGATCCCACTGCCCCTTTATCCCTAAGAGCCCTAGGCCTCTTTCTTTAAAAATAGAAGGAGGTTAGGTAGGGTTTTTCTACAGTCTCTTTACGTTGTAAACAGAAGTACAGTGATCATGCAAGAAAATTCTGCCTCTATCTGCATTAAGGTTGACCGGCCACTAAGACAGGGCAAAGGAAGGAGCTAGAGCCCCATATTGCAGGTTCTGGGCGAAACTGTGCTGTGGGCTGCAGCTCAGAATTGATGCGGCTCTCCCATCACAAGGCATCCTTCCAGAGCACACCTCTCTAGATTCCTTTGCTCCAGTGCAGGGCAGAGGAGAAGAGGCCCGCCTGGCACGCGGCAGCAGGAACAGCAGCAGGCTCCCCGTCAGACAGCTCCGGGTGACAAATTAATTACTTGGGTGAACTCAGTACTGCACACTTAGAAGCCTAGTTTGTCGACAGACTCCGAAGTTTACAGAGACTTAGGAATCAACTAAGAGGCCAAATTACTGCTTTAAAATAAGAATTACATCTGCCAAAAAGAACAGGCATGTGGGACCTGCAACCAAGACATGCTCTTTCTTCAGGTCATCTATGTGGAAACTAGGAAGTTACTCAATAAGCTTTATGACCCAGAAGGGTGCTGGCACGAGGCACGAAAGCTTGTCGGGAGCATCTCCACAAAAGGCAGACATCACCAGCACCAGACGACTAAATGCAGACCCCTGCCCGGGGGGAAGGACACGGCATTATTTCTCTTTTTAAGTCTTCTCTTTCCTTCTATCTATGTAACTCTTTTAAAAGTGGCTAAAGGGATCTATTTTTTATCATGTATAATAAATACTTATTCAATTCAGGGAATCAGATAAACATAGAAGTGAGAAGGGGCCATATATGTGCATATGAGCAGAAGAATAAATATATCTCTATATATCTACATATATATATAGATAAGATATAGCAGAAGAATATATATATCTATACGTAATATATAGATATGTATATGTAAAAATATATATTCTTACATATTTTACACATTTTACACATACACACATTTTGTTGTTGTGGTTATAGGAGGGAGAGCAGAGGAGGGGCAGAGGGAGAGAGAGAAAATCTTAAGTAGGTTCCACGCCCACTGCAGAGCCAGACACAGGGTTCGATCTTACAATCTGAGATTATGACCTGAGCTGAAACCAAGAACTGGATTCTTAACTGACTGAGCCCCCAGGCACCCCAACAGAGAAGTGTATTAAAAACAGACAAAGTTAAAAAATATATATATAATGTATAACAAACTGTCGGTGTAGATACACAGATTATGAAAAACATGCTGATTTTTTTCTGTATTAATCATATTGTAAACATGCCCCATGATCCTAAATAATCTTTTAAAACTTCAGTTTAAAGACTAAAAAATAAAAAATTGACACATTCTTTCTTTAGACATGTTAATATATTCCATCTGTGACAAGCAAGTCTTACTCTGGAGTCACTCAGAATATGTTTTCATCTTTATTATAAGACAACTAACTATTTCTCCCTTATTCTAAGTTACTGTACTGCAGTCTAAAAGCACAGAAAAGACCTCCCAAATCAAAAGTGCCCTGTCCGGTTAGAAACTTTAGGCATTATCAAGTCTCCACAGTGACAAGGTGGCAATCTGACCAACTAAGACCTCATGACGAGAGCTGGGAGAGGATATCAACTGGCTTCCTTTTCCCAGCAACAGATGTGCCTATCAATGATGGTCTTGCCAAATTAAACACCCCAGCACTTTCCCCCCTTTATTTCCTTTTTTAAAAGGTATTATTTATTTATTTGAGAGAGTGAGCACAAGCCAGAGTGTGGGGCAGAGGCAGGGGGAGAAGCAAATGCCCCAATATGGGGCTCGATCCCAGGAACCTGGGATCATGACCTGAGCCAAAGGCAGATGCTTAACCGACTGAGCCACCCAGGCGCCCTATCCCCCCCTTACTTCTATCTTCAGAGAGAGGGAAATAAGAATTTCAGGCCTAAGAGAGAAGAGGGTGAAGCCATGACAAATCAGTGAAGAGTCTATTTCGGAGAGGTATAACCCAGCAGTAGTATCAAATCACATCATTATTCCACCTACATGCAGGACAAGCTCTAAGTCCCTAATTAAGTTATGCTCACAATGACAAAAACTTCTTCAACCTCCTGCAATTATATACTACTAAGCAGAAGAAAAGCTCCCAACACCTTGTATCAAACCATGGACCTCATAAGAACAGTCCCTAGTGCGCAGCTGGCTATTACCTGCTTGGGTCCCATTTTCAGGGACATGGGGACAGAAATGTCTTTCGTACAGATTCTCCAGGATGACAGACATTAATAGAAATGCATGGATGGATGTACAGCGGGCATGGATCAATTTCTAGTTATTTTACAATTATTGATTGGGGAACTCCAACAGACTTTTTGTTACCTGCCAGACAAAAAGCTAGCCCCGCCCCCTCAGAAATCTGGAGAAAAAGCCTAAGAAACTTGAAAACTGATGTAATTCTGGAAACCGAACATGCCAAGACAAGATTATATCCAAGTCAAAGCTGAGAATCCAGTAACAAATGTATCTCCAGAAGAGAGCTCGAGAAGCTTGCAGTCTTGGCAAGTCGCGGGTACAGCAGCAACCTTTGTTGCAATTGGAATTGACGGGAGGCTTTTTCACTTCAAGTAAAAGATTTCTGTCAGGGTGAACATATTTTAATCCACCACATGCATTTGTACCGTGTCATTTACAAGGACAAAACCAGACTCCTTCAAGAGCCTGCTTTTGTTGTGTCACTCCACAGGCCAAGTATACCTGCTCCAAGGGTTCACAGAAGAAAAGAAAAAAAAAAAAAGATTGTGTGTGTGTGTGTGTACACACACACATATAAAGAGAGGAGAGGGGAGGAGGGGGGGAAGCAATATGATAATATACACGCAGAGCATATGTACAGCTATACATACATCTTGGAAATGGTGATCAACAAGATGGAGATACACGGTTACAATATGCTGCACACTGAAGGGGGGTGTAATTTAGATCTTGTTCTTTTTGATGCCTTCAGGGGTGGAGCTCAGAAATTTTTTTTTTTTTTAACAATATACTGAGTTCTGTAAGGAGTTAAAATAAAAATTGGAAGCATTTTAAATTGGAATATTCTTCTGTCACCTGTGCATAACTGGGAACAATGGGAACATTGTAGAGATTCCACAGTCCACGTGCTGCAAATTTAACATGGCAAGAAGAGGAGGGGTTAAGAAAGAAAAATTATGCCACAAACGGACAGGGTAGTGATACAGTGCGCATACTTAAAATTAGCACAAGAGGGGCACCTGGGTGGCTCAGCTGGTGAAATGTCTGCTTTCGGCTTAAGTCATGATCCCAGGGTCCTGGGATGGAGCACCTCCAGCTCCCTGCTCAGCAGGGAGTCTGTTTCTCCCTCTCCCTCTGTCCCTGCCCCCCCCTGCTGTTCATGCTCCTCTCTCCCCCTCTCTCTAAAATAAATAACTAAACTCTGAAAAAAAAAAAATAGCACAGGATTTTTAGTGACTTGAAATAAGTGGGAAATGAATGGAAAATAAAGCAAGCATTTAAAAAGATGAATCTTTTTTTGGACTTAGGAGTAGCAAAAGGGTTTAGTCCACTATAATACAGAAATATATGGCATTTAATAGTCATTTTGTAAAGGTATAAAGTCGACCAATTCAGTCTTCTATTTTTTTTTTTAAGATCTTACTTACTTGAAATACAGAGAGCAAGAAAGAGAAAGAGAGCACGAGCAGGGGGTAGAAGCAGAGGGAGAGGGAAAAGCAGACTCCCTGCTGAGCAGGGAGCCCAATGTGGGACTCGATCCCAGACCCTGAGATGACAACCTGAGCCGAAGGCAGATGCTTAACTAACTGAGCCATGCAGGCGCCCCAATTCTGTTTTTTAATTCGATTATATTTATATTTTAACTGATAACCAATTTAAGTTTATTTTGCTAACAAAGGCCTGGGTTTTCATTCTAAGTACACAAGACTATATTAAGCAGAAAGATCCCATCCTCTTACAACCAAGAAAAGGATTCCTCTCATTTGGACCCTCTCAGTGCAGTGACTGCTAACAGCCATTTTTACCTGTGCTTGTGACTAAACCACTTCTACCAATCAGAGTAAGCATTCAATAACAAAAATCCAATTTAACCAAGAAAATAGAGGCTTTCAACTTTAACTTCCCTTTTTAAAATGGGGTTTTTTAATAACTAAAGAAAATTAAAATAGACGTGACTCTTGGAATTGGTAACCTATTCATAAAGCAAAATTACTTTATGAAAAGTCAATCTGTAAGTACATAGAACTTTGCATTCTCTTAGAACTCCTGTATTTATATATTTATTCATCAAGGTAACAGACTTGAAAGCAAAGTGCACTAAAGACCTTGTCCTCATTTTAAACAGATAGAAACAAAGGGCACAAAGGAAAAAAGCAATTTGTCTAAAATTACATGAAGGAGTGCCTGGGGGAGAAGACTGGGAGGTGGGGGTAAGGGAGGGGGAGAAGTCTATTTCATATAAAATCGTTCAAAAAATTTTGTAGCAAAATAAGAGTTTACAAAGAGTTTTTAATGATACAACTTGGATCCCTGCCACGTTTCAAAGACACAGAATCAATACAGATGCTGGTGAAAGCATTTAAATTGTTTTCATTTTAGTTCATGAAAATACCCAAAACAATTGAATCCTTACTCATAATACAGAATATTAATCTGTATGTCTGACCTATCATTTTCTTGTCCATTCCACTTCAGTCTTTGTAAAACTCTAACAATATCAGCAAGAACTCATAAATTGAAATTAACACAGTATTCGTCTTAATTCTACCGTTTGCAAACCATGCTTAAAATGTCTTAAGACATGACAACTAAGTGCAATATATGATCCTGGAATCTATCCTATTCCAGGAGGAAAAATACCATGAACATTATTGGAACCTGGATTAAAGATTGAATTATTGCATCAATGCTCAATTTCTTGACTTTGACAACTGTACTTGGTTAAGTAAGAAACACACACTGATTTTTAAAGGGTAGAAGTATTAAATAAATAAATAAATAATAAAGGGTAGAAGTATTAAGAGGCAAAATGGCATGATGTCTGCAACTCATGCTAAATGGTTCAGAGAAGGTCTCTGTGTGTGTGTGTGTGTGTGTGTGTGCCCGTGTATGTGTGTGCCCGCGCACGTGCACGTACGTACCTAGATAGAATGATAAAGCATGCGTGCTAGATGAATCTGAGCAAGTTCTTTGTCCTCGTAACATTTCTTTTTTCTTTCTTTTTTTTTTTTTAAAGATTTGATTTATTTATTTGACAGAGAGAGATAGCAAGAGAGGGAACACAAGCAGGGGGAGCAGGAGAGGGAGAAAGAGGCTTTCTGCCAAGCAGGGAGCCTGATGTGGGGCTCGATCCCAAGACCCTGGGATCATGACCTGGGCCGAAGGCAGATGATTAACTGACTGAGCCACCCAGGCACCCTTCCTCATAACATTTCTGAAAGCTAAAAATTCAAAATAAAAACTTTAAGAAACTAATTTTGAAATTAAAATTTCTTACAGTGTCTGAAGAATGCCTTTACCATTTGCAAAAAAATAAAGTATACATGCAGACACACAAGTATATCATCTAGCCCTGTTTATATGCAAGTTTTAAATTTATAGTAGACTTACAATAAAAATTAGTTACTAGAGCTTTCCTATCCTTTTACCATAGCAATGAGGACAAGAGCTTATATTTATGAAGTAGACAAATTTTTCTATTACATTAATTAATTTGCGGTCAGTAAGAAATATTCTTGGATGAAATGCAATTGAAAAATACATTAATGGTTATATAACTTTATCCCCAATTTGTTGCTTTTTAAAAAAAAATTTAACTAATTTCCAAAATGGTCAACGACATATTTTTTCTTATTTTTTTTTTCATATTTTTTAAACTATTCAGAGTTTGACTTTATAAGAAAAACCTGTGGAATATCTTCACTTTAAAGGTCTCATAAAATTCAATGAAAACACAAAACTGACTGAATCCACTTTAAGAGTCAAGTGGACATTGTGAATATGTTACATTTACTCATAATATTACATCTACTTCCGCAAACCTATCTCTATTCTCAACAAGAACCCTGCTGGATTAACACATCTTTACTATCCAAAGTAGAAAAAGAATAGGATCTTCTGAGACGCCTGGATAGACCAGTCACTTAAGTGACTGCCTTTGGCTCAAGTCATGATCCCAGGGTCCTGGGACTGAGTCCTGCACGGGGCTCCTTGCTCGGTGGGGAGCCTGTTTCTCCCTCTGCCTCTGCTGCTCCCCCTGCTTGTGCTCTCTCTCTGTCACTCTCTCAGACAAATGAATAAAATCTTTAAAAAAGAAAAAAAAGAATCAAATCTTCTCTTACCTCCCCCTGTAAATAAAGAGTTTACCTTGCACATTAAAAGAAGAAAATTTCTGCCATTATCTACTGGTGGTCTTCTCAGGTCAAGGAAATGGGTAACTGCTCCAAACCAGGTTGCTCTGAATGTATATCAATCACCTCTCCCAAAATACAAAAGAGGGGAGCAAGTATTTTTTCAATAAGTACATTCAAAAATGATTTTATAAAAGTATACCAATTTCATTTAACCAGTGTCCTTTGCAACATGAAATTCACAGGTGAGAAAGTTTCTGGAATACTGAAATTTACAACCTAACCTGCCAGAACTTTTTCAACTCAAAACAATTTAGAAGGAAACTTTAGTTTTAATATGTATTATTTCACTCTATGTCCTTAAACAGATTCTTCTTAATCCCTGCCAGTGTTATAATTATGAATATATTATTTTATTAAGCAATACCACACAAAGCCTGCTAGACTAGCTAGGGCTGCCTGCCCCCATGTTTCTTCTCTATGAGTATAATATGCCCATCCTGCTGTGACGTCTTTACCTCCTGTATGTGCTCACCATGCATTACTTTTTGATGCCTTTTTTATTTATCTCCTTTGTCCATTTGCCTGCCCTAATAGTCCCCTTACTCTTTCTAACACAGCTGGCACAGACTAGTACAGCTTAAAAACTTAATAATAACAAAACTCGCTACCACAGGTAGTGGGGACCTAATTTGTAGCTCACCATCTTTTAAGTTCAGTTTCTATGAATATCTGTTTCACCAGCTGTTACAGGAATGACAGAAGTCCTACCCATTTCAAGCAATTATTAACACCAAATAAGACACTGGACTTGGGAAACTCTTGGTTAAATGAAAATTGCTAAAAATAAGTATCAACTATTTCCATTATGACGCTGGTTGACAAAGCTCACGAGGAATACAGCACTACATAAAAACGTTACGTGATTTCTCTTGGATTTGGAGCTATATCGTTCCAGGCAATCAACTGGCTATGTCTCTGAGAATCAGACTAAAGAAACTGTAAAAGGGTTGGTGTTTGGTGCCTAAGCAGAAAATGTATATAAGTAGGCCTTATAATCTCCAATAGAACTTTCTCTGTGACACTGACTGTTCTTTCTTATCAAGAGAATATCAGACACAATCTGGAATGAGATTTATACTCAGTGTTTTAAACAGGCAGAGGACAGTTAAATATGGGACTTTGTAACCATCTGTCATAAAAGATGGAAGAATGGAAGAGAAGTTAGGTAGAAAACTCCTCTGAACTTTTAATCTCATCAACAAATTTCTAGGACAATGAAGACATCTGATGAGTTTACCACAAGTAATCATAAATTATTGGTGCTGATCATTCCATTCCATTTTTTTGAAAAAAGCTTGATGCTATCTGAGTAAATCATATTCTGCCCAGGGCTATGTAGCTTACCTCGAATTATTTCAGAATCATCTAAAATGACTCATTTTTCTATTAAAATGATGAATGAGCTAAATGAGGTATGTAATAAATACTGCAGGTTTGTAAACAGATTCCTGCTCTCTAGAGAATGGAGGCCTTACTTCATTTGGTAATTCTGCCCCCTGGTATTTTCAGGAGAAGTCATCCTTAAAATACAGTTAGTAAAGAGTGGAGAGAGTCACACTGAAACAAAATGTTGAATGTCTTTCTGGTTAAGGGAATAACTCTAGGCTACATGAAAATAAACCCTCCTACCCCCAGAAGCAGGGCACGGTGTAAAACATCAAGAAACTCAGAAAGAACATAACTCAGTCCCATTTAGGGATCATAACTAAGCAATAAAACCAGGGGTACATAAAAGAAATAAGTGTAGATACAGAACTGTTCAAGAATGTCCAACATTGTGAAAAATTTAATGTCCATAAACAAAAATGAAGCAGATCTCATTGCACATTACGGTATGTCACATAGTAAACGTTACTGCTCTTCAATTTACTGCTGAATTCATGGAGTCACGGGTCCACCCACGAGAGGTTGAAAGCAATTCTCCAGGCTATGTCAGAACTGACAGTTGTGAGACTTGTCATGAAGACAAACAAAAAATGGCTGGTGGACAAAAAAAAAAAGCCCCTGTACCTTACAGTCTCATTCACAATGTAATGTACAAGACTCTTCTTTGGGATTTGTAAGGATTGACAGACTTCATGATACTTAAACTTTTAATGTGTTGAAGGCTAAAACAAACACTGAGGTCCATATTTCTTACCCTCTTCAGTAGGAAATGAGATTATGATGTCAGTTCAATAAAATTCTAAGGCGCTAATGACAGTTCATTTCGGCCCACGCAGTGAAGCAAATAAGTTAACAATAAATACTAGATCATTATGAAGAGATGGAATTATAACCAACCCTTTGCACCTTACTTACCTATGGATTTTTACTCAGTGCTCTCCATACCTCACCCTGACACCCATAATGACCCAACTGATGGGATGTCAATAAGCTATTTATGGCAGGGCTACCACATAGGACACCACTCGAGAGGAGTTGCCCTGAGCCAACCAGTTTGCAAACAACTTGATGCATTTTTTAAGCACATTTCGAACGGAAATATGACAGCACATTCTAAGCAGAGCTGCTCCTCATAGGGGTCTTTTAATATAACTAGTTGTTGGTAAGGACATCGACAGCATTGTACTGAACTGTGCTATTTCTTCTCTAATCACTTTGTCAACAAGGTCACACAGCCTGAGAATACTTCCTTGGGAAAAAAAGCAACAGAAGCAAACTGCCGTCACCCGTACACTGTGTTCACTGGACAGATTCGTCATCCCTGACGGTGAGACTCCGTCTCTACTACGGGGAAAGCATTCAGCCATTCTCTGCTCCACGCCCCGTGGTATCTGTTCAGCATGGTATCGTGTTTCTCTAAGGCTATTTGGTAACACTGAGATCCCAGGTATTTCTGTAAAGCTGGATGAGAAGGGAGTATGACAATGTACATTGGAGAAATGTTTATCTGGTTAAGCTTTCAGTATATACTGAAATCTGTCATGCCAATCCTATTCTTTCTCTGGCCTCTTAACATAATGGCTACGCTGGCAAACAGAGACAAAATGTGCTTCTCCTCTTCCACTGCAGGAGCACTGGAAATATCCTTTCCCTGGGATATTTCATTAACAATCTCTTCATACCGCTATGTGCCCTCCCGCTGAGAATAATAATACCACTTTAACACACACAGGAAGTAAGGACCATACATGATAACAAAGAACAGAGAGAGAAGATGGCATCTGAATGCTTTGTCCTGGAAAGGTAAGCGCCTGCTGAATCCAAACACACAAGAGGCAAAATGCTGCAGTTCCGCGCACACCAGTCCCGAGGAAAAGATTGAGACTTGGAGACGGATCCCAGATCCCATTCTTAACAGTAACACTGAGGAAAATATCTTATACCTACAGGGCTTAGATCGCCCAAACATGAGGTAGAAATTCTACATTTAAACAGTCTTCAAAAGCAAAAGCTCAAAATCATTAACTTCATTTCTGGCATTAAAAGCAAATTAATACACCATACATGTCAAAACATTTGGGGCTTGGTGTCTTTTGAAAGAAAACCAGCACACGGTTTATATAACCAGAGGGAGCGTATTAATAGAGATTAAAATCAGAGCGCTAAATTGCACCCAAAAAAACTACAACAGTTTTTGTTAAAGTATATTTTAAGTGCCCAATACAAGAACCCAGGAGAGCTGCTGCTCCATGAAACTTGACTCAACCTGGTTAATTTTAATGACACTGAAAGCCCCGAGTGATCAGTCTTATTGTTCTTTTACAGAGAATTTTTGAGGAAGGACCATGTTGATCATTTCAAAATGACAACCCCAACTGCATCCTTTGCCCTTGGCCAGAACCTCACTTCTATTTGGGCAGCACTGGTATTCTTATCTACTTCTTTGAATTTAGTCATTTTCCTCCAACCCCCAAATTTCAAAACCTTTCTCTCTTTTACCATGAAATTTCAACTGTCACAGTTTGAAGCACAAACAAAACACAGAACTGAAAAGCACACAGCACAAAATTAATCAATTCTTCTTCTTGATTGCTTCACTGGTGCATTTCAGACAAAAAGGAAACGGGGGATAAAAAGTGACATTTTGGTGAAACAGTCACTTAAATTTAGAAAAACTAAATTCATGCATTCACCTACCCTATTTTTTAGTGTTACTTTTTTCTAAGCACTACGAGGTTCTACAGATTCAAAGAAACAGGATATAAGTAGAAAAAAAGTTCAAGGTAAGAATGACCTTCCCACAAATCCTACATTTGATAGGAGACTCTCTGAGGAAAAGCAACAAGATGTGGTTCATCTTTGCACCTCCAGCAACTAACAGCACCTAGCACATAGTAGGTGTTTAATAAATTTGAAAAGGAGGGGAATGTGGAAAGGGACCAAAATACATAATGATCTAATGATCTCACCTAAAGTCAAAAAAATATTACTGCAATATCTGAGGCCAAAATTGTCCCAATTCTACACTTAAGTCACACTTCACAATATACACTTAACCCAGAATGTTTTTAATTGATTGCTACTTTCTCTATTTAAATTAAGAGGGTTTCAACGGATGAATGGATAAGGAAGATGTGGTCCATATACACTATGGAGTATTATGCCTCCATCAGAAAGGATGAATACCCAACTTTTGTAGCAACATGGACGGGACTGGAAGAGATTATGCTGAGTGAAATAAGTCAAGCAGAGAGAGTCAATTATCATATGGTTTCACTTATTTGTGGAGCATAACCAATAGCATGGAGGACAAGGGGCGTTAGAGAGGAGTAGGGAATTTGGGTAAATTGGAAGGGGAGGTGAACCATGAGAGACTATGGACTCTGAAAAACAGTCTGAGGGGTTTGAAGTGGCGGGGGGGTGGGAGGTTGGGGTACCAGGTGGTGGGTATTATAGAGGGCACGGCTTGCATGGAGCACTGGGTGTGGTGAAAAAATAATGAATACTGTTTTTCTGAAAATAAATAAATTGGAAAAAAAAACAAAAAAAAAATAAGAGGGTTTCTAATAACAGAAACCTTGTGACTTTGACACATCTTTCAACCTTTCAAATCTAAAATCCTAGTAATACCATCACCTAATTACCTCTTATATCTCTTCTTTTCTCCATTCCTCCCCACTAGCACTGTCCTAGTTCAAGTACCACTTGTTCTCTATTGGACTAATGTGAAGACTGCTAATTTGTCTATTTCCATTCACTTTCTCTTCTATTCTATCCTTCACACGTCACTAGAGTGAGATATCAAAATGTCCATCTACCGAAGCACTAAAAAGTTGCCCAATGGGTGAAGGAAACTATTTCACAATTAGATGTATAAATATTTAAATATTTCCTTAGGTAAATGCAGGTTCTTTTAAAGTTGAGGCTAAAAAGGAAAAAAGAAAATACAAAAAATGACCAATGTCAAATCAGCAAAATTTACTAAGATAAAGAGTAAATCAAAATTTTAATCAGCATTTTAAAAAGAAATCAAATGTAATTGCAAAGTTAAAAAAAGATACAATTTTACTTTTTTAAAAAACTAATGACACAGCAAGTGTTAGATTTATATGTACGAGATCTTAAAGAATCACAGAATGTCAAGTTGCATGAACTTCACGGGTTGCCTGGTGCTGTCCCTTCATGTAATCTTCATTCTTTACGGAGGTGTTTTCCTGTTCTTAAGAAGCACTCCTTTAATGTGAATTTTACTTAGCATTTCCATGTAGGTAAGATTATCAGTGAACTCCCTCTCCGGGACTTCTAGGCAAAATCAGTTGACTAAAATTATCGTTCCAGCATGTGGGAAGTAGGGTGAGGGTCTGCTATGGTCTTCTCAAATCTAGAGCAGCACTTATAGCTTCTCCAGCTAAAAGCAATTCTTCCTAAGGGGAAAGTCCAATCAGATTCTATATTAAAGCATCAGCAACTGGGCTCTCGTGACTTTGCCCTTCAAAGAGCCCCTGCAAAGCTAGCTGCTATAACTGTGGGCGGAGAAGCCTGGACTCCCAGGCACAGAGAAAGCGATCTAAATGTCCACAGTTAGTGGGCAGAGGAAAAAGGGGAATGGGGTGGAGTAGTTTTATTTCACAATACCAACAACACATTGACTTTGTTTCCTTTCTCTTAGTTCTCCTGAAAGAGAGCTTTCCAATTCCTTCCAATGGGTGTGAACCCCAACCTTTACATTCTTACAGGCTGCGACATCTAAACAAAGAGGAACAAATCAATGTCTGACCATCATTCAGACAGTCCCACATATTAGGTTTAAGAATGGCAGTAACGGGGGCCCAACCTCGCAACAGAAACATGCTGACGTTCTCAGGGTGACTTCCACATGAATCACGGGTTCTGGGGTTGCCCACTTCCCCAGCTGAGGATCAAGGGGCTGAGGGACAACATTAGACTTAAATCACAGTCCATACCGCATGCTCTACAAGATGGTCTGGAAACCTAAGACTGGACACGTGTCGGGGAAGAAAAAAAAATGAACTTCATACTCTCTAAATATTACATGTGCAGGAATGCTTATTTCCTCAGAATTTTTTCTAATCGTTGACTGTGGCAAAATATACATAAAATTTGCCATCTTAACCATTTAGAAGAGAGAAGTTCAGGCAAAGTACATTAACACTGTTGTTATACAACCAATCTCCAGAACAGTTTTCATCTTGCAAAACTGAAACTCCAAACCTGTTAAAAAGTGCTCCATTTCTCCCTCCCACAGCCAGGGCAACCACCCTCCCATGTTCTGTCTCTATAGATCTGACTAGTCTAGAAACTTCATCTAAGTGGAATCCGACAGTATTTGTCTTTTTGTGACTAGACTATTTCACTTACCAAAATGTCTTCAAGGCTCATTTATGTGGTAGCATGCGTCAGTTTCTTTCTTTTTTAAGGCTGAATAACATTCAATTGTAAGTATATAAATTCCATTATAAGTAAGTAACATTCCGTTTTGCTTATGCATTCATCTGTTGATACACACTCGGGCTGCTTCCACCTTTTGGCTATTGTGAAATATGCTGCTATGAACATGGGCATACAAATATCTCTTTGAGACTCTGCTTTCAAATCTTTTGGGTAAATACCCAGAAGTGGGATGGCTGAATCATACAGTAATTCTATTTTTAGTTTTTTTGAGAAAGCACCATAATGGTTTCCATAGTGGCTGTGCCATTTCACATTCCCACCAACCACATCCTTGTCAATACTTGTTAATGTCTTTTTCTCTGATGGTAGCCATCCTAATGATTATGAGGTGGTTCCTTAGTAATTTTTATATTTTCCAAATTTTCTATACTATCCCTGTATTATCTTATTAGAAGAAAATTCAGTGAAATACATTCAATCATGAAAAGTGATCATACAAACATATTTATTAATAAAGATCTTTACCTTATAGTCTAATTGTTTTTAATATGCAGATTATTTTAAGAGTTATATGAGGCTACGTATACTATCACCTATGTTTGGGGAAATACATATAAACACATTAATATAAATGTTTTGTACAGATTTAGTGGAATGTGGAAAGGAATATAAAAGTAATAAACCAGAATGTTAACAGTGATTATCTCTGGATAGCAGTAATTTAAGTGATCTTCATATTTTTCCTATTTACTTTCTGCTCTTTCCCAATGAATGCTTTCTTTAACAAATAGTAACAATACAGGGGGTTAACCTTATAAGTAAGTGGTGAATCATCAGGGTACCTAAATTACTGTGGGGAGTCCTTTTGCTTTGGCCATGAACTACCACTCAGCTGTCTAAGAACACTCAAGCCAAAAGAGATCAACTATAATCCTGTCACATAAATTCTACTTTTATTCCCTAAATTCTATGAGGGCTCCATCTGGCTAATATTATGATAGGTGCTAAAATCTGGAAGATACTGTTACTCGCCATCTATATCCTATAACCCCAGAATCAAGAAAGGAGAGACCTTCAAAACAGTTATCCCCAGGGACGCCTGGGTGGCGCAGTTGGTTGGACGACTGCCTTCGGCTCAGGGCGTGATCCTGGAGTCCCGGGATCGAGTCCCACATCGGGCTCCCAGCTCCATGGGGAGTCTGCTTCGCTCTCTGACCTTCTCCTCGCTCATGCTCTCTCTCACTGTCTCTCTCTCTCAAATAAATAAATAAAATCTTTAAAAAAAAAAAAAATAAAATAAAAAATAAAAAATAAAAAAAAACATAAGGTTCCTCTTTAAAAAAAAAAAAAAAAAAAAAAAAACAGTTATCCCCAGACACTTCTTTCTTGGTCCATCACTTTTGTTCTGGCTTCACTGTCTACCATTCATGCTGGACCCTGGATTAGTCTTTGGAGAAATGGATTCACTACACATCGGCTTCCTTTTATTTTCTCTACTGTCACATGACCTCTCCAAGAAAGGACCAAGGGAAAAAATACAAGAGAATATAAATTAACCCTTTTCTTATCAATTTTTAAACAATTCTCAATTGCTTACTAAGATAGGGACAACCCACTCAGTCCTCCATTCAAAGTTCTCCATTATATCATCTCATTTTACCTCTCCACTGAGTTCCCAACTATACTCCAAAGAACACTAACGGTTCTGATAAGTGACATGTGGGTTTCTAGAAGGCTGAAGTGGGAGGTAAGCAGTCAGGACCCTAGACTTCAACCAGAGCAGCCCTACTTTTACCTAACAATGGAAAATCATCTAACTTATGATGCACAAAGAAGACAGAACCCTTACTCAGCCATTAAAAACTACATTTCAGAAGAACATTCACCGATTAAAGAAAATGTTCATGATGCTAAATGCTATATGTAGCATTGCTCAAATTCTTATGTATTCTCATACCTACAAATTCTAAATACATTCTAAGTATGTAACAAACCTAGGAATAAACATTTTTGAGAGGAAACACATCCCAGTGTAAATCACGTTATGTAAGAATGAGAGATTTGTGGGTACCTTTTAAATTTTCTCCCTTCTATTAATAATCATTTATAAACATGTTTATGTAATCTTTGCTTTTAAAATTTTTTTTCAAATAGTTCTTTAAAAGAAAAAAAAAAAAGGATCCCCTTTCTTTAAAAAGATTGTTCCCAGAGGACTTTGCTCTGCATTTTTCCCTTTCTAAAGCACAAAAAGTGATTGATCAAACCTTACTCACCTTCGCCAGAGACTTCCCAGACTAACATCTAGTGGTAGCACACAGGGAGACAAACAAGATAGGCTGCCTGCCCCAGAGGTTTCAAATACGATGAAATCAAAAATCAAGGGGGTGGCAGGGAGAGCAAACAAGCAATATCCCTTCAGGCAAGATGCAAGTGCCACTGTCTCCCTGTTGATCTTTACTGTAATAATTCTCAAGTCACCTGCCTTAAAAAGTCCTTCACGGTTAATCTCAGCAAATTGTCAACAACTTGTAAAAGGCAAAAAACCAAGAAAATCTAAGCAAAGAGAAAGAACATGCATTTGTCAACACTAAAAGCTGGCAAGGAGTGCTTAGCTTTTCCCAAACATCAGCGATCTCCTTGTAGACAAGACATTTCTATTGAATCTTTAATACCCACCAGGTGCTTTGCCTTGGCTCGTTCTTCTTCACTTGATATCCGCTCTCGAAGAATAGCTCTGGTTAACTGCTCATTAGCAAAAGCCCTCTCTCGTTCTAGTTCTTTGCCTTGCTTTAGTCTGAAAAGACAAAAAATTATTTTGTGGATTGTTATTTAATGAAATACTTAAATAATAAAAAGAGAAGTAGCCAAAATCACCTTGACCTATAATTTACTAAAAGTGGGTATATTTTCTAGTAAGTCCCCATGCCGTCTCTACCCAAGCATTTAAACTAGCAGAGTTCAAATCCAAGAACAGTTATTTGTAAGACTGTTAAACTATTTTTGCAAAGTTCTTCTTATGTAAAATTGAAATGTGGCACCTAAAAATTCCATTCCTGGTGCCTCTGTTTGTCCTCTGGTGACACAAGCAGTAAGTCTAATTAACAAGTCATCTACAAGGCAAATATTTTGAAAGTAACCATCATCTTCCCTTCAAAATTGACCCATTCAACTGTTTGTTGAATACACACCAGCCCATGCGTAAGACCCTGATGACACAGTGCTGCACAAGAAGGATGGGTCCCTGTCCTCATGGATCTTACATTACAGCAAGGAACTAAAAACATAATTAAGATGTCTTCTCCCTCCAGATGAATTACTCCCGTTTTCCAAGGATCCTCATATGCAAAAATGGCCAGACCTTTGAACAGCAGGGATCCTCACTTCTGGAATGACTCTAATTTGTCCCTTAGCCCCAGACCAAATGTAACACTGTGGACATAGTCTAGAAAAATAAGACAGCAGAACTTCACCTCCCAAGATCTGTACACAATACTAATTCTATTAATGAGGCATCTGATAGCACTGGGTTTATCGGTAACCTCATCACACAATTACAACATATTAAGTTACAATCCACTTAAAGCCCCTCATTGTGCATGAAAAAGATAAATTACTTTGGCACCAATTTTCACCATAATGCCTGGCACATAAAGGCATTCTGTAATCACTGAATGAGAGTACATTTTAGTCTAATCTTATGGACAAAGATTTTCTGATTGCCTTTTCTTCTCTTGAGAGAATAAACCCCTCTATACCATCATATCCCCAAAGGTATAAGCGATGCTTTAAAAAAAAGGTACAATCATTATGTTGGTATAAGTGAAATTCCAAGTGAAATCTACTTTGTAAGTGGGAATGATGAGCACCAAACTGAATTCAAAACTAGTCTATCAAATTTTAGTTTTAAAAAGATTTTTGAAAAGAACTAAATAAAAACTTGTTACTATTTTTAAGTTGCCATATAATCCAGATACTCTGAAATTCTCAGGTATCAATTACAATCAAATTTCATTATCATCAATTATAATTAAAAATATAACCAGAGGGGTGCAGGGGTGGCTCTCAGGTCATGATCTCATGGGTCTGGGATTGAGTCCTGGGCTCCCCAGTCAGAGGGGGTCCGCTTAAAGACTCTCCCCACCTGCCCCACCCCGCATTCTCTCTCTCTCTCAAATAAATAAATAAAATCAGAAATTACCTTTAAAATATACTCCTAAAAACTGAACCTGTTTTTATGTCTTGAATAAAGATGAAGAACAGAAATACATTAAAACCTACACTCTGAAATTCTCTAATGCAAAAGTAACCTCTAGAAGCTTTTCCTTAAGCAGTAAGTACAATTACACTTACACAAACCAAATTTCTCCATATTATTTCACAGTTCAGCAGCATCAATGCCATCAGTACAGTAACTCAGCGGATGTGCATAATCATAAAAGAACACGGATAATTAGACGTCTCGTCATTTGTGGACAGCAGCAGTTCTAAAAGCATCCACAGACCTCAGCAGCAGCGGCATCCGTGGGACCGTGTTAGAAATGCAAACACTCGGACACCACCCACATCTACTGAATTAGAAACTGTGGGGGTAGTGCCCCACAAACTGCCTCTTAGTAAGTCCTCCAGGTGATTCTAATGCATACTGAAGTGAGAGCCACAGCCCTCAATTACCAAAATATACTTCTACCCACGTAAGTCCTGGAGATCTATAAAAGGAGAGTAACAACAAAAATGAAGTGGTTCACGTAAGGATGATGTGCTGGTAACTGCCGAGGTTACTGTATCAGATTACAAAACAGTGCAGTTGAAGCACTGCACTAGCATATCACCTACCAGTAAAAGATACTACCTAGGTTACAAGTCAGGTGGAAACTAAAATAAAATGATAAAAATTACTATCATTGCATAGATCACGTACGACATGTCAAGAACTGTGCTGAGGACTTTACATACATATATAAACTGTTTTTAAAATCACATTATTAATTCATTCACATAAAATGAATTCTATACAAGTAGATTTTCTCATATCTACCACAGGTGGTATATCATAGTTTAAAATACTGCTTAAATAATAATAACTATTTTTCTAATTTAGTTTACTTGCATAGGGTATCAATTTTAATTACAAATAGAGTAAAAAGGAGCTCAACTTAAAAAGTTTTGGCAAGTTGGGCGCCTGGGTGGCTCAGTGGGTTAAGCCGCTGCCTTCAGCTCAGGTCATGATCTCAGGGTCCTGGGATCGAGTCCCGCATCGGGCTCTCTGCTCAGCAGGGAGCCTGCTTCCTCCTCTCTCTCTCTACCTGCATCTCTGCCTACTTGTAATCTCTCTCTGCCAAATAAATAAATAAAATCTTTAAAAAAAAAAAAAAGTTTTGGCAAGTTAATGAAAAAGAAGCAAAAACTTGGGCACAAAAGCCTTCAATGTTATAATAAAAGTAAAGATTGTCAGTTTGTAATACATGGTACAGATGCACAAACTTTTGGAGTTGGGAGTCCTGGGTCCAAATCAAGGTTCTAGTACGTACTAGCTGAGTCAATACTTGAGTTAACTTCCCTGGGTCTTGTTATTCTGAGCAAAATGAAGCACTATAACACCTACCTTACCAGGTTCTATATACACAAAACACTTAGTCTGAAGCATTCAACACTCAACACTGTTACATAATAGTAATAATAATAGTGCCCACTGTGGGGTCAGGAATACAGAAAAAGCAGTGGTTTTCTGGAAAGAAGAAGAAACTCTCCCATTTCACCATGACTATGTATGCTTTATCTTGTCCATCCTCCTTTTTTTCCAAGTTTTCACTGATAAGAAGTTCTGCTTTGAAGACATGAACAGACATTTCTGCAAAGACATCCAAATGGCCAACAGACACTTGAAAAAGTGCTCAGTATCACTCGGCATCAGGGAAATACAAATCAAACCCACAGTGAGATACCACCTCACACCAGTCAGAAAAGCTAAAATTAACCAGTCAGGAAATGACAGATGTTGGCGAGGATGCAGAGAAAAGGGAACCCTCTTACACTGCTGGTTGGAATGCAAGCTGGTGCAGCCCCTCTGGAAAACAGGATGGAGGTTCCTCAGAAAGTTGAAAACAGAGCTACTCTACAACCCAGCAATTGCATTATTGGGTATTTTCCCTAAAGACACAAATGTGGTAATCCAAAGGGACATGTGCATCCTAATGTTTATAGCAGCAATGTTCACAATAGCCAAACTATGGAAAGAGGCTAGATGATGTCCATCAACAGACGAATGGGTGAAGAAGATGTGGTCTATATATACAATGGAACATTATGCAGTCATCAAGCAAAAAATGAAAGCTTGTCATCTGCAACACCATGAATGGAACTCGAGGGTATTATGCCAAGCGAAATAAGACAATCAGGGAAGGACAATTATTATCATATGATCTCACTGATATGTGGAATTTGAGAAACAAGACATGGGATCACAGCGGAAGGGAGGGAAAAATGAAACAAGATGAAACCACAGAGGGAGACAAACCACAAGAGATTCTTAATCTCAGGAAACAAACTGAGGGTTGCTGGAGGGGAGGGGAGTGGGAAGGATGGGGTACCTGGGTGATGGACACTGGGGAGGCTATGTGCTATGGTGAGTGCTGTGAATTGTGTAGGACTGATGAATCACAGACCTGTACCCCTGAAACAAGTATACATTATATGTTAATTAAGAAAGGAAGATCTGCTTTATTTTCATTATCTTCAAGGACTTCCAAACTTAAAAACTGACAATGACTTGCAGCCCTATCCCTTCATATGCTCCCTCGTTTCTTTCCCACTTGCCTAAACACACACACACACACACACACACACACCCTTACATATATATGTCTGTGTCTATATATATAATGTGATAGAACTTTACTGTGCAATCTAATAATCCTGTTTTTTCAGCTTTAAAATATGATGGTTGAACTATATAATCTTAAAGTCCCTTGCAGGTAAAAGTTTTACAAACATGAAACATTAAATACATTATTCTCCATCCCATGAAAACTCTTGAGAAGTTGGTGGCAGAAGATAAATGAAACAAAGGAGTACTACCTCCAAATTTGATCATTTCCACTCAGTGGGCACTTTTATTTCTCATCTCATCCTTAGAGTTTCCCACTGCTTAATAAAAACTATGAACTAGGTAAGAATAAATGGGATTCACAAATTCATTCAATACATAAATTACTGGGTGAAAGACTTATTCTGATTACTGAGAACAAAACGGTGAGCACAAGAGACACAGTTCCTACCCTCAGGAAGCTTAAACCCTGATGGACTTTTTTTTTTTTTTAAGTGAGGTTGCTCTGAAACGATATGGATGGGAGCCATTATCTGAATTGAAATCTGAGGATATTAACGGAGCAACCTGGAGAAGGAGAACGTGTTTTAGGGGAGACATCAGTCGGGTCCTGAGAAAGGCTTCTCTTTAGAGCTCAGTGTGTCCTGGCAGTTTCAGACACCAAAGGCTGAGAGACCCAGAGTCACTGAGGAAACACTGTTAACACACACATACACACACAAACACACACACACAATTATCAATGAAAAATTAGTGCAAGGCTTGGAAGAGTTTCTGAAGCTTAAAACTAAAAAGCTAAAAACTTTAAAGCTAAAAACCTTACAATTACAGAAACAAATTTTAGGGGAAAAAGTCTAGAAAAGTTTAGAAGTTCTGCTTCCTTTCGTATGATTTTGGAGGGCAGTTTCAGATAGATGTATCACTAAATGAAGTTTCCTTTTTACTTCAGAAGTAAAAGCAACAGAGGAAAAATTTCTAAACTGTTGTATTCCTAATTTCCCCATATCTCTCCTCCATGAGATTCACTTACAGCAATACATTTCTTCTAATTAGTTTCCTCTTTCACTGATTCATGTAGATCACTTTCCAAATGTATTGCAAAACACACACTGCCAAATGTATTGCAACACACACACACACACACACACACACACACTGCCTGTATGTTCAGAAGCTCCCAAGTCTTTTCAGAGCTTCTTCTCCGGGGCCCTTGGTTTGATTGTTCCATCGAGCTATTCTGCTCAACGGCCATCTATGAAATGTTGATGGCTGTGCGATCATCTCATTTTTCTCTCTGAGTCAAGTGAGATGACCCAGCTTTCTGGGCCTGAGTGCTACTGGCCCAATGGTGGAGCCACACATCAGAGCCAGGTTGTTCTGGAAACACTCCACAAGGCAAGCCAGTGAAGTGCTCATTGACAAGAGAAGGCAGCAGTTTACTGCTTTGAAGGTTCCTGTTAGGTGAAAAGGAGGCATGAGATGAAACGGGTCTTTGATTATTAACCCGGGTTGCCAAAGCTTCAAGAATTCTCTCGAAATAAAACTAAACAAACCAAGCATCCTAGAGAATACATTCCCTTTATTTACTGGCATTCCCCCACTTATTATTTCAGATCTCCTGGTCTAATATTATTCTACATTAAGCCCCTGATTTAAGTTTCATTTAAATCTCCTTCTTTTAAATACATATCTCTCCTCATTTAAATTCTCTAGAGTTTTAAGCAAAGAAGTAGGAGTTTAGTGTAAACTTTTCTTATTTGCATTAAGTAATTGGATAGCTTGCCTAAGCTTAATGAAACAAATACCAGGCAGCTCTGCCCTTATACCTCAAGCCCTAGCAACTTAGCTGTTTTTCTCGGTATATTCTCAGTCAGGTGAGAGATTTAAGATACACCAGCAAAATGAATTTCTAAAAACCAGCCAAATCTCCTATAATGAATTATTACAACATGTCCTTTTAAATGGGAAAAAAAAAAAAAAAGAGAAACCCTCATATACATTCAGCTTTCACAGATATCTAAAATCTAGTCCTACATGTTTCAGTTTCTATATAAAAACCAGCCAGTATTATTTGATTCCAAATAACTTAAAGATTTCAAGAAAGTGGGAAGGGCATTTTAAAGAAAGCTTTAGCTATGCATTTTTTTTAATGTAATCAACCTCATTATCCCCCAGGAAGGAGGCATTTCTATCCTCCTCCTTTCGCAAGAAAAAGACTGAGATGTGCAAATGCACATGGGAGCAGAAAATGACCTGATCTGATTCCCAAAGCTATGCTTCTTAAACCTCCTAAGGAGTCAACCCCTCGACAGGAATTAGATCCCACTGCATTACTCACCTCTGGGGTCACAGAAGGACAGTTTGTAGATCTGATATTATTCATAATTATTTTTTAAAAGCTCATTTTTTATTTGACTCCACTATATCAAATCAGAGTTTGCCAAACTCAAAATTATTACCAGCCCTTTCCCAAAAGTGGCTTGCCTTTCAGGGGCCCTAACTGTTTCTCTGAACCTGGACACTGCTCACGTGACCATACACAAACACTCAGATTTATCTTCATATAGGCTGACACGCAAGTAATTCTATACAATTCTAGCTTAGAAAATTACTTTATAATTTAATGTATAAGGCCATTATATTACTGAGGAAAGATGACAAGAACCTCAGATAATGGAGGAGAATAAACTGGAAATGAAGATTGTTAGAGATACAGTGATTTGATGAAATGATTTATCTACAACTGAACTGTGACCATTTTACAGAGACAGTATCGGCAAAGTATTGCAATGCACTTGACTCGGAAGACTATTTCAAACACTGGAAGAGAAAAATGAGCGACTATAACCTCAAAGGTCATTTCCAGTGCTAATGATGAATTTTATTTTAATGCATCATACTTTGTCAGAACATGCTGAACCAGCATTCAAAATACTGTTTACTGTTCATTTTTTAAACAGAAAAGCTGAGCTGGGTAATTCAACAAACTAATTATTAGACTATTAAGAATAATGATGGAACAAGTTTACAATTTTTTAATAGTAAGACTTTATAAAAATAAAAGAATATAGGAAGCTTAATACTTCTCCACTCAAATTATTTCAAATACTGGAAGCAATGTTTGTGCATTGAGGTTCCAAAATACACACACACAGAGGAATGTACATTAATACAGCCATGTTACAGTCATATATAATAGCTACATGTCTACAAGTAACATTTATATGTATCTATATATAATATCTTGATATACAACAGATAAAGAGTTAGTATTTAATAATGCTGACATTTGGGCCAGGCATAGGTCTAGGCACTTGTCAGGTGTGACTCACAACCCTATGGAACTGATTACTATATTCTGGATTAGGAAGTGGAGACAAAGAGAAGTTATGTAAAACCAAAGCATTTGTAAGTTAAATAGCGCCTGGCTTTGGCAGGCATTCAATAAATATTTTTGAAAGAAGGAATACAGAGTATGAGCATAGTTTAATATTATAGAACATAGGTATTCTTTATATAATGGTAATTTTGCAATAAAGGGCACTGTCTTGGAAAGCTGAAGGACTGCAATCTAGCAAACCAAATAATAAACCAGTATTACTTAACCAGCATTACGACCTGGCTTTGAATATAACTAAAAGGACATTTATTTTGGTCATCTATGTTTCCTGGGTGGCTCAATGGGTTAAAGCCTCTGCCTTCAGCTCAGGTCATGGTCCCAGGGTCATGGGATCGAGCCCTGCGTCGGGCTCTCTGCTCAGTGGGGACCCTGCTTCCTCCTCTCTCTCTGCCTGCCTCTCTGCCTGCTTGTGATCTCTGTCAAATAAATAAATAAAATCTTTTAAAAAACAATAAATATCATTTAAAATGTCATTCAGAATTTAACAATCAAGATTTCCTTCCTTTGCACAAACATATTTTTTAAAAGTGATTTTAGCTTACATTCAAAGGTAGTCATAGTCCGGACATTTTCCTTCAAAGCTTCAAAATGATGCTGGAGGGAAAACTCAGCCTCTAACAGGAAGCCCACAACTTCTATTGGGGATTACCCAGAGCCAAAATCCTAACCCGCCCCCCAACCCCAACCTCAGATGACTGCCTCCCATCCCATATCACATATTATTTTGTAGATAGAGTTCCTTTTTCAATTCTCATTTAGGGAAAAAGATCTACCTGTCCAACTTTTCTAATACCATTTTCTTACTGAATACATTCTCTATTGAGGAAAAATATATTTATATTTGAAAAGAATTCTGATTTTATTCTCAAATTAATGTCACCATATTCATGGCTCATGCACCTCCTTGTCCCTTGGAAATTCACAATTAAACTCCGCAGGAGGAACTTACAGGACAACCTGAAGCACCTTTGCCTTCCCTCTCCTAGAAGGACCTACAGTCACTTCTTTATCTGGCTTAAGCTGACTATTCAGAGGCATCTTAAGCCAAAATAATCAACTTTTTATTTTATACATCAGTTGTTACAATATTCAAAATACAACTGGACAATGGTCAGAGTGGAGATACAGAGACACCATTAAATTGTGGATATCAGTAGGGCTTGAAAACCAACTGTTTCATAGAAGGAAGAGGAGGAAATAACCCTGCATGACCTGACAGTATCTATAACTTGACTAGAAAGTATCTACACCCCGGCCTGTAACATTCCTTTTGAGGGTGCTGGGCAGGTTTATGTACTGAGATGCTGGAGGAAGATAACCACAGGGTCAGCCGGAGGAGAAAGGGTTTAGGGCACAAATGTAGCCATCGCCGGAGCAAATCCCCGTCATCAGCCTGCGTGGGACACAACTTGGGCAGGGACCAGTGACAATGTGAGCCGGCTTCCTCCTGTAAACGGAAAACTATGACCTCCCTGGGTCAGTGACCTAAGATACAGGGGAGGCTCTCGTAAAGAAGACTCAGCTATGAAGAAATGACAGCATTCTCACTATCCTTAAGTATACGAAACACACATCAAGTCTTTTACAATGATTTGCTTCTTCTTCATAAAAGATACAACTCGCCAGGATACACTTTTTTTTTTTAAAGATTTTATTTATTTATCTGACAGAGAGAGAGATCACAAGCAGGCAGAGAGGCAGGCAGAGAAAGAGGGGGAAGCGGGTTCCCCACCAAGCAGAGAGCCCGATGCGGGGCTCGATCCCAGGACCCTGAGACCATGACCTGAGCGGAAGACAGAGGCTTAACCCACTGAGCCACCCAGGCGCCCAAGATACACTTTTTGAAATTATGTCCTTGTCAAGATGGTAAGTTTGGGGAAACTTTTGACCAGAGACAGAGAGAGAGAGAGAGATTACTGTTCTCCATTCTAAGACTTGCAGAGGAAAAAGAATCAATACCTGTTTTCTATTTCAAAGAACTTTCAAGCTTCAACCAAACTGCAACCTCTCACCCTCCACCGGCATTATGCCTCTGGAATGTACAGACACATACCTCACTAACTCAATCCATCTCTTTTATGGGAGACGCTTTAATGTTAGAGCTTAGTGGATTCCTCCATCAAGCCCAGAGTAAACATTTTTAAGGAAAGAATGATGACACAAAGTTCTTTATTTTTCTGTTTTAAATCAAGTAGCCTTCGAATTTCTGGTTTTGACTCATATACTGAGCTGTTAATTTGATTGACACATAAAGGGTAATGACTCTTGTCTTCCTAAGCTGCTTGTTATCATCATATAATCGTGTTTCTTTATTCTCATAGTCCTTATAACCCTGAATCGTACCTTTCCTCCTATTTTGTTTGGTACACTTTTGCCAACCCATTAATTTTTAATTCACTTATTAAGATTCAAAAAGATTACTTTTAAGTGTACGTCATATACTACACAGCTCCTGAGGGGCTGGGTGTGTCTGCATGTTAACACAACCTGGCAGCCTTGATCTTTAAATGGGCAATGTGGCCAGCCACAATTATTAAGAGTACAATAACTAATACACTTACCTTTATTTCCTCCGTTTTATATTATGTTTACTATTAATTTTACTTTATCTTTTTTCCCTTTCCTTCCTTTATTATATATTCTCTTCCCCTCTCAAAAAGCTCTAGTGTATTTTTCTATGCAATTAGTGGTCATTCCTTTCCCCTCACAGATACATCATACCTCTGCTATTGTTTAAAAACACAATTCCTACTCTTTTCTCAACCACTACCCTCTGCCAACTCAGTAAGATGAAATCATTTGAATACACGGACTTTTCCCCAGAATCCAACTCCTTATCTAAGAGTTCAGTGCTATTGAATTCCTACAATTCTTGAGCTCTCTCTTCAAGGCTTTCTCACCAATTTCAAGGATCCATATGAATAGTACCGTTATTAGACGTTCCTGTGTACCATTCAGGCACACAATGCAAAGACTGCTCCTCGTGGGTGCTTCCTCTCCTCTCCACCTTTCCCTGTACTGAGATCTGCTGTAATGAATTTGTTATTTGGTTAGTATTTTCCTAAGATGGTCTACTACACCAGATACTTGTCTCTGACTCTCAGTTTCACACCCCTCTTCTAACCTCAGCTTTTGTGATGTGAGAGCCATCTAAACCCCACTTCTGTTCCGCAGCTGGGTCCCTCTTTCACTCTGCCGAAAGAGGGTGCCAGCAGGAGACTGCAAGTCTGGGGAGAAAAAAGGCACTCTCCTGTTTGCTGTCTACTTCTTTCAGCATCACTGGGGCCTCACTATTTAATCCAGTTCGCCCACACTTGCAAAGATCAACCTCACCGCATCCCACGCTGGAGACGTCAGCCCTAACAGGATGCTCCTCAAAACCTGAGTCCCCCACACACTGGCCTCTCCTCCAAGCTCAGAGACAAACAGCAGTGCCACCAGCCAGGAGGCACCTCGTCCCCTGAGGCCGAGCAGCAGTTCACAGAACTCCTCCTGCAGGTTCAGTGTTTTATTCAACTGTGGCTGCTTCCCGCCAGGGCTATCTCTGGGACACCTGCAAGCCGTGCTGTCCAACACAGTCAACAGGAGCCACAGAAATGGGGCCACTGCAAACTGAGATGTGCTGTCCGAATAAAGGACACACTTGTGTCCTTTTTTAATACTGAGTAGAAAACAAGAATGTGGTGTCACTAATAAATTCAATGCTAAAATGATGGTATTTTGGATATACTGGGGGAAATAACAGATCTTAAAATTCTTTTCACCTAGTTCTTTGTACGTTTTTGACCTACTAAACCAACTTTAATTAATAGAAATGTAACGTGAGCCATCGGTGTAAACAGCACTGCCTTAGGGCTCTTCTGTGTTGTGGGTTTCCTCCTGCCTTTTCAGCCCTTACATACTTCATTAACAATTCTTATATTAAATTCTCTCTGTAGAAGCAACTGATGAGTTTTGGCTCCTCGATGGATGCTGGCTGCTAGCCAAAATAATATTTCAAGAATAATAAACTCCCAATATCCTCACATGCCCATAGGGCCTTTTTTCACCTGACAGGCAAATGAGAGCTCAATACAGAATTCGGGAGTTTCGGCCTTGTTTTTCTCAGGAATCCTGAGAGTTGTCCCACCTTCCAGCCTACAGGCTGGCAGAACCACAATGATCCCATTTCCTTGATAAATTAGTAGTTCCTTCTGCCAGGCAGCTTATAGGATCTTCTCTTTATCCCTAGAGTTGAAAACTGTTGGGGTCCCTGAGTCGGTGCGCGTCTGCTCTCATCAACCCTCCGAAACAGCGAGGCCCTGCCCTGTGCAGACTCCAGTCTATCTTCAGCTCAGGGAAATGGTTCACTCCATTCCCTGTTTCTCTATCTCTTCCATTTATCTCCATCTACGATTTAATCTTTCATCAATTATAACGTGATGGTGTTACCTTCCCCACCATTCAGTATCTACAAAACCAAGATGCACCTTCAAATCGACGTATCTTATAATCAAGTAGCAACAGCTGCCAATGCCACAAACATCAAAAGCACCAGTGAAACACCCCAACAGTTCTTGCTGGAAGCACCTGTGCGGCGTGCTCCTCTCATCTGTCTTTCTGCCTGGCTGCAGCGCCCAGCAAGTACCTTCTCTTCATCTGCCCACTTCCCAGGGCGTAGGCCCAGATGCTAGGCATCGTTAGCAATGGTACCTGTTCCACGGTGGGGGACCAGGCAGTCTCCACCCTTGGGACCAGGTGGCAGATCACCAGCTGAGTTTGCAGGTGCCACCCCCTCACCACGGCCCCCACCCCCACCCCAGTCAAAGGAACCAGGAGAAAGTCTCTCGTTCCCATCTCTCAGAGATGACCAGCTGATGGGCATTCACACAGATGGGGACGCATTCTGGTGATCCTTGTGCCCTGCCTAACTAGCCCACTGGCTCCCACCTGTCCATCACACACTCATCTAACCAGCAGCAGCTGGGAATGAGGCTGAAATTGAGACGGGAGGATGGTGGACATAGTTTAGATGCTTTTAAGCCTCCAACTCCCTAATATCATCTCCCTTTTTGACATTACTCTTCTATTTTTTATTCTTTTTTAACGCTAATGGGTTTGTTAAAGCATTTTAGGGCCAAGTTTAACTGATTAAAACACTGGATGAGGGATGCCTGGGTGGCTCAGTTGGTTATGCCGCTGCCTTCAGCTCAGGTCATGAATCCAGGGTCCTGGGATGGAGCCCCACATAGGGCTCCTTGTTCAGTGGGGAGCCTGCTTCTCTCTCTGCCTCTGCCTGCCACTCTGCCTGCTTGTGCGTTCTCTCTCTGACAAATAAATAAATAAAATCTTAAAAACACAAACAAACAGGGGCGCCTGGGTGGCTCAGTGGGTTGAAGCCTCTGCCTTCGGCTCAAGTCATATCTCAGGGTCCTGGGATTGAGCCCCACACCGGCATGGAGGGGAGCCTGCTTCCTCCCCTCTCTCTGCCTGCCTCCCTGCCTGCTTGTGATCTCTCTCTAATAAATAAATAAAATCTTTAAAAAACAAACAAACAAAAAGCTCTGGATGAAACAATCCAGGGTACTGTAAATTAATTCTTATGGAAATAATCTACCTATATCGCCTTTTCGCTATAAGCTGCATTTTCCTAAAAAGAAACCTCGGGGTATAACACAGCTCCCTTGTACTATAAATACTACTTAGTTTTCATACATATAATATATAATATGTAATATATGCATGAAAACTATTAACACCTACACAATCAAATAAGAGCAATTTCACATAAGGACAGAACAGCATGGCCCAGTTCTGCAGCTCATAATAATCAAGCATAATTGAAGGACAGGTCTTAGGGCATCAAGGAATAGACAGAATGCCTATATCGCAGAGTGCTGCTTTGATTAAATGATGCACAGTACTAAGTTCAAGATTAAATTCCCTGGCAAGCACCTATTCTATAATCCTGGTGAAATGTGCAGCCAGTTGCCGCAAAGGTCAGCCTGAGAGAAGAATGACGTCCTCTTTGGAGAGCTGAAGAGCCTAATGAAGTTGTAGGTGAAACGGAAAAACAACCTCCCCCAACCCTCCACCAAAGGAGTAGATGCTGCAAGACCAATTCTGTTCTCAGAAAACTAATGGAAATCCACTACAACAAAAGGATGCATGGACTCTTAAGAACCAAATTTTACAAAAACGAAATCTTGCCATTTGCAAAGACGTGGATGGAACTAGAGGGTATTATGCTACTCGAACTAAGTCAATCAGAGAAAGACAATTATATGATCGCTCTGATATGAGGAATTTGGAAGGCAGGGTGGGGGGTTGTGGGGGGTAGGGAGGGAAAGAAACAAAACAAGTCGGGATCAGGAGGGAGACAAACCATAAGAGACTTTTAATCTCAGGAAACAAACTGAGGGCTGCTGGGGGGTAGAGGTGGGGAAGGGACAGGGTGGCTGGGTGATGGACAATGGGGAAGGTATGTGCCATGGTGAGGGCAGTGAATTGTGTAAGACTGAAACAAATAATACATTATGTGTTAATTTAAAAAAATCAAATTTTTACATTATTGAGCACGGTCACAACTGTTATTATTAGCTAGTTAAACACAAACCTTAGAAAAGAATATCCATCGGTCTCACATGTGCATAAAGATGGCCCTGTATTTTTCACCTCAACTGCTCTGTAACCTCAAAAGAAATACCAAGAGCTGAAGAGGCCTTGTCCCTTAGACCAAGCTCATCCTTCTGTTACAAGTCACCTTGGTATGCCCAACGAGTACAACAGACAACATCAGCACCCACCAGGCCATCCCCACAGTGCCTTCTCCCTAGGTAACAGCAACCAGTTTGCATGGCTCTCTGACACTACTCATCCGCTAAAAATTCACTCCTGGGCAGAGGTTTTATTTCTAGCATTCCCTATGAAATCATGCTAAAGAAAAAACAAATTCTAATAAAAACGCATTGATCTAAAAGCCACACTAAGCAGTACACTGGATTTCATTTAATTTTCACCTTTAAACAGAACATGAGAGAGCAGAGAAGACGTATCACAAGAGCCAAAAATGTGAAATTCTGTATGACTTCACCTACTCTCATTCTAGGGTTCATGTTCATTTCCTTCGCTTGATATTTTCCATCTCTGATTCTAAAGTAAAAAAATCACAGACATACTTTAAGAAATAAAAATTATTACCATTCAGAATTCACATCAAAGATAACAATGAAAGAAACAAATGGAGCCACCAGAAATGAAAATGCATTGAAAAATACTCCCCCCCCCCAAATTCAATCTGTGGCCCCTAGTTTAAGAATAAGGACTCAACCTGCAGGAACCAGAGCAGGACACCCAGGCCTTGCTGGTGAGGAGTCGACCAGAACACAACTCCAACTCACTCTAACAAAAGGCATTCAGACCCATGTGGTCCTTTTACTCTCTGGTCCATTTCATTTACTATTGTGAGTTCTGAAGATTTTCACATACAACTTATGCCATTTAAATGGAAAAATGTGCATAATATTCAACTAATAATATTATAATAGGTACCATTTAGGGAGTACCTCCTTGTGCCAGGTATTTTAACGGGTGCTTTATGTACATTATTTTATTTAATCCTCACAAAAATCCCACAGAGTAGTAGTTATTCACCTTTCAGAGCTAAAGAAACTGAAGCGGAGAGAAGTTAAATACACTGTTCAAATCACGTTAAGAAAGGACGTGGTAAGATTTCTATTCTAGCTTTCTGACTTTAAAAACCATGTGCTCATTACTATACTACATGATCTTGCCTATGCGAAATCAAAATGCTTAAAACCCCCCAAAGTAAAATGTTCAGTGTTCCGATTCAATTATATTAACATACACTTCTAGTCTTTCTTCCCTCCCAAACAAAGCCCTCCATCTTTTGTCATTTTGGCCATAATGCAACTGTGAAAGCAAACACAGGCGGCAATGTTACATGGCAACAAGTGGCTAACAGAGGATCCAGAATGTGCTTCCACTCCTCCCCCTACTCATGGACACCCGAGGTTCAGAAATCCTGCTACAGCACTTTTCCAAAGGTATGATCTGTATATAAAATGACATTAAGTGAAGAAGCATAAACTAAAGAGTGCAGCCACATTGATTACGACTACAAAATACTACGTATGTTGGGTCTTTCTCTCAGAGTCAGAGTTACCAAGACTGCAGAGGTAATACATTAACATTTCAGTTAACATAAACAGCCATGCGGTCCCCTTCATTGATCTGCAACATAATTCTAAGGGAGAAAAGGAACTACAGTGTTGCAATGAGAAGGGAGTGTGCGCATCAGGCTTTTGAGCCAGACCATTTACTCCTGGGCAGCCTATCCAGAAGAAAAACACTGTGGGTGGTAAGCAAAGCAAGGGGAAGGAACTACAAGATTAACTACAGTTAAAAACATCCTGGGCACACTGCCTACCTGTTATATACAAATGCTTAATAACGGAAAAACTTCAAAATGATTAGGTAAGCCACATCTACTTACACAAATAAAACTATTTCCACGATGTTAACAACCATTTCTAAATTCCGGCTATATTATTGGCCTGAGGAACTAAGGCTTTTTAATTATGCAATATTAGTCACTGACATAGTGCTCCAATCCCACGCAGCACGAACCATGTTAGCTAAACTAACAAAATGAATAATTTAACTCTC